>NC_143138.1:59538724-59845597 GCF_059928025.1 Delphinapterus leucas
GCTGCACAGGCTCACGGGAGGGGTTGTGTGGACAGTGACCTGTGCTCGCCCACAGGCTTCTTGGTGCTGACAGCAGCACCCTTAGCGTCTCATGCCCGTCTCTAGGGTCTGAGCTCCTAGCCACGGCTTGCACCTGTCTCTGGAGCTCCTTTAAGCAGCGGTCTTAATCCCCTCTCCTCACGGACCAGGAAACAAACAGGTAAGAAAATGGCTCTTCTCTTTGCCAGCTCCAGAATTCTCCCCGGACTCCCTCCCGGGTAGCCGTGGCACACTAACCCCTTCAGGCTGTGTTCACGCCGCCAGTCCTCTCCCTGCGATCCGACGGAAGCCCAAGCCTCAGCTCCCAGCCCCCGCCCACCCCGGCAGGTGAGTAGACAAGCCTCTCGGGCCAGTGAGTGCCGGTCGGCACTGATTCTTTGTGCGGGAATTTCCCCGCTTTGCCCTCCGCACCCCTGTGGCTGTGCTCTCCTCCGCCACCCGCTGTCTCCGCCCACGAAGGGGCTTCATAGTGTGTGGAAACCTTTCCTCCTTCACAGCTCCCTCCCACTGGTGCAGGTCCTGTCGCTATTCTTTTGCCTCTGTTTATTCTTTTTACTTTTGCCATACCCAGGTACGTGGGGAATTTCTTTCCTATTGGGAGGTCTGAGGTCTTCTGCCATCATTCAGTGGGTGTTCTGTAGGAGCAGTTCCACAAGTAGATGTATTTCGGATGTATCTGTGGGGAGGAAGGTGATCTCCGCGTCTTACGCTTCTGCTATTTTCCTCAACTCCTCTATGTGGGCCCTTATCTGTCAGCTGGCTCCTGCTTGGCTCCTCATCCCCTTTGTGATGTGGGATATGGTGTGAGGTGGTTCCTGCTTGGTACCTCATCCCCTTTGTGATGAGGACCTTTTGGTGTGAGGTGGTTCCTGCTGGGTTCCTCAACTTTTTTTTTTTTTCATTTTTTAAAGTAAAAATTTTTTTGGAATACAGTTGATTTACAATGTTGTGTCACTTTCAGGTATACAGCAGTTTGAATCAGTTATACATGTTCATATTCATCCTCTTTTAGATTCTTTTCCGATGTAGGCCATTATAGAGTACTAAGTAGCGTTCCCTCTATACAGTAGGTCCTTATTAGTTATCTGTTTTATATATAGTATAGTGTGTATATGTCAATCCCAATCTCTCAGTTTATCCCTCCATCCCTCCCCCTTCCTGCCTGGTAACCATAAGTTTGTCTTCTACATCTGAGACTTCTCATTACCTTTTATTTTATATATTTATTTTTTGTGGTACGCGGGCCTCTCACTGTTGTGGCCTCTCCCGTTGCAGAGCACAGTCTCCGGACGCACAGGCTCAGCGGCCATAGCTCATGGGCCCAACCACTCCGCGGCATGTGGGATACTCCCGGACGAGGGCAGGAACCTGTGTCCCCTGCATTGGCCGGCGAATTCTTAACCACTGTGCAACCAGGGAAGCCCTCATTACTTTTATTTTATTTTACATCTTTATTGGAGTATAATTGCTTTACAATGGTGTGTTGCTTTCTGGTTTATAATAATGTAACTCAGTTATGCATATACATATGTTCCCATATGTCTTCCCTCTTGCGTCTCTCTCCCTCCGAGTCTCCCTATCTCACCCCTCTAGGTGTTCACAAAGCACCGAGCTGATCTCCCTATGCTATGGGGCGGCTTCCCACTAACTATCTATTTTACGTTTGGTAGTGTATATATGTCCATGCCACTCTCTCAATTTGTCACAGATTACCTTTTCCCCTCCCCATATCCTCAAGTCCATTCTCTACTAGGTCTGTGTCTTTATTCCTGTCTTACTCCTAGGTTCTTCATGACATGTTTTTTTTCTCAGATTACATATATATGTGTTAGCATATGGTATTTGTCTTTCTCTTTCTGACTTACTTCACTCTGTATTACAGACTGCAGGTCCATCCACCTCACTACAAATAACTCAGTTTCGTTTCTTTTTATGGCTGAGTAATATTCCATTGTATATATGTGCCACATCTTCTGTATTTATTCATCCGATGATGGACACTTAGGTTGCTTCCATCTCCTGGCTATTGTAAATAGAGCTGCAATGAACGTTTTGGTACATGAATCTTTTTGAATTATGGTTTTCTTAGGGTATATGCCCAGTAGTGGGATTGCTGGGTTATACGATAGTTCTATTTGTAGTTTTCTAAGGAACTTCCATACTGTTCTCCATAATGGCTGTACCAATTCACATTCCCACCAGCAGTGCAAGAGTGTTCCCTTTTCTCCACAGCTTCTCCAGCATTTATTGTTTCTACATTTTTTGATGATGCCCATTCTGACCGGTGTGAGATTATATCTCATTGTAGTTTTGATTTGCATTACTCTAGTGATTAATGATGAGTTTTCTTTCATGTGCTTGTTGGCAATCTCTATATTTTCTTTTGAGAAATGCCTATTTAGGTCTTCTGCCCATTTTTGGATTGGGTTGTTTGTTTTTCTGTTATTGAGCTGCATGAGCTGCTTGTAAATTTCTGAGATTAATCCTTTGTCAGTTACTTCATTTGCCAATATTTTCTCCCATTCTGAGGGTTGTCTTTTGGTCTTGTTTATGGTTTCCTTTGCTGTGCAAAAGCTTTGAAGTTTCATTAGGTCCCATTTGTTTATTTTTATTTCCATTTCTCTAGGAGGTGGGTCAAAAAGGATCTTGCAGTGATTGATGTCATAGAGTGTTCTGCCTACATTTTCCTCTAAGAGTTTGATAGTTTCTGTCCTTGCATTTAGGTCTTTAATCCATTTTGAGCTTATTTTTGTGTATGGTGTTAGGGAGTGTTCTAATCGCATACTTTCACATGTACCTGTCCAGTTTTCCCAGCACCACTTATTGAAGAGGCTGTCTTTTCTCCACTGTATACTCTTGCCTCCTTTATCAAAGATAAGGTGACCATATGTTTATCTCTGGGCATTCTATCCTGTTCCATTGATCTATATTTCTGTTTTTGTGCCAGTACCATACTGTCGTGATTACTGTAGCTTTGTAGTATAGTCTGAAGTCAGGGAGCCTGATTCCTCCAGCCCCATTTTTCGTTCTCAAAATTGCTTTGGATATTCGGAGTCTTTTCTGTTTCCATACTAATTGTGAAATGTTTCGTTCTAGTTCTGTGAAGAATGCCGGTAGTTGTTTGATAGGGATTGCATTGAATCTGTAGATTTTCACAATGTTGATTCTTCCAATCCAAGAACATGCTATATCTCTCCATCTATTTGGATTATCTTTAATTTCTTTCATCAGTGTCTTATAATTTTCTGCATACAGGTCTTTTGTCTCCTTAGGTAGGTTTATTTCTAGATATCTTATTCATTTTGTTGCAATGGTAAATGGGAGTGTTTTCTTGATTTCCGTTTCAGATTTTTCATCATTAGTGTATAGCAATGACAGAGATTTCTGGGCATTAATTTTGTATCCTGCTACTTTATGAAATTCATTGATTAGCTCTAGTAGTTTTCTGGTAGCATCTTTAGGATTCTCTATGTATAGTATCATGTCATCTGCAAACAGTGACAGCTTTATTTCTTCTTTTCCAATTTGGATTCCTTTTATTTCCTTTTCTTCTCTAATTGCTGTGGCTAAAACTTCCAAAACTATGTTGAATAAGAGTGCTGAGAGTGGGCAACCTTGTCTTGTTCCTGATCTTAGTGGAAATGTTTTCAGTTTTTCACCATTGAAGACGATGTTGGCTGTCAGTTTGTCATATATGGCCTTTATTATGTTGAGGAAAATTCCCTCTATGCCTACTTTCTGCAGGGATTTTATCATAACTGGGTGTTGAATTTTGTTGAAAGCTTTCTCTGCATCTATTGAGATGATCATATGGTTTTTCTCCTTCAATTTGTTCATATGGTGTATCACGTTGATTGATTTGCATATATTGAAGAATCCTTGCATTGCTGGAATAAACCCCACTTGATCATGGTGTCCGTTCCTTTTAATATGCTGTTGGATTCTGTTTGGTAGTAGTGTGTTGAGGACATTTGCATCTATGTTCATCTGTGATATTGGCCTGTAGTTTTCTTTCTTTGTGACATCTTTCTCTGGTTTTTCTATCAGGGTGATGGTGGCCTCGTAGAATGAGTTTGGGAGTGTTCCTCCCTCTGCTATACTTTGGAAGAGCTTGAGAAGGATAGGTGTTATCTCTTCTCTAAATGGTTGATAGAATTCACCTGTGAAACCATCTGTTCCTGAGCTTTTGTTTGTCGGAAGATTTTTAATCACAGTTTCAATTTCAGTGCTTGTGTTTTGTCTGCTCATATTTTCTATTGCTTTCTGATTCAGGCTTGGCAGGTTGTGCATTTCTAAGAATTTGTCTATTTCTTCCAGGTTGTCCTCTTTATTGGCATAGAGTTGCTTGTAGTAATGTATCATGATCTTTTGTATTTCTGCAGTGTCAGTTTGTTACTTCTCCTTTTTCATTTCTAATTCTATTGATTTGAGTCTTCTCTGCTTTTACCTTGATGAGTCTGGCTTATCAATTTTGTTTATCTTCTCAAAGAACAAGCTTTTAGTTTTATTGATCTTTGCTATCATTTCATTCATTTCTTTTTCATTTATTTCTGATATCATCTTTATGATTTGTTTCCTTCTCCTAACTTTGGGGTTGTTTTGTTCTTCTTTCAATAATGGCTTTAGTTTCAACGTTAGGTTGTTTCTTCGAGATGTTTTCTGTTCCTTAAGGTAGAATGGTATTGCTATAAACTTCCCTCATAGAACTACTTTTGCTGCATCCCATAGATTTTGGGTCGTCGTGTCTCCATTGTCATTTGTTTCTAGGTATATTTTGATTTCCTCTTTGATTTCTTCAGTGATCACTTCGTTATTAAGTAGTGTACTGTTTAGCCTCCATGTGTTTGTATTTTTTACAAATCTTTTCCTGTAATTGATATCTAGTGTCATAGCATTGTGGTTGTAAAAGATACTTGATACAATTTCAATTTTCTTAAATTTACCAAGGCTTGATTTGTGATCCAAGACAGGATCTATCTTGGAGAATGTTCCATGGGTACTTGAGAAAAATGTGTATTCTGTTGTTTTTGGTTGGCACTTGCTATGAATATCAATTAAGTCCATCTTGTTTAATGTATCATTTAAAGCTTGTGTTTCCTTATTTATTTTCATTTTGGATGATCTGTCCATTGGTGATAGTGGGGTGTTAAAGTCCCCTACTATGAATGGGTTACTGTCACTTTCCCCTTTTATGGCTGTTAGTATTTGCCTTATGTATTGAGGTGCTCCTATGTTGGGTCCATAAATATTTACAAATTTTATATCTTCTTCTTGGATCGATCCCTTGATCATTATGTAGTGTCCTTCTTTGTCTCTTTTAATAATCTTTATTTTAAAGTCTATTTTGTCTGATATGAGAATTGCTAGTCCAGTTTTCTTTTGATTTCCATTTGCATGGAATACCTTTTTCCATCCCCTCACTTTCAGTCTGTATGTGTCCCTAGGTCTGAAGTGGGTCTTTTGTAGACAGCACATAAATGGGTTTTGTTTTTGTATCCATTCAGCCAGTCTGTATCTTTTGATGGAAGCATTGAATCCATTTACATTTAAGGTAATTATCGATATGTATGTTCCTATTCCCATTTTCTTAATTGTTTTGGGCTTGTTATTGTAGATCTTTTCCTTCTCTTGTGTTTCTTGCCTAGAGAAGTCCTTTAGCATTTGTTGTAAAGCTGGTTTGGTGGTGCTGAACTCTCTCAGTTTTTGCTTGTCTGTAAAGATTTTAAATTCTGCATCAAATCTGAATGAGATCCTTGCTGGGTAATCTTGGTTGTAGGTATTTCTCCTTCATCACTTTAAATTTGTCCTGCCACTCCCTTCTGGCTTGCAGAGTTTCTGCTGAAAGCACAGCTGTTAACCTTATGGGGATTCCCTTGTGTGTTATTTGTTGTTTTTCCCCTGCTTCTTTTAATATGTGTTCTTTGTATTTAATTTTTGATAGTTTGATTAATATGTGTCTTGGCGTGTTTCATCTTGTTCTTGGATTTATCCTGTATGGGACTCTCTGTTCTTCCTGGAATTGATTAACTATTTCCTTTCCGATATTAGGGAAGTTTTCAACTATAATCCCTTCAAATATTTTCTCAGTCCCTTTCTTTTTCTCTTCTTCTTCTGGGACCACTTTAATTCGAATGTTGGTGTATTTAATGTTGTCCCAGACGTCTCTGAGATTGTCCTCAGTTCTTTTCATTCTCTTTTCTTTATTCTGCTCTGCAGTAGTTATTTCCAGTAGTTTATCTTCCAGGTCACTTATCCATTCTTCTGCCTCAGTTATTCTGCTATTAATCCCTTCTAGAGTATTTTAAATTTCATTTATTGTGTTTTTCATCATTGTTTGTTTCCTCTTTAGTTCTTGTAGGTCCTTGTTAAATGTTTCTTACATTTTCTCTATTCTATTTCCAAGATTTTGGGTCATCTTAGTATCATTATTCTGAATTCTTTTTCAGGTACACTGCCTATTTCCTCTTCATTTGTTAGGTCTGGTGGGTTTTTATCTTGCTCCTTCATCTGCTGTGTGTTTTTCTGTCTTCTCATTTTGCTTACCTGATTGTGTTTGGGGTCTCCTTTTTGCAGGCTGCAGGTTCGTAGTTCCCGTTGTTTTTGGTGTCTTTCCCCAGTGGCTACAGTTGGTTCAGTGGGTTGTGTAGGCTTCCTGGTGGAGGGGAGTAGTGCCTGTGTTCTGGTGGAAGAGGCTGGATCTTGTCTTTCTGGTGGACAGGTCCACGTCTGATGGTGTGTTTTGGGGTGTCTGTGGCCTTTTTACGATTTTAGGCAGCCTCTGTGCTAATGGGTGGGGTTGTGTTCCTGTCTTGCTAGTTGTTTGGCATAGGGTGTCCAGCACTGTAGCTTGCTGGTCGTTGAGTGAAGCTGGGTCTTGGTGTTGAGATGGAGATCTCTGGGAGGTTTTCGCCATTTGATATTACGTAGTGCTGGGAGGTCTCTTGAGGACCAGTGTCCTGAAGTTGGCTCTCCCACCTCAGAGGCACAGCAGTGACTCCTGGCTGGAGCACCAAGAGCCTTTCATCAACATGGCTCAGAATAAAAGGGAGAAAAAGAAGAAAGAAAGAGAGAAAGAGAGAGGGAGAGAGGGAGAGAGGGAGAGAGGGAGAGAGGGAGAGAGGGAGAGAGGGAGAGAGGGAGGGAGGGAGGGAGGGAGGGAGAGAGAGAGAGAGGGAGAGGGAGGGAGAGAGGGAGAGAGGGAGAGAGGGAGAGAGGGAGAGAGGGAGAGGGAGAGAGAGAGAGAGAGAGAGAGAGAGAGAGAGAGAGGGGAGAGAGAGAGAGAAAGAGAAAGAGAGACAAAGAAAAAGAAAGGATAAAATAAAATAACGTAAGATAAAATAGTTATTAAAATAAAAAATAGTTACTAAAAAAATTTTTAAAAGGCTAAACTATACAGACAGAAATCTCACACAGAAGCATACACATATACACTCACATAAAGAGGAAAAGTGGAGAAAATAATATATCTTGCCCTCAAAATCCACCTCCACAAGTTGGGATGATTCGTACTCTATTGAGGTATTCCACAGATGCAGGGTATATCAAGTTGATTGTGGAGATTTAATCCGCTGCATCTGAGGCTGCTGGGAGAAATTTCCCTTTCTCTTCTTTGTTCGCACAGCTCCCTGGTGTTCACCTTTGGGTTTGTCTCCGCCTCTGCGTGTAAGTTGCTTGAGGGCGTCTGTTCTTTGCTCAGACAGGACGGGGTTAAGGGAGCAGCTGATTCGGGCGCTCTGGGTCACTCAGGCCAGGGGGAGGGAGGGGCACGGAGTGCAGGGCGAGCCTGCAGTGGCAGAGGCCTGCGTGACGTTGTACCAGCCTGAGGCCTGCAGTGTGTTCTCCTGTGGAAGTTGTCTCTGGATCTCGGGACTCTGGTAGTGGCGGGCTGCCCAGGCTCCCGGGAGGGGTGGTGTGGACAGTGACCTGTGCTCGCACACAGGCTTCTTGGTGGCGGCAGCAGCAGCCTTAGCATCTCATGCCTGTCTCTGTGGTCCATGCTGTTAGCCGTGGCTCGTGCCCGTCTCTGGAGCTCCTTTAAGCAGCGCTCTTAATCCTTTCTCCTCGCGCACCAGGACACAAAGAGGTAAGAATATGTCTCTTTTCTCTTCGCCAGCTCCAGAGTTTTCCCGGACTCCGTCCCGGCTAGCTGTGGTGCACTAACCCCTTCAGGCTGTGTTCACACCGCCAGTCCTCCCCCTGCGATCCGACTGAAGCCCGAGCCTCGGCTCCCAGCTCCCACTCGCCCTGGTGAGTCCCAGTCGGCATGGATTCTCTGTGCGGGAATCTCCCCGCTTTGCCCTCCGCACCCCTGTTGCTGTGCTCTCCTCCGCCACCCGCAGTCTCCACCCACGAAGGGGCTTCCTAGCGTGTGGGAACCTTTCCTCCTTCACAGCTCCCTCCCACTGGTGCCGGTCCTGTCGCTATTCTTTTGTCTCTGTTTATCCTTTTTACTTTTGCCCTGCCCAGGTACGTGGGGAATTTCTTGCCTATTGGGAGGTCTGAGGTCTTCTGCCAGCGTTCAGTGGGTGTTCTGTAGGAGCAGTTCCACAAGTAGATGTATTTCGGATGTATCTGTGGGGAGGAAGGTGATCTCCGCGTCTTACGCTTCTGCCATTTTCCTCATCTCCTCTATGTGGGCCCTTATGTGTGACGTGGTTCGTGGTTGGATCCTCAACCCCTTTGTAATGTGGGATTTGGTGTGTGGTGGTTCTTGCTTGGTTCCTCATCCCCCTTGAGATGTGAGCCCTTTGGTGTGAGGTGGTTCCTGCTGGGCCCGTCATCCTTTTTGTGATTTGGTCCCTTTGCTGTTAGGTGGTTCCTGCTGGATTCCTCATCCCATGTGTGAAATGGGCTTTTGATGTGAGGTGCTTCTTGCTTGGTTTCTCATCCCCTTTGTGATGTGGGCCCTTTGGTGTGAGGTGGTCACTGCTTCTTTCTTCATGCCCTTGTGATGTGGACTTGTGTGAGGTGGTTCCTGCTGGGTACCTCGTCCCCTTTGTGATGTGGGCCCTTTGGTTTGAGGTGATTCCTGCAGGGTTCCTCATGCCCTTTGTGATGTGCGCCCTTTGGTGTGAGTTTGTTCCTGCTGGGTTGTTCATCTCCATTGTGATGTGAGCTTTTGGTGTGATGTGGTTCCTGCTGGGTTCTTCACCCCCTTTGTTATGCTTGCACTGTGTTGTGAGGTTGTTCTTGCTGGTTTCCTCATCCCCTTTGTGACGTGGGCTCTTGGTGTGAGGTGATGGCTGCTGGGTTCCTCATCCCCGTTGTGATGTGGGCGCTTTGGTGTGAGATTGTTCCTGCTGGGTTATTCATCCCCTTAGTGATGTGGGCTTTTGCCGTGAGGTGGTTCCTGCTGGGTTCTTCATCCCTTTGCCATATGGGCTTTTGGTGTGATGTGTTTCCTGCTTGGTTCCGCATCCCCTTTGTGATGGGGGCTTTTGGTGTGAGGTGGTTCTTGCTGGGTTCTTCATCCCCTTTGTGATGTGGGACCTTTGGTGTGAGATGGTTCCTGCTTGGTTCCTCATCCATTTTTTTTTTTGAGGTACGCAGGCCCCCACTGTTATGGCCTCTCCCTTTGTGGAGCACAGGCTCCGGACCCGCAGGCTCAGCGGCCATGGCTCACAGGCCCAGCCGCTCCGCAGCATGTTCGATCTTACCGGACCTGGGCATGAACCCGCGTCCCTTGCATCGGCAGGCGGACTCTCAACCACTGCGCCACCAGGGATGCCCTTCATCCCTTTTTTGTGTGGGCTTCTGGTTTGAGGTGGTTCGTGGTGGGTTCGTCATCCCCTTTGTGATGTAGGCCCTTTTGTGTGTGGTGGTTCATGCTGGTTTCTTCATCACCTTTGCGATATGGGATTTTCGTTTGAGGTGGCTCCTGCTGGGTTTTCATCCCGTTTGTGATGCGGTACCCTTGGTGTGAGTAGGTTCCTGCTGGGTTCCTCATCCCATTTGTGATGTGGGCCCTTTTGTTTGAGGTGGCTCCTGCTGGGTGCCTCATGCCCTTTGTGATATGGGCCCTTTGGTGTGAGTTTGTTTTTGCTTGGTTGCTCGATGTGGGCTTTTGGTGGGAGGTGGTTCCTGCTTGGTTCCTCTTCCCCATTCTGATGTGGGCCCTTTGGTTTGAGGTGGTTCCTGCTTGGTTTTATCCCCTTTGTGATGTTGGTTGTTTGGTGTGAATTGTTTCCAGCGTGGTTCCTTATCCCCTTTGTTATGTGGGCTTTTGGTGTGAGGTGGTTCCTGCTGTGTTCCTCATGCCCCTTGTGATGTGGGCCCTTTGGTGTGAGGTGGTTCCTGCTGGGTTCTTCACCCCCTTTGTTATGTTGGCCCTTCATTGTGAGCTTGTTCTTGCTGGGTTCCTCATCCCCTTTGTGACATAGGCTTTTGGTGTAAGGTGGTTGCTGCTGGGTTCTTCATCCCCTTAGTGATGTGGGCTTTTGCTGTGAGGTGGTTTCTGCTGGGTTCCTCATTCCATTTGTGATGTGGGCCCTTTGGTGTGAGGTTTTTCTTGTTGGGTTCCTCATCCCTTTCCGATATGGGCTTTTTGTGTGACGTGGTTCCTTCTTGGTTCTGCATCCCCTTTGTGATGTGGATCCTTTGGTGTGAGGTGATTCCTGCTGGCTTCCTCATCCCCCTTGTGATGTGGGCCCTTTGGTGTGAGGTGGTTCCTGCTGGGTTCTTCACCCCGTTTGTTATGTTGGCCCTTCGTTGTGAGGTTGTTCTTGCTGGGTTCCTCATCCCCTTTGTGACGTGGACTTTTGGTGTGAGGTGGTTGCTGCTGGGTTCCTCATCCCCTTTGTGATGTGGTCTTCTGGTTTGAGGTGGTTCCTACTGGGTTCTTCATCCCTTTGCGATACGGGCTTTTGGTGTGAGGTGGTTCTTGCTGGGTTCCTTATCCCCTTTGTGATGTGGGATCTTTGGTGTGAGATGTTTCCTAGCTGGTTCCTCATCCTTTTTTTTTTTTTCAGTACGCAGGTCTCCCACTATTGTGGCCTCTCCCTTTGTGGAGCACAGGCTCCGGATCCGCAGGCTCAGTGGCCATGGCTCACTGGCCCAGCCGCTCCACACCATGTGGGATCTTCCCGGAACTGGGCATGAACCTGCGTCCCTTGCACTGGTAGGCGGACTCTCAACCACTGCTACACCAGGGAAGCCCCTCATCCCTTTTTTGATGTGGGCTTCTGGTGTGAGGTGGTTCCTGCTGGGTTCCCCATCCCCTTTGTGATGTGGTCTTTTGGTGTGAGGTGGTTCCTGCTGGATACCTCATCCCCTTTGTGATGTGGTCCTTGTGGTCTGAAGTGGTTCCTGTTTGTATCCTCATCCCCTTTGTGATGTGGACCCTTTAATGTGAGGTGGACAGTGCTGGGTCCCTCATCCCTTTTGTAATGTGGTAATTTGCTGTAAGGTGGTTCCTGCTGGTTTCCTCATCCCCTTTATGATGATGGCTTTTGGAGTGAGGTGGTTCCTGCTGGGTTCCTCATCCCCTTTGTGATGTGGACCCTTTGGTGTGAGGTGGCTCCTGCTGGTTTCTTCATACACTATGTGATGTCATTTTTGTCTTGAAGTGGTTCCACCTTGGTCCCTCATCCCCTTTGTGATGTGGGCCATTGGGTTTGAAGTGGATCCAGCTGGGTTTCTCATCCCATTTGCGATGTGTGCTTTTGGTGCGAAGTGGTTCCTGCTCCTTTCCTAATTCCTTATGTAATGTGGGCTTTTGGTGTGAGGTGGTTTCTGCTTTGTTCCTCATCCCCTTTGCGATGTGGGCCCTTTGGTGTGAGGTGATTTCTGCTGGGTTCCTCATCCCGATTTTAATGTGGACCATTCAATGTGAAGTGGTTCTTGCTGGGTACCTCATCCCCTTTGTAATGTGGGCGTTTGGTGTTTCTTGCTGGGTTCCTCATCTACCTTGTGATACTGACTTTTAGTGTGAGGTGGTTACTTGTTTTCTTATCCCCTTTGTGATGTGGATCCTTTGGTGTGAGGTGGTTCCTACTTGTTTCCTCATGCAGTTTCTGATGTGGGGCTTTGGGTTAAGTGGTTTCTGCTGGTTTCCTCATTCCGTTTGCGATGTGGGCTTTTGGTGTGAAGTTGTTCCTGCTGGGTTCCTCATCCTCTTTGTGATGTGGACCATTGGGTGTGAAGTGGTTCCTGCTGTGTTCCTCATTCCCTTTGCGATGTGTGGTTTTGTTGTGAGGTGGATTCTAATGGGAACCTCATCCCCTTTGTGATGTGGGTCCTTTGGTGTGAGGTGGTTCCTGCTCGTTTCCTGATTCCCTATGTAATGTGGGCTTTTGGTGTGAGGTGGTTTCTGCTTTGTTCGTCATCCCCTTTGCAATGTGGGCCTTTTGGTGTGAGTTGGCTCCTGCTGGGTTCCTCGTCACCTTTTTGATGTAGGCTTTTTGTGTGAGGTGGTTCCTGCTGTGTTGCTCATCCCATATGTGCTGTGGGCCCTTTGGTGGGAGATGGTTCCTGCTGATTTCCTCATCCTGTTTGCGATGTGGACCCTTTGGTGTGAGGTGTTTCCTGCTCGGTTCCTCATCGCCTATGTGAAAGGGGATGAGGAACCCAGCAGGAACCATCTCACACCAAAACCCCACATTACAAAAGGGATGAGGAACCCAACAGGGATGACCTCACACCAAAGGGTCCATATCACAAAGGGATGAAGATCCAAAAAGTAACCACTTCATAACAAAAGGCCACATCCCAAAGGGCATCAGGAACCATGCAAGAACCACCTCACACCATGGTCCACATCACAAAGCGGATGAGGAATCAAGCAGACTCCAGCTCACCAAAAGCCCACATCACAAACGAGAGGAACCAAGCAGAAGCCACCTTACACCAAAAGCCCACATCACAAAGGTGATGAGGAAACAAGCAGGAACCACCTGGCACAAAGGGCCGACATCACAAAGGCGCTGAATAACCCAGCTGGGACCACCTCACACCAAGGGGTCCATGTCACAAAGAGGAGAAGGAACCCACTAGGTGCCACCTCAAACCAAAGGTCCCACATCACAAATGGGATGAGGAACCCAGCACGATCCACCTCACACCAAAATTCACATCACATAGTGGATGAGTAACCCAGCAGGAATAACCTGACAGCAAAGGGCCAACATCACACAGGGGATGAGGAACCCAGCAGGAACCACCTCACACCAAATGGTCCCCATCACAAAGATTATGAGGAACCTAGCAGGAACCACCTCAAAGCAAAAGCCCACATCGAAAAGGGGATGAGGAACCAAGAAAGAACCATCTCACACCAAAGGCCCCATATTGAAAAGAGGATGAAGAACGCAGCAGGAACCACCTCACACCAAAAGCCCACATCACGAGAGGGATGAGGATCCAAGCAGGAACCACCTCACACCAAGAGTCCACATCATATAGGGGATGAGGAGCCCAGCACAAACCACCTCACACCAAAAGCCAACATCACAATGGGGATGAGGCACACAGCAGTAACCACTTCACACAAAGGGCCCACAATACAAAATGGATGAGGAACCCAGCAGGAACAGCCTCACACCAAAGGGTCCACATCACCAAGTGGATGAGTAACCAAGCAGGAACAACCTCACCCCAAATGGACCATATCAAAAATTGGAAGAGGAACCCAGCAGGAAACACCTAACACCAAGTGGTCTACATCACAAAGGGTAGCAGCAACCCAACACGAACCACCTCACACCAAAAGGCAACATCACACAGGGGATGAGGAACGCAGCTGGAACCACATCACAAAAAGGGCCCAAAACACCAAATGGATGAGGAACCCAGCAGGAACAGCCTCACACCAAAGGGTCCACATCACAAAGGGGATGAGGAAAACAGCAAGAACCACCTCACACCAAAAGACTACATCACAAAAGGGATGAGGAGTCAAGCAGGAGCCACATCAAAACAAATGGCCCACATGACAAAGGGGATGAAGAACCAAGCAGAAACCACCACACACCAAAGGGCCCACATCAGAACTTGGATAAGGAACCAGGCAGGAATCACCTCACAACAAAAGCTCACATCTCCAAGGGGATAAGGAACCAGGCAGGAACCACCTCACACATTAGGGCCCACATAGAGGAGTTGAGGAAAATGGCAGAAG
The DNA here is from genome assembly GCF_059928025.1 of Delphinapterus leucas. Lineage (NCBI taxonomy): Eukaryota > Metazoa > Chordata > Mammalia > Artiodactyla > Monodontidae > Delphinapterus > Delphinapterus leucas. The sequence goes on from NC_143138.1 coordinate 59,552,877, forward strand.
TGTAAGAAGCAGAGATCACCTCCCACCATACAGATACATCCGAAATACATCTACCTGTGGAACTGCTCCTACAGGACACCCACTGGACGCTGGCAGAAGACAGACCTCTCAATAGGCACATGGGTAGGGCAAAAGAAAAAGGAATAAACAGAGACAGAAGAATAGTCCCAGGACCTGCACCGGTGGGAGGGAGCTGTGAAGGAGGAAACGTTTCCACACACTAGGAAGCCCCTTCGTGGGCGGAGACTGCGGGTGGCGGAGAAGAGCACAGCAACAGGGGTGCGGAGGGCAAAGCGGGGAGATTCCTGCACAGAGGATCGGTGCCGACGGGGACTCACCACGGTGAGTGGGAGCTGGGAATTGAGATTCGGGCTTCGGTCGGATCGCAATGAGAGGACTGGCGGCGTGAACACAGCCTGAAGGGGTTAGTGCACCACGGCTACCCAGGAGGGAGTCCGGGAAAGTCTGGAGCTGCCAAAGAGACAAGAGACGTTTTCTTACCTCTTTGTGTCCTGGTGCACGAGGAGAGGGGATTAAGAGCGCTGCTTTAAGGAGCTCGAGAGATGGGCGTGAGCCGCGGCTAACAGCAAGGACACCAGAGACGGGCATGGGACACTAAGGCCGCCACCACCAAGAAGCCTGTGGACGAGCATAGGTCACTGTCCACACCACCCCTCCCGGGAGCCTGTGCAGCCCGCCACTGCCAGGGTCCCGTGATCCAGGGACAACTTCCCCAGGAGAACACACGGCGCGCCTCAGGCTGGTGCAGCGTCATGCTGGCCTCTGCCGCCGCAGGCTCGCCCCACACTCCGTGCCCCTCCCTCCCCCCGGCCTGAGTGAGCCAGAGCACCCGAATCAGCTGCTCCCTTAACCCCGTCCTGTCTGAGCGAAGAACAGACGCCCTCAGGAGACTTACACACAGAGGCGGAGCCAAACCCAAAGCTGAGCCCCTGAGAGCTGTGCGAACAAAGAAGAGAAAGGGAGATTTCTCCCAGCAGCCTCAGATGCAGCGGATTAAATCTCCACAATCAACTTGATATACCCTGCATCTGTGGAATACATGAATAGAGTACGAATCATCCCAAATTGGGGAGGTGGAGTTTGAGAGCAAGATATATTTCCCCTTTTCCTCTTTACGTCAGTGTGTATGTGTATGCTTCTGTGTGAAATTTTCCTCTGTATAGTTTTGCTTTTTTAAAACTTTTTTCTTAATAACTATTTTTTATTTTAATTATTTTATTTTATCTTTATTTTATGTTATCCTCTCTCTTGCTTTCTTTCTACTTTTTCTCCCTTTTATTCTGAGCCGTGTTGATGAAAGGCTCTTGGTGCTCCAGCCAGGAGTCAGTGCTGTGCCTCTGAGGTGGGAGAGCCAACTTCAGGACACTGGTCCTCAAGAGACCTCCCAGCTCTACGTAATATCAAATGGCGGAAACCTCCCAGAGATCTCAATCTCAACACCAAGACGCAGCTAAACTCAACGACCAGCAAGCTACAGTGCTGGACACCCTATGCCAAACAACTAGCAAGACAGGAACACAACCACACCCATTAGTAGAGAGGCTGCCTATAATCGTAAAAAGGCCAGAGACACCCCAAAACACACCACCAGACGTGGACCTGTCTACCAGAAAGACAAGATCCAGCTTCATCCACCAGAACACAGGCACTACTCCCCTCCACCAGGAAGCCTACACAACCCACTGAACCAACTGTAGCCACTGGGGACAGACACCAAAAACAATGGGAACTACGAATCTGCAGCCTGCAAAAAGGAGACCCCAAACACAGTAAAATAAGCAAAATGAGAAGACAGAAAAACACACAGCAGATGAAAGAGCAAGGTAAAAACCCAACAGACCTAACAAATGAAGAGGAAATAGGCAGTGTACCTGAAAAAGAATTCAGAATAATGATAGTAAAGATGATACAAAATCTTGGAAATAGAATACAGTAAATGCAAGAAACATTTAACAAGGACCTACAAGAAGTAAAGAGGAAACAAGCAATGATGAAAAACACAATAAATGAAATTTAAAATACTCTAGAAGGGATTAATAGCAGAATAACTGAGGCAGAAGAATGGATAAGTGACCTGGAAGATAAAATAGTGGAAATAACTACTGCAGAGCAGAATAAAGATAAAGGAATGAAAAGAACTGAGGACAGTCTCAGAGACCTCTGGGACAACATTAAATGCACCAACATTTGAATTAAAGTGGTCCCAGAAGAAGAAGACAAAAAGAAAGGGACTGAAAAAATATTTGAAGAGATTATAGTTGAAAACTTCCTTAATATGGGAAAGGAAGAGAGTCCCATACATGATAAATCCACGAAGAAACACGCCAAGACACATATTAATCAAACTATCAAAAATTAAATACAAAGAAAACATATTAAACAAACACAGCAAGGGAAAAACAACAAATAACACACAACGAATCTGCATAAGGTTAACAGCTGATTTTTCAGCAGAAACTCTGCAAGCCAGAAGGGAGTGGCAGGACATATTTAAAGTGATGAAGGAGAAAAACCTACAACCAAGATTTCCCAGCAAGGATCTCATTCAGATTTGATGGAGAATTTAAAATCTTTACAGACAAGCAAAAGCTGAGAGTTCAGCACCACCAAACCAGCTTTACAACAAATGCTAAAGGACTTCTCTAGGCAAGAAACACAAGAGAAGGAAAAGATCTACAATAACAAGCCCAAAACAATTAAGAAAATGGGAGTAGGAACATACATATCGATAATTACCTTAAATGTAAATGGATGAAATGCTTCCATCAAAAGATACAGACTGGCTGAATGGATACAAAAACAAAACCCATATATGTGCTGTCTACAAGAGACCCACTTCAGACCTAGGGACACATACAGACTGAAAGTGAGGGGATGGAAAAAGATATTCCATGCAAATGGAAATCAAAAGAAAGCTGGACTAGCTATTCTTATATCAGACAAAATAGACTTTAAAATTAAGATTATTACAAGAGACAAAGAAGGACACTACATAATGATGAAGGTATCGATCCAAGCAGAAGATATAACAATTGTAAATATTTATGCACCCAACATAGGAGCACCTCAATACATAAGGCAAATACTAACAGCCATAAAAGGGGAAAGTGACAGTAACACATTCATAGTAGGGGACTTTAACACCCCACTTTCACCAATGGACAGATCATCCAAAAGGAAAATAAATAAGGAAACACAAGCTTTAAATGATACATTAAAACAAGCTTTAAATGATACATTTAAGATGGACTTAATTTATATTCATAGGAAATGCCATCCAAAAACAACAGAATACAAACTTTTCTCAAGTACTCATGGAACATTCTCCAGGATAGATCCTATCTTGGATCACAAATCAAGCCTTGGTAAATTTAAGAAAATTGAAATTGTATCAAGTATCTTTTACGACTGCAATGCTATGAGACTAGATATCAATTACAGGAAAAGATCTGTAAAAAATACAAACACATAGAGGCTAAACAATACACTACTTAATAATGAAGCGATCAGTGAAGAAATCAAAGAGGAAATCAAAAAATACCTAGAAACAAATGACAATGGAGACACGACGACCCAAAACCTATGGGATGCAGCAAATCCAGTTCTAAGAGGGAAGTTTATAGCAATACAATCCTACCTTAAGAAACAGGAAACATCTCGAATAAACAACCTAACATTGAACCTAAAGCAATTACTGAAAGAAGAACAAAACAACCCCAAAATTAGGAGAAGGAAACAAATCATAAAGATCATATCAGAAATAAATGAAAAAGAAATGAATGAAATGATAGCAAAGATCAATAAAACTAAAAGCTTGTTCTTTGAGAAGATAAACAAAATTGATAAACCATAAGCCAGACTCATCAAGGTAAAAACAGAGAAGACTCAAATCAATAGAATTAGAAATGAAAAAGGAGAAGTAACAAACTGACACTGCAGAAATACAAAAGATCATGAGACATTACTACAAGCAACTCTATGCCAATAAAATGGACAACCTGGAGGAAACAGACAAATTCTTAGAAATGCACAACCTGCCAAGCCTGAATCAGGAAGCAATAGAAAATATGAACAGACAAATCACAAGCACTGAAACTGAAACTGATTAAAAATCTTCCAACAAACAAAAGCCCAGGACCAGATGGCTTCACAGGCGAATTCTATCAAACATTTAGAGAAGAGCTAACACCTATCCTTCTCAGACTCTTCCAAAGTATAGCAGAGTTAGGAACACTCCCACACTCATTCTATGAGGCCACCATTACCCTGATAAAAAAACCAGAGAAAGATTTCACAAAGAAAGAAAACTACAGGCCAATATCACTGATGAACATACATGCAAATGTCCTCCACAAACTACTATCAAACAGAATATAACAGCACATTAAAAGGAACGTACACCATGATCAAGTGGGGTTTATTCCAACAGTGCAACGTTCTTCAATATACGCATATCAATGAATGTGATACACCCTATTAACAAATTGGAGGAGAAAAGCCATATGATCATCTCAATAGATGCAGAGAAAGCTTTCAACAAAATTCAACACCCAGTTATGATAAAAAAAAAAAACTCTGCAGAAAGTAGGCATAGAGGGAATTTTCCTCAACATAATAAAGGCCATATATGACAAACCGACAGCCAACATCGTCCTCAATGGTGAAAAACTGAAACCATTTCCACTAAGATCAGGAACAACACAAGGCTGCCCACTCTCAGCACTCTTATTCAACAGAGTTTTGGAAGTTTTAGCCCCAGCAATCAAAGAAGAAAAGGAAATAAAAGGAATCCAAATTGGAAAAGAAGAAATAAAGCTGTTACTGTTTGAAGATGACATGATACATAGAGAATCCTAAAGATGCTACCAGAAAACTACTAGAGCTAATCAATGAATTTGGTAAAGTAGCAAAATACAAAATTAATGCACAGAAATCTCTGGCATTCCTATACACTAACAATGAAAGATCTGAAAGTGAAATTAAGGAAACAATCCCATTTACCATTGAAACAAAAAGAAAAAATATCTAGGAATAAACGTATCTAAATAGACAAAAGACCTGTATGCAGAACATTATAAGACACTAATGAAAGAAATTAAATATGATACAAATAGATGGACAGATATAGCATGTTCCTGGATTGAAGAATCAACATTGTGAAAATGACTCTACTACGCAAAGCAATCTACAGATTCAATGCAATCCCTATCAAACTACCACTGGCATTTTTCACAGAAGTAGAACAAAAAGCTTCATTTGTATGGAAACAAAAAAGACCCCGAATATCCAAAGCAATCTTGACAACGAAAAATGGAGCTGGAGGAATCAGGCTCCCTGACTTCAGACCATACTACAAAGCTACAGTAATCACGACAGTATGGTACTGGCACAAAAACAGAAATATAGATCAATGCAACAGGATAGAAAGTCCAGAGATAAACGCACGCACATATGGTCACCTTATCTTTGATAAAGGAGGCAAGCGTATACAGTGGAGAAAAGACAGACTCTTCAATAAGTGGTGCTGGGAAAACTGGACAGGTACATGTAAAAGTAGGCAATTAGAACACTCCCTAACACCATACACAAAAATAAGCTCAAAATGGATTAAAGACCTAAATGTAAGGACAGAAACTATCAAAGTCTCAGAGGAAAACATAGGCAGAACACTCTATGATATAAATCACAGCAAGATCCTTTTTGACCCACCTCCTAGAGAAATGGAAATAAAAACAAAAGTAAACAAATGGGACCTAATGTAAGTTAAAAGCTTTTGCACAGCAAAGGAAACCATCACCAAGACCAAAAGGCAACCCTCAGAATGGGAGAAAATATTTACAAATGAAGGAACTGACAAAGGATTAATTTCCAAAATTTACAAGCAGCACGTGCAGCTCAATAACAAGAAAACAAACAATCCAAAAATGGGCAGAAGACCTAAATAGACATTTCTCCAAAGAAGATATACAGACTGTCAACAAACGCATGAAAGAATGCTCAACATCATTAATCATTAGAGAAACGCAAATCAAAACTACAATGAGATATCATCTCACACCAGTCAGAATGGCCATCATCAAAAAATGTAGAAACAATAAATGCTGGAGAGGGTGTGGAGAAAAGGGAACACTCTTGCACTGCTGGTGGGAATGTGAATTGGTACAGCCACTATGGAGAACAGTATGGAGGTTCCTTAAAAAACTACAAATAGAACTACCATATGACCCAGCAATCCCACTACTGGGCATATACCCTGAGAAAACCATAATTTACAAAGAGTCTTGTACCCAAATGTTCATTGCAGCTCTATTTACCATAGCCCACAGATGGAAACAACCTAAGTGCCCATCATCGGATGAATGGATAGAGAAGATGTGGCACATATATACAATGGAATATTACTAAGCCATAAAAATTAACAAAATTGAGCTATTTGTAATGAGGTGGATAGACCTAGAGTTTCTCATACAGAGTGAAGTAAGTTAGAAGAGAAAGACAAATACCATATGCTAACACATATATATGGAATTAAAAAAAAATGTCATGAAGAACCTGTCTTTAGGAATAAAGACACAGACCTACTAGAGAATGGACTTGAGGATATGGGGAGGGGGAAGGTTGAGCTGTGACAAAGCGAGAGAGAGTCATGGACATATATACACTGCCAAACTTAAGGTAGATAGCTAGTGGGAAGCAGCCGTATAGCACAGGGAGATCAGCTCGGTGCTTTGTGACCGCCTAGAGGGGTGGGATAGGGAGGGAGACGTAAGAGGGAGGAGATATGGGAACATATGTGTATGTATAACTGATTCACTTTGTTGTAAAGCAGAAACTAACACACCATTTTAAAGCAATTATACCCCAATAAAGATGTTTAAAAAAACAAAAGCTCACAACATAAAGTGGATTAGGAACTCAGCAGGAACCAACTCACACAAAAAGCCAACATTACAAAGGGAATGAGTAACCCAGTAGGAACCACCTCACACAAAAGGGCCCAATTAACAAGGTGGATGAGAAACCAAGAAGGAACCACCTCACAGCAAAGGGCCCACATCGCAAAGGGGATGAGGAACCCAGCAGGAACCACCTCACACCAAAAGCCAACATTACAAAGGGGATGAGTAACCCAGTAGGAACCACCACACACAAAAGGGCCCGATTAACAAGGGGGATGAGGAACCAAGAAGGAACCACCTCACAGCAAAGAGCCCACAACACAAAGGGGACGAGGAACCCAGCAGGAACCACTTCACACCAAGGCCCCACATCGCAAAGTGGATGAGGAACCCAGCAGGAACCACTGCACAACAAAGGGCCCACATCACAAAGGGGATGAGGAACCAAGCAGGAGTCACCTCACAACAAAAGCCTACATCACCACAGGATGAGGAACACAGCAGGAACCACCTCACACCAAAGAACACTGATCACAATGGGGATGAGGAATCCAGCAGGAGCCAGCTCACACCAAAAGCCCGCATCACAAAGGGGATGAGGCACCAAGCGGTAAAAACTTCACACCAAAGGGCTGACATCAAAGAGGGGATGAGAAACAAAGCAGAAACCACCTCATACCAAAGGGCCCCCATCAAAAAAGCGATGAGGAACCAAGCAGGAGCCATCTCATGACAAAAGCCCACAACATAAAGTGGATTAGGAACCCAGCAGGAACCACCTCACACAAAAAGCCAACATTACAAAGGGAATGAGTAACCCAGTAGGAACCACCTCACCCAAAAGGGCCCAATTAACAAGGTGGATGAGAAACCAAGAAGGACCACCTCACAGCAAAGGGCCCACATCGCAAAGGGGATGAGGGACCCAGCAGGAACCACTGCACAACAAAGGGCCCACCCACATCGCAAAGGAGATGAGGAACCCAGGAGGAACCACTTCACACCAAGGCCCCACATCGCAAAGGGGATGAGGAACCCAGCAGGAACCACTGCACAACAAAAGGCCCACATCACAAAGGGGATGAGAAACCAAGAAGGAATAACCTGACATAAAAGTCACACATCACTAAGGGGATAAGGAACCCATCAGGAGCCACCTCACAACAAAGGGCCCACATCACAAAGGGGATGAGGAACCCAGCAGGAACCTTCGGGCACCAGAATCCCACATTACATAGGGAATGAGGAAAGCAGCAGGAAGCACCTCACACCAAAGGACCCTCACCACAAAGCAGATGAGGAACCCAGCAAGAACAAGCTCACACGAATGGGTCCACATCACAAAGGGGATGAGGATCCCATTAGGATCCACCTCACAACAAAACCGCACATCGCAAAGGGAATGAGGAACCCAACAGGAACCACTTCAAACCCAATGACCCACATCACAAAGGTGATGAGGAACCCAGCAGGAGCCACCACACACCAAAGGGCCCAGATCACAAAGAGCATGAGGACCCCAGCAAGATCCACTTCACACCCAATGGCCCACATCACAAAGGGATGAGGAACCAAGCGGGAACCACCTGACACTAAAAGCCCACATCACATAGGGGATGAAGAACCCAGCAGGACCCACATCGCACCAAAAGCCCACATCGCACCAAAAGCCCACATTGCATAGAGAATGAGGAAACCAGCCTGACCACCTCACACCAAAGAACACTGATCACAAAGTGGATGAGGAGCCCAGCAGGAGCCAGCTCACACCAAAAGCCCACATTGCAAAGGGGTTGAGGAACCAAGCAGTAAACACCTCACACCAAAGGACCGACATCACAGAGGGGATGAGATACAAAGCAGAAACCACCTCACAACAAAGGGCCCCCATCAATAAAGGGATGAGGAACCAAGCAGGAACCACCTCATGACAAAAGCTCACAACATAAAGTGGATTAGGAACCCAGCAGGAACCACCTCACACCAAAAGCCAATATTACAAAGGGGATGAGTAACCCAGTAGGAACCACCTCACACAAAAGGGCCCGATTAACAAGGGGGATGAGGAACCCAGCAAGAATCACTTCACACCAAGGCCCCACATCACAAAGGGTATGAGGAACCCAGCAGGAACCACCTCACAACTAAGGGCCCACATCATAAAGGGGATGAGGAACCTGGCAGGAACCACTTCACAAAAAAGGTCCCACATCACATAGCGGATGAGGAACCAAGCAGGAACCACCTCTCACCAAAGTGCCCACATCACAAAGGTGATGAGGAACCCAGCAGGAACCTTCTCGCACCAAAAGCCCACATCACATAGAGAATAAGGAAAGCAGCAGGAACCACCTCACACCAAAGGACCCTCACCACAAAAGGGATGAGGATCCCAGCAAGAACAAGCTCACACGAATGGGTCCACATCACAAAGGGGATGAGGATCCCATTAGGATCCACCTAACAACAAAACCGCACATTGCAAAGGGAATGAGGGACCCAGGAGGAACCACTTCACACCCAAAGGTCCACATCACAAATCAGACGAGGTACCCAGCAGGAAACACCTCACACCAAAGGATACACATCAGAATGGGGATGAAAACCCCATCAGGAACCACCTCACACCAAAAGCCCACATCGCAAAGGGGATGAGGAGCCCATCAGCAAGCTCTCACACCAACGGGCCCATATAAAAAAGGGGATGAGGAAGTCAGCAAGAACCTTCTCACACCAAAGGGTCCACAGCACTAAGGGGATGAGGAACCCAGCAGGAACAACTTCACACCAAAAGCCCACATCGCAAACGGAATGAGGAGACAAGCAGGAACCACTTAACCCAAAGCCTCACATCGGAAACGAGATGAGGAACCAAGTACGAGCCACCTCACATCAAAGGACTCACATCACAAAGGGGATGAGCAAGTAAGCAGGAACCACCGCACAACAAAAGCCTACATCACCACAGGGATGAGGAACCCAGCTGGAAGCACTTCAACCCAAAGGCCCACATTACAAACGGGATGAGGCACCCGGCCGGAACCACCTTACACCAAAGAACCCACATCACAAAGGGGATGAGGAAACAACAAGGAACCACCTCACACTAAAAGCCCATATCACAAGGTAGATGAGGTACCCAGCAAGAACCACTTCACATCGAAGGGTCCACATTAAAAACGGGATGAGGAACCCAGCATAAACCACCTCACACCAAAGGGCCCACATCACATATGGGATGAGGAACACAGCAGGGACCACCTCACACCAAAAGCCCACATAACAAATTCGATGAGGAACCCAGCAGGAGCCACCTCACACCACAAGCCCACATTACATAGAGAATCAGGAAACGAGCAGGAACCACCTCACACCAAAAGTGCACATCGCAAATGGGATTAGGAACCCAGCTGGATCCACTTCAAACCCAATGCCCCACATCACAAAGGGGATGAGGGACCAAGGTGGAAACACTTGAAAACAAAAGATGACATCACATAGGGTATTAGGAAACCAGCAGACACTAAATCACAACAAAAGCCCACATCACAAAAGGGATGAGGAACCCAGCAGGAGCCACCTCACACCAAAGGGCCCAGATCGCTAAGGGCATGAGGACCCCAGCAAGATCCACTTCACACCCAGTGGTCCACATCGCAAAGGGGATGAGGAACCCAAGAGGACCCACCTCGCACCAAAAGCCCACATCGCAAAGAGAATGAGGAAACCAGCACGACCACCTCACACCAAAGAACACTGATCACAAAGTGGATGAGGAACCCAGAAGGAACCACCTCATGACAAAGGCCAACATTACAAAGGGGATGAGTAACCCACTAGGAACCACCTCACACAAAATGGCCCGATTAACAAGGGGGATGAGGAAGCAAGAAGGACCCACCTCACACCAAAGGGCCCACATCACAAAGGGGATGAGGAACCCAGCAGGAACCAACATGCACCGAAAACCCACATTACAAAGGAGATCTGGAACCCAGCAGAAACCATATCACACAAAAAGCCCACATTACAAAGGGGATGAGGAACCCAGCAGGAACCACCTCACACCAAAGAGTCCACATCACAAAAGGAATGAGGAACCCAGCATAAACCATCACACACCAAGGACCCACATCACAAAGGGGATGAGGAACCCAGCAGGAACCACCTCATACCAAAAGCCCATATTACAAATGGGATGAGGTACCCAGCAGGAACCACCTCACACCCAAGGGTCCACATCACAAAGAGGATGAGGAACCAAGCTGGAAACACTTGAAAACAAGATGACATCACATAGGGTATTAGGAACACAGGAGGAAACACCTCACACCAAAAGCCAACTTCACAAAAGGAATGAGGGACTCAGCAGGACCCACCTAACACCAAAGGGTACACAACACAAAGGGGATGAGGAGCCCATCAGGAACCACCTCACACCAAAAGCTCACATCACAAAGAGGATGATGGATCCAGCAGGAACCACCTTGCACCAACGGGCCCAAATCACAAAGGGTATGGGGAACCAAGCAGAAACCACTTCACACCAAGGGGCCCACATTACAAAGGGGATGAGGAACCCAGCAGGAACCACCTCACACTAAATGCCAACATCGCAAAGAGGATGGGGAACCCAGGAGGAATCACGTCACACTAAAAGCCCACATCACATAGATAATAAGGAACACAGCAGGAACAACATTACACCAAAGGTCCACATCAAAAATGGTATGAGGAACCCATCAGGACCCACCTCACAACAAAAGTACACACGCAAATGGAATGAGGAGCCCAGCTGGAGCCACCTCACATAAAAGGCCCCAGATTGCAAAGGGCATGAGAACCCCAGCAGGAACCACCTCACAACAAAAGTGACCATCACAAAAGCAATGAGGAACTCAGCAGGATCCACCTAACACCAAAGGGTACACAACACAAAGGGGATGAGGAACCCCTCAGGAACCACCTCACTCCAAAACACCACATCGCAAAGGGGATGAGGAATCTGGCAGGAACCACCTCACACTAAAAGCCCACATCACAAACAGGATGGGGAACCCAGCAGGAACCACCTCACAGCAAGAGCCCACAAAACATAGGGAATGAGGAACCCAGCAGGAACCACTTCACACCCAATGGCCCACATCACCAATGGAATGAGGAACCAAGCAGGAACCACCTTACACCAAAGAACCCACATCACAAAGGGGATGAGGAAACAAGGAACCACCTAACACTAAAAGCCCATATTACATAGTGGATGAGGAACCCAGCAAGAACCACCTAACACCAAAAGCCCACATTACAAAGGAGAAGAGTGACCCAGCAGTAACCACCTCACACAGAAGAGTCCACATCACAAAAGGTATGACGAACCCAGAATGAACCAGCACACACCAAAGGGCCCAGATAACAAAGGGGATGAGGAACCAAGCCGGAAATACCTCACACGAAAACCCCACATCATATATGGGATAAGGACCCAGTAGGAAACCCCTCACACCAAAGGGCCCACGTCACAACGTGTATGAGGAACACAGCAGGAAACAGCTCACACCAAAAGACCACATCTCACAGGGCATGTGGAACCCCACAGGAACCACATCACACTTAAAGCCCACATCACAAAGAGGATGATGGACCCAGCAGGAACCACCTCACACCAAAACCCCATATTACAAATGGGATGAGGTTCCCAGCAAGAACCATTTCACAACCAAAGGTCCACATCAGAAAGGGGATGAGGAACCCAGCAGAAACCACTTCACACGAAAGGGCCCACATCACAAAGGGGAAGAGGAACCAAGCTGGAACCACTTCAAAACAAAAGGTGACATCACATGGCGTATGAGGAACCCAGCAGGGACCACCTCACAACAAAAGCCCACATCACAAAAGGGATCAGGAACAAACTAGGAACCACCTCACAACAAAGGGTCCACAAAACAAAGGGGATGAGTAACCCATCAGGAACCACCTCACACCAAAATCCCACATCACAAAGAGGATGAGGAACCCAGAAGGGGCCACCTGACACCATAAGCTTACATCACAAAGGGGATGAGGAACACAGCAGGAACCACGTCACCACCTAAGCCCACATTAAAAAGGGTATGAGGCACCCAGTAGGAACCACCTCACATTAAGGGGTCCACATCACAAGGGGATAAGGAACCAACAAGGAACCATGATACACCAAAGAGCCCACATCACAAAGGGAATCAGAAACTCAGCAGGAACCACCTCACCCTAAAAGCTCACATCACAAAGGGGATGAGGAACCCAGCAGGAAGCCTTCACACAAACGGGCCCATATCACAAAGTGGACGAGGAAACCAGCAAGAGCCACCTCAAACCAACGGGTTCACATCACTAAGGGGATGAGGAACCCAGCAAAAACAACTTCTCACCAAAAGCCCACATCGCAAATGGAATGAGGAAACAAGCAGGAACCTCCTCACAACAACAGCCTACATCACAAAGGGGATGAAGAACCCAGCAGGAAACAACATACCCCAAAGGCCCACATTACAAAGGGGATAAGGCACCGAGCAGGAAACACTGCACACCAAAGGGTCCACAACAAAAAGAGGATGAGGAACGCATCAGGAACCACCTCACACCAAAAGCCCCCATCACAAATGGGATGAGGAACCCAGCAGGAACCACCTCACACCAAAGGGCCCACATCACAAAGGGGATGATTAACCAAGCAGGAACCACCTCACACATAAGGCCCCACATAGAGGAGATGAGGAAAATAGCAGAAGCGTAAGACGCAGAGATCACCTTCCTCCCCAGAGATACATCCGAAATACATCTACTTGTGCAACTGCTCCTACAGAACACCCACTGAACGCTGGCAGAAGACCTCAGACCTCCCAATAGGCAAGAAATTCCCCACGTACCTGGGTAGGTCAAAAGTAAAAGGAATAAACAGAGATAGAAGAATAGCGACAGGACCTGCACCAGTGGGAGGGAGCTGTGAAGGAGGAAAGGTTTCCACACACTAGGAGGACCCTTCGTGGGCGGAGACTGCAGGTGGCAGAGAAGAGCGCAGCAACAGCTGCACGGAGGGCAAAGCGGGCAGATTCCCGCACAGAGAATAGGTGCCGACCGACACTCACCAGCCCGAGAGGCTTGTCTGCTCACCCACCGGGGTGGGCTGGGAATGGGAGCAGAGTCTCGGGCTTCGGTTGGATCACAGGGAGAGGACTGGCGGCCTGAACACAGCCTGAAGGGGTTAGTGCACCACGGCTACCCAGGAGGGAGTCCGGGGAAAAGTCTGGAGCTGGCAAAGAGACAAGAGACGTTTTCTTACCTCTTTGTTTCCTGGTGCGCCAGGAGAGCGGATTAAGAGTGCTGCTTAAAGGAGCTCCAGAGACAGGCGCGAGCCGCGGCTAACAGGGCAGCCCCCAGAGACGGGCATGAGACGCTAAGTCTGCTGCTGCCGCAACCAACAAGCCTGTGTGCGAGCACAGGTAACTGTCCACACCACCACTCCCGGGAGCCTGTGCAGCCCGCCACTGCCAGGGTCCCGTGATCCAGGGACAACGTTCCCGGGAGAACGCACGGCGTGCCTCAGGCTGGTGCAGCGTCATGCCGGCCTCTGCCGCCGCAGGCTCGCCACGCACTCCATGCCCCCCCCCGCCCCCGCCCCCGGCCTGACTGAGCCAGAGCGCCCGAATCAGCTGCTCCCTTAACCCCGTCCTGTCTGAGCAAAGAACAGACGCCCTCAGGCGACTTACACGCAGAGGCGGAGCCAAACCCTAAGCTCAACCCCAGGAGCTGTGTGAACAAAGAAGAGAAACAGAAATTTCTCCCAGCAGCCTCAGATGTATTGGATTAAATCTCCACAATCAACTTGATACCCTGCATCTGTGGAATACCTGAATAGACAACGAATCATCCCAAATTGGGGAGGTGGATTTGAGGGCAAGATATATTTTTCCCCTTTTCCTCTTTATGTAAGTGTGTATGTGTATGCTTCTGTGTGAGATTTTGTCTGTATAACTTTCATTTCACCATGTGTCCTAAGTTTCTGTCCGCCCGTTTTTTCTTTTCTAAAAAATTTTTTTCTTAATAACTATTTTTTATTTTAATTATTTTATTTTATTTTATTGAACTTTATTTTATTTTATCCTCTTTCTTTCTTTCTACTTTTTCTACCTTTTATTTTGAGCCATTTTGATGAAAGGCTCTTGGTGCTCCAGCCAGGAGTCAGTGCTGTGCCTCTGAGGTGGGAGAGCCAACTTCACTGGTCCTCAAGAGACCTCCCAGCTCTACGTAATATCAAATAGCGAAAACCTCTCAGAGATCTCCATCTTAACACCAAGACCCAACATCACTCAACGACCAGCAAGCTACAGTGCTGGACACCCTATGCCAAACAACTAGTAAGACAGGAACACAACCCCAGCCATTAACAGACAGGCTGCTTAAAATCATAAAAAGGCCACAGACACCCGAAAACACACCACCAGATGTGGACCTGCCCACCAGAAAGGCAAGATCCAGCCTCATCCACCAGAACACAGGCACTACTCCCCTCCACCAGGAAGCCTACACAACCCAATGAACAAACTGTAGCCACTGGGGACAGACACCAAAAACAACAGGGACTATGAGCCTGCAGCCTCCAAAAAAGAGACCCCAAAAAAAGTAAGATAAGCAAAATGAGAAGACAGACAAACACACAGCAGATGAAGGAGCAAGGTAAAAACCCTCCAGAACTAACAAATGAGGAGGAAATAGGAAACAAATCATAAAGATCATATCAGAAAAAAATGAAAAAGAAATGAATGAAATGATAGCAACGGTCAATAAAACTAAAAGCTTGTTCTTTGAGAAGATAAACAAAATTGATAAACCATTAGCCATACTCATCAAGATAAAAAGGGAGAAGACTAAAATCAATAGAATTAGAAATGAAAAAGGAGAAGTAACAAACTGACACTGCAGAAATACAAAAGATTATGAGACATTACTACAAGGAACTCTATGCCAATAAAATGGACAACATGGAGGAAATACACAAATTCTTAGAAACGCACAACCTGCCAAGCCTGAATCAGGAAGCAATAGAAAATATGAGCAGACCAATCACAAGCACTGAAATGGAAACTGTGATTAAACATTTTCCAACAAACAAAAGCCCAAGACCAGATGGCTTCACAGGAGAATTCTATCAAACATTTAGAGAAGAGATAACACCTATCCTTCTCAAACTCTTCCAAAATATAGCAGAGGGAGGAACACGCCCAAACTCACTCCACGAGGCCACCATCACCCTGATACAAAAGCCAGACAAAGATGTCACAAAGAAAGAAACACAGGCCAATAACACTGATGAACATACATGCAAATGTCATCAACACACTACTAGCAAACAGAATCCAACAGCACATTAAAAGGAACGGACAACATGATCAAGTGAGATTTCTTCCAGCAATGCAAGGATTCTTCAATATACGCAAATCAATCCACGTGATACACCATATTAACAAACTGAAGGAGGAAAACCATATGATCATCTCAATAGATGAAGAGAACACTTTCAACAAAATTCAACACCCAGTTATGATAAAAACCCTGCAGAAAGTAGTCATAGAGGGAATTTTTCTCAACATAATAAAGGCCATATATGACAAACCAACAGCCAACATCTCCTCAATGGTGAAAAACTGAAACCATTTCCACTAAGATCAGGAACAAGACAAGGTTGCCCACTCTCACCACTCTTATTCAACAAAGTTTTAGAAGCTTTAGCCACAGCAATCCGAGAAGAAAAGGAAATAAAAGGAATCTAAATTGGAAAAGAAGAAATAAAGCTGTCACTGTTTGAAGATGACATGATAGTATACATAGAGAATCCTAAAGATGCTACCAGAAAACTACAAGAGCTTAACAGTGCATTTGGTAAAGTAGCAGGATACAAAATTAATGCACAGAAATATCTGGTATTCCTATACACCAATGATGAAAAATCTGAAAGTGAAATTAAGAAAACACTCCCATTTACCATTGCAACAAAAAGAATAAAATATCTAGGAATAAACCTACCTAAGGACACAAAAGACCTGTATGCAGAACATTATAAGACACTAATGAAAGAAATTAAAGATGATACAAATAGATGGAGAGATACAGCATGTTCCTGGATTGGAAAAATCAACATTGTGAAAATTACTCGACTACGCAAAGGAATCTACAGATTCAATGCAATCCCTATCAAACAACCACTGGCATTTTTCACAGAACTAGAACAAAAGTTTTCACCATTTGTATGGAAACACAAAAGACCCCGAATATCCAAAACAACCTTGAGAACAAAAAATGGGGCTGGAGGAACCAGGCTCCCTGACTTCAGACTATACTACAAAGCTACAGTAATCACGACAGTATGGTACTGGCACAAAAACAGAAATATAGATCAATGCAACAGGATAGAAAGCCCAGATATAAACGCAAGCACATATGGTCACCTTATCTTTGATAAAGGAGGCAAGAGTATACAGTGGAGAAAAGACAGCCTCTTCAATAAGTGGTGCTGGGAAAACTGGACAGCTACATGTAAAAGTATGCGATTAGAACACTCCCTAACACCATACACAAAAATAAGCTCAAAATTGATTAAGGACCTAAATGTAACGATAGAAACTATCAAACTCTTAGAGGAAAACATAGAAAACTCTATGGCATCAATCACAGCAAGATCCTTTTTTACCCACCTCCTAGAGAAATGGAAATAAAAATAAACAAATGGGACCTAATGAAACTTAAAGGCTTTTGCACAGCAAAGGAAACCATAAACAAGACCAAAAGGCAACCCTCAGAATGGGAGAAAATATTTGCAAATGAAGTAACTGACAGTGGATTAATCTCAGAAATTTACATGTCAATAACAAAAAAACAAACAACCCAATCCAAAAATGGGCAGAAGACCTAAATAGGCATTTCTCAAAACAAAATATACAGATTGCCAACAGGCACATGAAAGAAAACTCATCATTAATCATTAGAGTAATGCAAATCAAAACTACAATGAGATATCATCTCACAGCGGTCAGAATGGGCCTCATCAAAAAATGTAGAAACAATAAGTGCTGCAGAAACTGTGGAGAACAGGGAACACTCTTGCACTGCTGGTGGGAATGTGAATTGGTACAGCCACTATGGAGAACAGTATGGAGGTTCCTTAGAAAACTACAAATTGAACTACCTTATGACACAGCAATCACACTACTGGGCATATACCCTGAGAAAACCATAATTCCTAAAAGAGTCAGGTACGAAAATGTTCATTGCAGCTCTATTTACAATAGCCAGGAGATGGAAGCAATCTAAGTGTCCATCATCGGATGAATGGATAGAGAAGATGTGGCTCATATGTACAATGGAATATTACTCAGCCATAAAAAGAAACGAAATTGAGTTATTTGTAGTGAGGTGGATGGACCTGCAGTCTGTAATACAGAGTGAAGTAAGTCACAAAGAGAAAGACAAATACCATATGCTAACACATATATATGGAATCTAAGAAAGAAAAACATGTCATGAAGAATCTAGGGGTAAGACGGGAATAAAGACACAGACCTACTAGAGAATGGACTTGAGGATATGGGGAGGGGGAAGGGTAAGCTGTGACAAATTGAGAGAGTGGCATGGACATATATACACTACCAAACGTAAAATAGATAGTGGTGGGAAGCAGCCGCATAGCACAGGGAGATCAGCTCGGTGCTTTGTGAACACGTAGAGGTGTGAGATAGGGAGGGTGGGAAGGAGAGAGACGCAAGAGGGAAGACATATGGGAACATATGTATATGTATACCTGAGTTACATTGTTATAAAGCAGAAAGCAACACACCATTGTAAAGCAATTACACTCCAATAAAGATGTAAAATAAAATAAAAGGTAATGAGGGCTTCCCTGGTGGCGCAGTGGTTGAGAGTCCGCCTGCCGTTTCAGGGGACACGGGTTCGTGCCCCGGTCCGGGAGGATCCCACATGCTGCGGAGCGGCTGAGCCCATGAGCCATGGCCGCTGAGCCTGCACGTCTGGAGCCTGTGCTCTGCAACGGGAGAGGCCACAACAGTGAGAGGCCCGTGTACAAAAAAAAATAAATATATAAAATAAAAGGTAATGAGAAGTCACAGATGTAGAAAACAAACTTATGGTTACCAGGCAGGAAGGGGGAGGGAGGGAGGGATAAACTGAGAGATTGGGATTGATATATACACATTACTATATATAAAGTAGATAACTAATAAGGAACTACTGTATAGCACAGGGAACGCTACTTAGTACTCTATAATGGCCTATATTGGAAAAAATATAAAAGAGGATGAATATATGAATATGTATAACTGATTCAAACTGCTGTATACCTGAAACTGACACAACATTGTAAATCAACTGTATTCCAATAAAATTTTTACTTTAAAAAATGAAAAAAAAAAGTTGAGGAACCCAGTAGGAACCACCTCACACCACAGGGCACACATAACAAAGGGGATGAGGATCCAAGCAGGAATCACCTCAAACCATATCCCACATCACAAAGGGGATGAGGATCCAAGCAGGAACCAGCTTACACATAAGGGCCCACATAGAGGAGTTGAGGAAAATGGTAGAAGCGTAAGACCCCGAGATCACCTTCCTTCCCACAGATACATCCGAAATACATCTACTTGTGGAACTGTTTCTAGAGAACACCCACTGAACGCTGGCAGAAGACCTCAGACCTCCCAATAGGCAAGAAATTCCCCACGTACGTGGGTAGGGCAAAAGTAAAAAGGATAAACAGAGACAAAAGAATAGTCACAGGACCTGCACCAGTGGGAGGGAGCTGTGAAGGAGGAAAGGTTCCCACACGCTAGGAAGCCCCTTCGTGGGCGGAGACTGCGGGTGGCGGAGAAGAGCACAGCTACAGGGGTGTGGAGAGCAAATCGGGGAGATTCCCGCACAGAGAATCAGTGCTGACCAGCACTCACCAGCCCGAGGACCGGTGGCGTGAACACAGCCTGCAGGGGGTTAGTGCACCACGGCTACCCAGGAGGGAGTCCGGGGAAAAGTGTGGAGCTTGCAAAGAGACAAGAGACGTTTTCTTACCTCTTTGTTTCCTGGTGTGCGAGGAGAGGGGATTAAGAGCGCTGCTTAAAGGAGCTCGAGAGACAGGCGCGAGCCGCCGGTAAGAGCGCAGACCCCAGAGATGGGCATGAGACGCTAAGGCTGCTGCTGCCGCCACCAAGAAGCCTCTGGGCGAGCACAGGTCACTGTCCACATCGCCCTTCCCGGGAGCCTGCGCAGCCCGCCACTGTGCAGCCCGTGATCCAGGGACAACTTCCCTAGGAGAACGCACGGCATGCCTCAGGCTGGTGCAGCGTCATGCCGGCCTCTGCCGCCGCAGGCTCGCCCCGCACTGCGTGCCCCTCCCTCCTCCCGGCCTGAGTGAGCCAGAGCACCTGAATCAGCTGCTCCCTTAACCCCGTCCTGTCTGAGCGAAGAACAGACGCCCTCAGGTGACTTACACGCAGAGGCGGAGCCAAACCCAAAGCTGAACCCAAGGAGCTGTGCGAACAAAGAAGAGAAACGGAAATTTCTCCCAGCAGCCTCAGATGTAGCGGATTAAATCTCCACAATCAACTTGATATACCCTGCATCTGTGGAATACCTCAATAGAGTACGAATCATCCCAAACTGGGGAGGTGGAGTTTGAGAGCAAGATATATTTCCCCTTTTCCTCTTTATGTAAGTGTGTATGTGTATGCTTCTGTGTGAGATTTTGTCTGTAGAACTTTGCTTTCACCATTTGTCCTAAGTTTCTGTCCGTCCGTTTTTTTTCTTTTCTAAAAATTGTTTTCTTATTAACTATGTTTTACTTTAATAACTTTATTTTATTTTATCTTCCTTTTTTAAATTTTATCCTTTCTTTCTTTCTTTCTTTCTTTGTACTTTTTCTCCCTTTTATTCTGAGCCGTGTTGATGAAAGGCTCTTGGTGCTCCAGCCAGGAGTCAGTGCTGTGCCTCTGAGGTGGGAGAGCCAACTTCAGGACACCAGTCCTCAAGAGACCTCCCAGCTCTACATAATAGCAAATGGCGGAAACCTCCCAGAGATCTCAATCTCAACACCAAGACCCAGCTTCACTCAACGACCAGCAAGCTACAGTGCTGGACACCCTATGCCAAACAACTAGCAAGACAGGAACACAACCCCACCCGTTAGCAGAGAGGCTGCCTAAAATCGTAAAAAGGCCGCAGACACCCTAAAACACACCACCAGACGTGGACCTGTCCACCAGAAAGACAAGATCCAGCTTCATCCACCAGAACACAGGCAGTACTCCCCTCCACCAGGAAGCCTACACAACCCACTGAACCAACTGTAGCCACTGGGGACAGACACCAAAAACAACGGGAAGTACGAACCTGCAGCCTGCAAAAAGGAGACCCCAAACACAGTAAGATAAGCAAAATGAGAAGACAGAAAAACACACAGTAGATGAAGGAGCAAGGTAAAAACCCGCCAGACCTAACAAATGGAGAGGAAATAGGCAGTGTACCTGAAAAAGAATTCAGAATAATGATAGTAAAGATGATCAAAATCTTGGAAATAGAATAGAGAAAATGCAAGAAACATTTATCAAGGCCCTACAAGAAGTAAAGAGGAAACAAGGAATGATGAAAAACACAATAAATGAAATTTAAAATACTCTAGAAGGGATTAATAGCAGAATAACTGAGGCAGAAGAATGGATAAGTGACCTGTAAGACAAAATAGTGGAAATAACTACTGCAGAGCAGAATAAACAAAAAAGAATGAAAAGAAGTGAGGACAGTCTCAGAGACCTCTGGGACAACAATAAACGCACCAACATTCGAATGAATGTGGTCTCAGAGAAGAAGAGAAAAAGAAAGGGACTGAGAAAAGATTTGAAGAGATTATAGTTGAAAACTTCCCTAATATGGGAAAGGAAATAGTTAAGTCGAGGAAGCACAGAGAGTCCCATTCAGGATAAATCCAAGAAGAAACATTCCAAGACACATATTAATCTATCAAAAATTAAATACAAAGAAAACATATTAAAAGCAGCAAAGGAAAAACAACAAATAACACACAAGGGTATCCCCATAAGGTTAACAGCTGATCTTTCAGCAGAAACTCTGCAAGCCAGAGGGAGTGGCAGGACATATTTAAAGTGATGAAGGAGAAAAACCTACAACCATGAGTACCCAGCAGGGATCTCATTCAGATTTGATGGAGAATTTAAAATCTTTACAGACAAGCAAAAGCTGAGAGAGTTCAGCACCACCAAACCAGCTTTACAACAAATGCTAAAGGACTTCTCTAGGCAAGAAACACAAGAGAAGGAAAAGATCTACAATAACAAGCCCAAAACAATTAAGAAAATGGGAATAGGAACATACATATCGATAATTACCTTAAACGTAAATGGATTAAATGCTTCCATCAAAAGATACAGACTGGCTGAATGGATACAAAAACAAGACCCATATATGTGCTTTCTACAAGAGACCCACTTCAGACCTAGGGACACATACAGACTGAAAGTGAGGGGATGGAAAAACGTATTTCATGCAAATGTAAATCAAAAGAAAGCCGGACTAGCAAGTCTCATATCAGACAAAATAGACTTTAAAATTAAGATTATTACAAGAGACAAAGAAGAACAATACATAATGATCACGTGATCGATCCGAGAAGAAGATATAACAACTGTAAATATTTATGCACCCTACATGGGAGCACCTCAATACATAAGGCAAATACTAACAGCCATAAAAGGGGAAAGTGACAGCAACACATTCATAGTACGGGACTTTAACACCCCACTTTCACCAATGGACAGATGATCCAAAATGAAAATAAATAAGGAAACACAAGCTTTAATTGATACATTAAACAAGATGGACTTAATTGATATTTATAAGACATTCCATCCAAAATCAACAGAATACACATTTTTCTCAAGTGCTCATAGAACATTCTCCAGGATAGATCCTATCTTGGGTCACAAATCAAGCCATGGTAAATTTGAGATAATTGAAATTGTATCAAGTATCATTTCCGACCACAATGCTATAAGACTAGATATCAATTACAGGAAACAATCTGTGAAAAATACAAACACATGGCGGCTAAACAATACACTACTTAATAACGAAGTGATCACTGAAGAAATCAAAGAGGAAATCAAAAAATACCTAGAAACAAATGACAATGGAGACACGACGACCCAAAACCTATGGGATGCAGCAAAAGCACTTCTAAGAGGGAAGTTTATAGCAATACAATCCTACCTTAAGAAACAGGAAACATCTCGAATAAACAACCTAACCTTGAACCTAAAGCAATTACTGAAAGAAGAACAAAACAACCCCAAAGTTAGGAGAAGAAAACAAATCATAAAGATCATATCAGAAATAAATGAAAAAGAAATGAACGAAACGATAGCAAAGATCAGTAAAACTAAAAGCTGGTTCTTTGTGAAGATAAACAAAATTGATAAACCATTAGCCAGACTCATCAAATAAAAAGGGAGAAGACTCAAATCAATAGAATTAGAAATGAAAAAGGAGAAGTAACAAACTGACACTGCAGAAATTCAAAAGATCATGAGACATTACTACAAGCAACTCTATGCCAATAAAATGGACAACCTGGAGGAAATAGACAAATTCCTAGAAATGCACAACCTACCAAGACTGAATCAGGAAACAATAGAAAATATGAACAGACAAATCACGAGCACTGAAATTGAAACTGTGATTAAAAATATTCCAACAAACAAAAGCCCAGGCCCAGATGGCTTCACAGGCGAATTCTATCAAACATTTAGAGAAGAGATAACACCTATCCTTCTCAAACTCTTTCAAAATATAGCAGAGGGAGGAACACTCCCAAACTCATTCTACGAGGCCACCAACACTCTGATACAAAAACCACCCAAGGATGTCACAAGGAAAGAAATCTACAGGCCAATATCACTGATGAACATAGATACAAATGTTCTGCACAAACTACTAGCAAACAGTATCCAACAGCACATTAAAAGGAACGTACACCATGATCAAGTGGGGTTTATTCCAGCAATGCAAGGATTCTTCAATATACGCAAACCAATCCACGTGATACACCATATCAACAAATTGAAGGAGAAAAACCATATGATCATCTCAATATATGCAGAGAAAGCTTTCAACAAAATTCAACACCCAGTTATGATAAAATCCCTGTAGAAAGTAGGCATAGAGGGAATTTTCCTCAACATAATAAAGGCCATATATGACAAACCGACAGCCAACATCGTCCTTAATGGTGAAAAAATGAAACCATTTCTAGTAAGATCAGGAACAAGACAAGGTTGCCCACTCACACCACTCTTATTCAACATAGTTTTGGAAGTTTTAGCCACAGCAATCAGAGAAGAAAAGGAAATAAAAGGAATCCAAATTGGAAAAGAAGAAATAAAGCTGTCACTGTTTGCAGATGACATGATACTATACTTAGAGAATCCTAAACATGCTACCATAAAACTACTAGAGCTACTCAGTGAATTTGGTAAAGTAGCAGGATACAAAATTAATTCACAGAAATCTCTGGCATTCCTATACACTAATGATGAAAAATCTGAAAGTGAAATTAAGAAAACACTCCCATTTCCCATTGTAAGAGAAAGAATAAAATATCTAGGAATAAACCTACCTAAGGAGACAAAAGACCTGTATGCAGAACACTATAAGACACTAATGAAAGAAGTTAAAGATGATACAAATAGATGGACAGATATAGCATGTTCCTGGATTGGAAGAATCAACATTGTGAAAATGACTCTACTATGCAAAGGAATCTACAGATTCAATGCAATCCCTATCAAACACCACTGGCATTTTTCACAGAACTAGAACAAAAAATTTCACCATTTGTATGGAAACACAAAAGACCCCGAATATCCAAAGCAACCTTGAGAACGAAAAATGGGGCTGGAGGAATCAGGCTCCCTGACTTCAGACTATACTACAAAGCTACAGTAATCACGACAGTATGGTACTGGCACAAAAACAGAAATATAGATCAATGGAACAGGATAGAAATCCCAGAGTTAAACGCACACAAATATGGTCACCTTATCTTTGATAAAGAAGGCAAGAGTATACAGTGGAGAAAAGACAGACTCTTCAATAAGTGGTGCTGGGAAAACTGGACAGGTACATGTAAAAGTATGCGATTAGAACACTCCCTAACACCATACACAAAAATAAGCTCAAAACGGATTAAAGACCTAAATGTAAGGACAGAAACTATCAAACTCCTAGAGGAAAACGTAGGCAGAACACTCTATGACATCAATCACAGCAAGATCCTTTTTGACCCACCTCCTAGAGAAATGGAAATAAAAATAAACAAATGGGACCTAATGAAACTTAAAAGCTTTTGCACAGCAAAGGAAACCATAAACAAGACCAAAAGACAACCCTCAGAATGGGAGAAAATATTTGCAAATGAAGTAACTGACAGAGGATTAATCTCAGAAATTTACAAGCAGCTCATGCAGCTCAATAACAGAAAAACAAACAACCCAATCCAAAAACGGGCAGAAGACCTAAATAGGCATTTCTCAAAACAAAATATGCAGATTGCCAACAGGCACATGAAAGAAAACTCATCATTAATTATTAGAGTAATGCAAATCAAAACTACAATGAGATATCATCTCACACCGGTCAGAATGGGCATCATCAAAAAATGTAGAAACAATAAATGCTGGAGAAGCTGTGGAGAAAAGGGAACAATCTTGCACTGCTGGTGGGAATGTGAATTGGTACAGCCACTATGGAGAACAGTATGGAGGTTCCTTAGAAAACTACAAATAGAACTATCGTATAACCCAGCAATCCCACTACTGGGCATATACGCTGAGAAAACCATAATTCAAAAAGAGTCATGTACCAAAATGTTCATTGCAGCTCTATTTACAATAGCCAGGAGATGGAAGCAATCTAAGTGTCCATCATCGGATGAATGGATAGAGATGATGTGGCACATATGTACAATGGAATATTACTCGGCCATAAAAAGAAACGAAATTGAGTTATTTGTAGTGAGGTGGATGGACCTGCAGTCTGTAATACAGAGTGAAGTAAGTCACAAAGAGAAAGACAAATACCATATGCTAATACATATATATGGAATCTAAGAAAGAAAAACATGTCATGAAGAACCTAGGGGTAAGACGGGAATAAAGACACAGACCTACTAGAGAATGGACTTGAGGATATGGGGAGGGGGAAGGGTAAGCTGTGACAAAGCGAGAGAGTGGCATGGACATATATACACTACCAAACGTAAAATAGATAGCTAGTGGGAAGCAGCCGCATAGCACAGGGAGATCAGCTCGGTGCTTTGTGAACACTTAGAGGGGTGAGATAGGGAGGGTGGGAGGGAGAGAGACGCAAGAGGGAAGACATATGGGAACATATGTATATGTATAACTGAGTTACATTGTTATAAAGCAGAAAGGAACACACCATTGTAAAGCAATTATACTCCAATAAAGATATAAAATAAAATAAAAGGTAATGAGGGCTTCCCTGGTGGCGCAGTGGTTGAGAGTCCGCCTGCCGATTCAGGGGACACGGGTTCGTGCCCCGGTCCGGGAGGATCCCACATGCTGCGGAGCGGCTGAGCCCATGAGCCATGGCCGCTGAGCCTGCACGTCTGGAGCCTGTGCTCCGCAACGGCAGAGGCCACAACAGTGAGAGGCCTGCGTACCAAAAAAAATAAATATATAAAATAAAAGGTAATGAGAAGTCACAGATGTAGAAGAAAAACTTATGGTTACCAGGCAGGAAGGGGGGGCGAGGGAGGGATAAACTGAGAGATTGGGCTTGATATATACACATTACTATATATAAAATAGATAACTAATAAGGAACTACTGTATAGCATAGGGAACGCTACTTAGTACTCTATAATGGCCTATATCGGAAAAGAATCTAAAAGAGGATGAATATACGAATATGTATAACTTATTCAAATTGCTCTATACCTGAAACTGACACAACATTGTAAATCAACTGTATTCCAATAAAATTTTTACTTTAAAAAATGAAAAAAAAAAGTTGAGGAACCCAGTAGAAACCACCTCACACCACAGGGCACACATAACAAAGGGGATGAGGAACACCGCAGGAACCACCTCAAACCATATCCCACATCACAAAGGGGATGAGGATCCAAGCAGGAACCAGCTCACACATAAGGGCCCACATAGAGGAGTTGAGGAAAATGGCAGAAGCGTAAGACACCGAGATCACCTTCCTTCCCACAGATACATCCGAAATACATCTACTTGTGGAACTGCTTCTAGAGAACACCCACTGAACGATGGCAGAAGATCTCAGAACTCCCAATAGGCAAGAAATTCCCCACGTACCTGGGTAGGGCAAAAGTAAAAAGGATAAACAGAGACAAAAGAATAGCGACAGGACCTGCACCGGTGGGAGGGAGCTGTGAAGGAGGAAAGCTTTCCACACACTAGGAAACCCCTTCGTGGGCGGAGACTGCGGGTGGCGGAGGAGAGCACAGCAACAGGGGTGCGGAGGGCAAAGCGGGGAGATTCCCGCACAGAGAATCGGTGCCGACCGGCACTCACCGGCCCAAGAGGCTTGTCTGCTCACCCACCGGGGTGGGCGGGGGCTGGGAGCCGAGGCTCGGGCTTCGGTCGGATGGCAGGGAGAGGACCGGTGGCGTAAACACAGCCTGAGGGGGTTAGTGCACCACGGCTACCAGGGAGGGAGTCCGGGGAAAAGTCTGGAGCTGGCAAAGAGACAAGAGACGTTTTCTTACCTCTTTCTTTCCTGGTGCGCGAGGAGAGGGGATTAAGAGCGCTGCTTAAAGGAGCTCCAGAGACGGGCGCGAGCCGCGGCTAAGAGCGCAGACCCCAGAGACGGACATGAGACGCTAAGACTGCTGCTGCCGCCACCAAGAAGCCTGTGTGCGAGCACAGGTCACTGTCCACATCGCCCCTCCCGGGAGCCTGTGCAGCCCGCCACTGCCAGGGTCCCGTGATCCAGGGAGAACTTCCCCGGGAGAACGCACGGCGCGCCTCAGGCTGGGGCAACGTCACGCTGGCCTCTGCCGCCGCAAGCTCGCCCCGCACTGCGTGCCCCTCCCTCCTCCCGGCCTGAGTGAGCCAAAACGCCCGAATCAGCTGCTCCCTTAACCCCGTCCTGTCTGAGCGAAGAACAGACGCCCTCAGGAGACTTACACGCAGAGGCGGAGCCAAACCGAAGCTGAACCCAAGGAGCTGTGCGAAGAAAGAAGAGAAACGGAAATTTCTCCCAGCAGCCTCAGATGTAGCGGATTAAATCTCCACAATCAACTTGATGTACCCTGCATCTGTGGAATACCTCAATAGACAATGAATCATCCCAAATTGGGGAGGTGGAGTTTGAGAGCAAGATATATTTCCCCTTTTCCTCTTTATGTAAGTGTGTATGTGTATGCTTCTGTGTGAGATTTTGTCTGTATAACTTTGCTTTCACCATTTGTCCTAAGATTCTGTCCGTTTTTTTTTCTTTTCTAAAAATTTTTTTCTTAATAAGTATATTTTACTTTAATAACTTTATTTTATTTTATCTTCCTTTTTTTATTTTATCCTCTTTCTTTCTTTCTTTCTTTGTACTTTTTCTCCCTTTTATTCTGAGCCGTGTTGATGAAAGGCTCTTGGTGCTCCAGCCAGGAGTCAGTGCTGTGCCTCTGAGGTGGGAGAGCCAACTTCAGGACACCAGTCCTCAAGAGACCTCCCAGCTCTACATAATAGCAAATGGCGGAAACCTCCCAGAGATCTCAATCTCAACACCAAGACCCAGCTAAACTCAACGACCAGCAAGCTACAGTGCTGGACACCCTATGCCAAACAACTAGCAAGACAGGAACACAACCCCACCTGTTAGCAGAGAGGCTGCGTAAAATCGTAAAAAGGCCACAGACACCCCAAAACACACCACCAGACGTGGACCTGTCCACCAGAAAGACAAGATCCAGCTTCATCCACCAGAACACAGGCACTACTCCCCTCCACCAGGAAGCCTACACAACCCACTGAACCAACTGTAGTCATTGGGGAAAGACACCAAAAAAAACGGGAAGTACGAACCTGCAGCCTGCAAAAAGGAGACCCCAAACACAGTAAGATAAGCAAAATGAGAAGACAGAAAAACACACAGCAGATGAAGGAGCAAGGTAAAAACCCACCAGACCTAACAAATGAAGAGGAAATAGGCAGTGTACCTGAAAAAGAATTCAGAATAATGATAGTAAGGATGATCAAAATCTTGGAAAAGAAATAGAGAAAATACAAGAAACATTTATCAAGGCCCTACAAGAAGTAAAGAGGAAACAAGGAATGATGAAAAACACAATAAATGAAATTTAAAATACTCTAGAAGGGATTAATAGCAGAATAACTGAGGCAGAAGAATGGATAAGTGACCTGTAAGATAAAATACTGAAAATAACTACTGCAGAGCAGAATAAAGAAAAAAGAATGAAAAGAAGTGAGGACAGTCTCAGAGACCTCTGGGACAACATTAAACGCACCAACATTCGAATAAATGTGGTCTCAGAAGAAGAAGAGAAAAAGAAAGGGACTGAGAAAAGATTTGAAGAGATTATAGTTGAAAACTTCCCTAATATGGGAAAGGAAATACTTAATCAAGTCGAGGAAGCACAGAGAGTCCCATACAGGATAAATCCAAGAAGAAACATGCCAAGACACATATTAATCAATCTATTAAAAATTAAATACAAAGAAAACATATTAAAAGCAGCAAGGGAAAAACAACAAATAACACACAAGGGTATCCCCATAAGGTTAACAGCTGATCTTTCAGCAGAAACTCTGCAAACCAGAAGAGAGTGGCAGGACATATTTAAAGTGATGAAGGAGAAAAACCTACAACCCAGATTACCCAGCAGGGATCTCATTCAGATTTGATGGAGAATTTAAAATCTTTACAGACAAGCAAAAGCTGAGAGAGTTCAGCACCACCAAACCAGCTTTACAACAAATGCTAAAGGACTTCTCTAGGCAAGAAACACAAGAGAAGGAAAAGATCTACAATAACAAGCCCAAAACAATTAAGAAAATGGGAATAGGAACATACATATCGATAATTACCTTAAACGTAAATGGATTAAATGCTTCCATCAAAAGATACAGACTGGCTGAATGGATACAAAAACAATATCCATATATGTGCTGTCTACAAGAGACCCACTTCAGACCTAGGGACACATACAGACTGAAAGTGAGGGGATGGAAAAACATATTCCATGCAAATGGAAATCAAAAGAAAGCTGGACTAGCAATTCTCATATCAGACAAAATAGACTTTAAAATTAAGATTATTACAAGAGACAAAGAAGAACAATACATAATGATCACGTGATCGATCCGAGAAGAAGATATAACAACTGTAAATATTTATGCACCCTACATGGGAGCACCTCAATACATAAGGCAAATACTAACAGCCATAAAAGGGGAAAGTGACAGCAACACATTCATAGCAGGGGACTTTAACACCCCATTTTCACCAATGGACAGATCATCCAAAATGAAAATAAATAAGGAAACACAAGCTTTAATTGATACATTAAACAAGATGGACTTAATTGATATTTATAAGACATTCCGTCCAAAATCAACAGAATACACATTTTTCTCAAGCGCTCATAGAACATTCTCCAGGATAGATCCTATCTTGGGTCACAAATCAAGCCATGGTAAATTTGAGATAATTGAAATTGTATCAAGTATCTTTTCCGACTACAATGCTATGAGACTAGATATCACTTACAGGAAACGATCTGTGAAAAATACAAACACATGGAGGCTAAACAATACACTAGTTAATAACGAAGTGAGCAGTGAAGAAATGAAAGAGGAAATCAAAAAATACCTAGAAACAAATGACAATGGAGACACGACGACCCAAAACCTATGGGATGCAGCAAAAGCACTCCTAAGAGGTAAGTTTATAGCAATACAATCCTACCTTAAGAAACAGGAAACATCTCGAATAAACAACCTAACCTTGAACCTAAAGCAATTACTGAAAGAAGAACAAAACAACCCCAAATTTAGGAGAAGGAAACAAATCATAAAGATCATATCGGAAATAAATGAAAAAGAAATGAATGAAACAATAGCAAAGATCAATAAAACTAAAAGCTGGTTCTTTGAGAACATAAACAAAATTGATAAACCATTAGCTAGACTCATCAAATAAAAAGGGAGAAGACTCAAATCAATAGAATTAGAAATGCAAAAGTAGAAGTAACAACTGACACTGCAGAAATTCAAAAGATCATGAGACATTACTACAAGCAACTCTATGCCAATAAAATGGACAACCTGGAGGAAATAGACAAATTCCTAGAAATGCACAACCTAGCAAGACTGAATCAGGAAGCAACAGAAAATATGAACAGACAAATCACAAGCACTGAAATTGAAACTGTGATTAAAAATATTCCAACAAACAAAAGCCCAGGACCAGATGGCTTCACAGGCGAATTCTATCAAACATTTAGAGAAGAGATAACACCTATCCTTCTCAAACTCTTTCAAAATATAGCAGAGGGAGGAACACTCCCAAACTCATTCTACGAGACCACCATCACTCCGATACAAAAACCACACAAGGATCTCACATAGAAAGAAATCTACAGGCCAGTATCACTGTTGAACATAGATACAAATGTTCTGCACAAACTACTAGCAAACAGAATCCAACAGCACATTAAAAGGAACGTACACCATGATCAAGTGGGGTTTATTCCAGCAATGCAAGGATTCTTCAATATACGCAAATCAATCCACGTGATACACCATATCAACAAATTGAAGGAGAAAAACCATATGATCATCTCAATATATGCAGAGAAAGCTTTCAACAAAATTCAACACCCAGTTATGATAAAATCCCTGCAGAAAGAGGGCATGGAGGGAATTTTCCTCAACATAATAAAGGCAATATATGACAAACCGACAGCCAACATCGTCCTTAATGGTGAAAAAATGAAACCATTTCTACTAAGATCAGGAACAAGACAAGGTTGCCCACTCTCACCACTCTTATTCAACAAAGTTTTGGAAGTTTTAGCCACAGCAATCAGAGAAGAAAAGGAAATAAAAGGAATCCAAATTGGAAAAGAAGAAATAAAGCTGTCACTGTTTGTAGATGACATGATACTATACATAGAGAATCCTAAAGATGCTACCAGAAAACGACTAGAGCTACTCAGTGAATTTGGTAAAGTAGCAGGATACAAAATTAATTCACAGAAATCTCTGGCATTCCTATACACTAATGATGAAAAATCTGAAAGTGAAATTAAGAAAACACTCCCATTTCCCATTGCAAGAGAAAGAATAAAATATCTAGGAATAAACCTACCTAAGGAGACAAAAGACCTGTATGCAGAACAC
The DNA here is from genome assembly GCF_059928025.1 of Delphinapterus leucas. Taxonomy (NCBI): domain Eukaryota; kingdom Metazoa; phylum Chordata; class Mammalia; order Artiodactyla; family Monodontidae; genus Delphinapterus; species Delphinapterus leucas. The sequence goes on from NC_143138.1 coordinate 59,585,320, forward strand.
TATAAGACACTAATGAAAGAAATTAAAGATGATACAAATAGATGGACAGATATAGCATGTTCCTGGATTGGAAGAATCAACATTGTGAAAATGACTCTACTACGCAAAGGAATCTACAGATTCAATGCAATCCCTATCAAACACCACTGGCATTTTTCACAGAACTAGAACAAAAAATTTCACCATTTGTATGGAAACACAAAAGACCCCGAATATCCAAAGCAACCTTGAGAACGAAAAATGGGGCTGGAGGAATCAGGCTCCCTGACTTCAGATTATACTACAAAGCTACAGTAATCACGACAGTATGGTACTGGCACAAAAACAGAAATATAGATCAGTGGAACAGGATAGAAAGCCCAGAGATAAACGCACACACATATGGTCACCTTATCTTTGATAAAGGAGGCAAGAGTATATAGTGGAGAAAAGACAGCCTCTTCAATAAGTGGTGCTGGGAAAACTGGACAGGTACATGTAAAAGTATGCGATTAGAACACTCCCTAACACCATACACAAAAATAAGCTCAAAACGGATTAAAGACCTAAATGCAAGGACAGAAACTATCAAACTCTTAGAGGAAAACATAGGCAGAACACTCTATGACATAAACCACAGCAAGATCCGTTTTGACCCACCTCCTAGAGAAATGGAAATAAAAATAAACAAATGGGACCTAATGAAACTTGAAAACTTTTTCACAGCAAAGGAAACCATAAACAAGACCAAAAGACAACCCTCAGATGGGAGAAAATATTTGCAAATGAAGTAACTGACAGAGGATTAATCTCAGAAATTTACAGGCAGCTCATGCAGCTCAATAACAAAAAAACAAACAACCCAATCCAAAAACGGGCAGAAGACCTAAATAGGCATTTCTCAAAACAAAATATGCAGATTGCCAACAGGCACATGAAAGAAAACTCATCATTAATTATTAGAGTAATGCAAATCAAAACTACAATGAGATATCATCTCACACCGGTCAGAATGGGCATCATCAAAAAATGTAGAAACAATAAATGCTGGAGAAGCTGTGGAGAAAACAGAACACTCTTGCACTGCTGGTGGGAATGTGAATTGGTACAGCCACTATGGAGAACAGTATGGAGGTTCCTTAGAAAACTACAAATAGAACTATCGTATAACCCAGTAATCCCACTACTGGGCATATACGCTGAGAAAACCATAATTCAAAAAGAGTCATGTACCAAAATGTTCATTGCAGCTCTATTTACAATAGCCAGGAGATGGAAGCAACCTAAGTGTCCATCATCAGATGAATGGATAGAGAAGATGTGGCACATATGTACAATGGAATATTACTCGGCCATAAAAAGAAACGAAATTGAGTTATTTGTAGTGAGGTGGATGGACCTGCAGTCTGTAATACAGAGTGAAGTAAGTCAGAAAGAGAAAGACAAATACCATATGCTAACACATATATATGGAATCTAAGAAAGAAAAACATGTCATGAAGAACCTAGGGGTAAGACGGGAATAAAGACACAGACCTACTAGAGAATGGACTTGAGGATATGGGGAGGGGGAAGGGTAAGCTGTGACAAAGCGAGAGAGTGGCATGGACATATATACACTACCAAACGTAAAATAGATAGCTAGTGGGAAGCAGCCGCATAGCACAGGGAGATCAGCTCGGTGCTTTGTGAACACTTAGAGGGGTGAGATAGGGAGGGTGGGAGGGAGAGAGACGCAAGAGGGAAGACATATGGGAACATATGTATATGTATAACTGAGTTACATTGTTATAAAGCCGAAAGCAACACACCATTGTAAAACACTTATACTCCAATAAAGATGTAAAATAAAATAAAAGGTAATGAGGGCTTCCCTGGTGGCGCAGTGGTTGAGAGTCCGCCTCCCGATGCAGGGGACACGGGTTCGTGCCCCGGTCCGGGAGGATCCCACATGCTGCGGAGCGGCTGAGCCCATGAGCCATGGCCGCTGAGCCTGCACGTCTGGAGCCTGTGCTCCGCAACGGCAGAGGCCACAACAGTGAGAGGCCCGCGTACCAAAAAATATATATATATAAAATAAAAGGTAATGAGAAGTCACAGATGTAGAAAACAAACTTATGGTTACCAGGCAGGAAGGGGGAGGGAGGGAGGGATAAACTGAGAGATTGGGATTGACATATACACATTACTATATATAAAGTAGATAACTAATAAGGAACTACTGTATAGCACAGGGAACGCTACTTAGTACTCCATAATGGCCTATATCGGAAAAGAATCTAAAAGAGGATGAATATATGAATATGTATAACTGATTCAAATTGCTCTATACCTGAAACTGACACAACATTGTAAATCAACTGTATTCCAATAAAATTTTTACTTTAAAAAATGAAAAAAAAAAGTTGAGGAACCCAGTAGGAACCACCTCACACCACAGGGCACACATAACAAAGGGGATGAGGAACACCGCAGGAACCACCTCACACCAAAACGTCCTCATCACAAAGGGGATAAGGTACCAAGCAGGAACCACCTCACGCCATATCCCACATCACAAAGGGGATGAGGATCCAAGCAGGAACCACCTCACACCATATCCCACATCACAAAGGGGATGAGGAGCCAAGCAGGAACCAGCTCACACATAAGGCCCCACATAGAGGAGTTGAGGAAAATGGCAGAAGCGTGAGACGCGGAGATCACCTTCCTTCCCACAGATACATCCGAAATACATCTACTTGTGGAACTGCTTCTAGAGAACACCCACTGAACGCTGGCAGAAGACCTCAGACCTCCCAATAGGCAAGAAATTCCCCACGTACCTGGGTAGGGCAAAAGTAAAAAGGATAAACAGAGACAAAAGAATAGTCCCAGGACCTGCACCGGTGGGAGGGAGCTGTGGAGGAGGAAAGGTTCCCACACACTAGGAAGCCCCTTCGTGGGCGGAGACTGCGGGTGGCGGAGGAGAGCACAGCAACAGGGGTGCGGAGGGCAAAGCGGGGAGATTCCCGCACAGAGAATCGGTGCCAATCGGCACTCACCGGCCCGAGAGGCTTGTCTGCTCACCCACCGGGGTGGGCGGGGGCTGGGAGCCGAGGCTCGGGCTTCGGTCGGATGGCAGGGAGAGGACCGGTGGCGTAAACACAGCCTGAGGGGGTTAGTGCACCACGGCTACCAGGGAGGGAGTCCGGGGAAAAGACTGGAGCTGGCAAAGAGACAAGAGACGTTTTCTTACCTCTTTCTTTCCTGGTGCGCGAGGAGAGGGGATTAAGAGCGCTGCTTAAAGGAGCTCCAGAGACGGGCGCGAGCCGCGGCTAAGAGCGCGGACCCCAGAGACGGGCATGAGACGCTAAGACTGCTGCTGCCGCCACCAAGAAGCCTGTGTGCGAGCACAGGTCACTGTCCACATCGCCCCTCCCGGGAGCCTGTGCAGCCCGCCACTGCCAGGGTCCCGTGATCCAGGGACAACTTCCCCGGGAGAACGCACGGCGCGCCTCAGGCTGGTGCAACGTCACGCTGGCCTCTGCCGCCGCAGGCTCGCCCCGCACTGCGTGCCCCTCCCTCCTCCTGGCCTGAGTGAGCCAGAGCGCCCGAATCAGCTGCTCCCTTAACCCCGTCCTGTCTGAGCGAAGAACAGACGCCCTCAGGCGACTTACACGCAGAGGCGGAGCCAAACCCAAAGCTGAACCCAAGGAGCTGTGCGAACAAAGAAGAGAAACGGAAATTTCTCCCAGCAGCCTCAGATGCAGCGGATTAAATCTCCACAATCAACTTGATATACCCTGCATCTGTGGAATACCTCAATAGAGTACGAATCATCCCAAACTAGGGAGGTGGAGTTTGAGAGCAAGATATATTTCCCCTTTTCCTCTTTATGTAAGTGTGTATGTGTATGCTTCTGTGTGAGATTTTGTCTGTAGAACTTTGCTTTCACCATTTGTCCTAAGTTTCTGTCCGTCCGTTTTTTTTCTTTTCTAAAAATTGTTTTCTTATTAACTATGTTTTACTTTAATAACTTTATTTTATTTTATCTTCCTTTTTTAAATTTTATCCTCTTTCTTTCTTTCTTTCTTTCTTTGTACTTTTTCTCCCTTTTATTCTGAGCCGTGTTGATGAAAGGCTCTTGGTGCTCCAGCCAGGAGTCAGTGCTGTGCCTCTGAGGTGGGAGAGCCAACTTCAGGACACCAGTCCTCAAGAGACCTCCCAGCTCTACATAATAGCAAATGGCGGAAACCTCCCAGAGATCTCAATCTCAACACCAAGACCCAGCTTCACTCAACGACCAGCAAGCTACAGTGCTGGACACCCTATGCCAAACAACTAGCAAGACAGGAACACAACCCCACCCGTTAGCAGAGAGGCTGCCTAAAATCGTAAAAAGGCCGCAGACACCCCAAAACACACCACCAGACGTGGACCTGTCCACCAGAAAGACAAGATCCAGCTTCATCCACCAGAACACAGGCAGTACTCCCCTCCACCAGGAAGCCTACACAACCCACTGAACCAACTGTAGCCACTGGGGACAGACACCAAAAACAACGGGAAGTACGAACCTGCAGCCTGCAAAAAGGAGACCCCAAACACAGTAAGATAAGCAAAATGAGAAGACAGAAAAACACACAGCAGATGAAGGAGCAAGGTAAAAACCCGCCAGACCTAACAAATGGAGAGGAAATAGGCAGTGTACCTGAAAAAGAATTCAGAATAATGATAGTAAAGATGATCAAAATCTTGGAAATAGAATAGAGAAAATGCAAGAAACATTTATCAAGGCCCTACAAGAAGTAAAGAGGAAACAAGGAATGATGAAAAACACAATAAATGAAATTTAAAATACTCTAGAAGGGATTAATAGCAGAATAACTGAGGCAGAAGAATGGATAAGTGACCTGTAAGATAAAATACTGAAAATAACCACTGCAGAGCAGAATAAGGAAAAAAGAATGAAAAGAAGTGAGGACAGTCTCAGAGACCTCTGGGACAATATTAAACGCACCAACATTCGAATTAATGTGGTCTCAGAAGAAGAAGAGAAAAAGAAAGGGACTGAGAAAAGATTTGAAGAGATTATAGTTGAAAACTTCCCTAATATGGGAAAGGAAATAGTTAATCAAGTCGAGGAAGCACAGAGAGTCCCATACAGGATAAATCCAAGAAGAAGCATGCCAAGACACATATTAATCAATCTATCAAAAATTAAATACAAAGAAAACATATTAAAAGCAGCAAGGGAAAAACAACAAATAACACACAAGGGAATCCCCATAAGGTTAACAGCTGATTTTTCAGCAGAAACTCTGCAAGTCAGAGGGAGCGACAGGACATATTTAAAGTGATGAAGGAGAAAAACCTACAACCCAGATTACCCAGCAGGGATCTCATTCAGATTTGATGGAGAATTTAAAATCTTTACAGACAAGCAAAAGCTGAGAGAGTTCAGCACCACCAAACCAGCTTTACAACAAATGCTAAAGGACTTCCCTAGGCAAGAAACACAAGAGAAGGAAAAGATCTACAATAACAAGCCCAAAACAATTAAGAAAATGGGAGTAGGAACATACATATTGATAATTACCTTAAATGTAAATGGATTAAATGCTTCCATCAAAAGTTACAGACTGGCTGAATGGATACAAAAACAAGACCCATATATGTGCTGTCTACAAGAGACCCACTTCAGACCTAGGGACACATACAGACTGAAAGTGAGGGGATGGAAAAAGATATTCCATGCAAATGGAAATCAAAGGAAAGCTGGACTAGCAATTCTCATATCAGACAAAATAGACTTTAAAATAAAGATTATTAAAAGAGACAAAGAAGGACACTACTTAATGATCAAGGGATCGATCCAAGAATAAGATATAACAATTGTAAATAGTTATGCACCCAACATAGGAGCACCTCAATACATAAGGCAAATACTAACAGCCATAAAAGGGGAAAGTGACAGCAACACATTCATAGTAGGGGACTTTAACACCCCACTTTCACCAATGGACAGATCATCCAAAATGAAAATAAATAAGGAAACACAAGCTTAAAATGACACATTAAACAAGATGGACTTAATTGATATTCATAAGAAATGCCATCCAAAACCAACACAATACAAATTTCCTCAGTATTCATGGAAAATTCTCCAGGATAGATCCTATCTTGGATCACAAATCAAGCCTTGGTAAGTTTAGGAAAATTGAAATTGTATCAAGTATCTTTTCCGACCACAATGCTGTAAGACTAGATATCAATTACGGGAAATGATCTGTAAAAATTACAAGCACATGGAGGCTAAACAATACACTAGTTAATAACGAAGTGATCACTGACGAAATCAAAGAGGAAATCAAAAAATACCTGGAAACAAATGACAATGGAGACACGACAACCCAAAACCTATTGGATGAAGCAAAAGTATTTCTAAGAGGGAAGTTTATAGCAATACAATCCTACCTTAAGAAACAGGAAACATCTCGAATAAACAACCTAAACTTGAACCTAAAGCAATTACTGAAAGAAGAACAAAAAAACCCAAAGTTACCAGAAGGAAAGAAATCATAAAGATCATTTCAGAAATAAATGAAAAAGAAATGAAGGAAACGATAGCAAAGATCAGGAAAACTAAAATCTTGTTCTTTGAGAAGATAAACAAAATTGATAAACCATTAGCCAGACTCATCAAGATAAAAGGGGAGAAGACTCAAATCAATAGAATTAGAAATGAAAAAGGAGAAGTATCTACTGACACTGCAGAAATACAAAAGATCATGAGACATTACTACAAGGAACTCTATGCCAATAAAATGGACAACCTGGAGGAAATAGACAACTTCTTAGAAATGCACAACCTGCCTAAAGTGAATCAGGAAGAAACAGAAAATATGAACAATCCAAACACAAGCACTGAAATTGAAACTGTCATATGGGTTGAAGAGCTAAATAGACATTTCTCCAAAGAAGATATACAGACTGCCAACAAACACATGAAAGAATGCTCAACATCATTAATCATTAGAGAAATGCAAATCAAAACTACAATGAGATATCATCTCATACCAGTCAGAATGGCCATCGTAAAACAGTCTAGAAACAATAAATGCTGGAGAGGTTGTGGAGATAAGGGAGCACTCTTGCACTGCTGCTGGGAATGTGAATTGGTACAGCCACTATGGAGAACAGTATGGAGGTTCCTTAAAAAACTACAAATAGAACTACCATATGACCCAGCAATCCCACTACTAGGAATATACCCTGAGCAAACCATAATTCAAAAAGAGTCATGTACCAAAGTGTTCATTGCAGCTCTATTTACAATAGCCAGGAGATGGAAGCAACTTAAGTGTCCATCATCGGATGGATGGTTAAAGAAGATGTGGCACATATATACAATGGAATATTACTCAGCCATAAAAAGAAACGAAATTGAGTTATTTGTAATGAGGTGGTTGGACCTAGAGCCTATCATACAGAATGAAGTAAGTCAGAAAGAGAAAGACAAATACCGTATGCTAACACATATATATGGAATTTAAGGGAAAAAATGTCATGAAGAACCTAGGGGTAAGACAGGAATAAAGACACAGATCTACTAGAGAATGGACTTGAGGATATGGGGAGGGTGAAGGGTAAGCTGTGACAAAGCTAGAGGGAGGCATGGATATATATACTCTACCAAATGTAAGGTAGATAGCTAGTGGGAAGAAGCTGCATAGCACAGGGAGATCAGCTCGTGCTATGTGACCGCCTGGAGGGGTGGGATAGGGAGGGTGGGAGGGAGGGAGATGCAAGGCCGAAGAGATATGGGGACATATGTATATGTATAACTGATTCACTTTGTTATAAAGCAGAAACTAACACACCCTTGTAAAGAAATTATACTGTAATAAAGATGTAAAAAAAAAAAGACGGGAATAAAGACACAGACCTATTACAGAATGGACTTGAGGATATGGGGAGGAGGAAGGTAAGCTGTGACAAATTGAGAGAGTGGCATTGACATATATACATTACCAAACGTAAAATAGATAGCTGGTGTGAAGCAGCTGCATAGCACAGGGAGATCAGCTCGGTGCTTTTTGACCACCTAGCAGGGTCAGATAGGGAGCGTGGGAGAGAGGGAGACACAAGAGGGAAGATATATGAGAACATAAGTATATGTATAACTGAGTCACTTTGTTATAAAGCAGAAACTAACACACCCTTGTAAAGCAATTATACTCCAATAAAGATGTAAAATAAAATAAAATGAAATGAAAATAAAAGGTAATGAGAATACACTGATGTAGACAACAAACTTATGGTTACCAGGCGGGAAGGGGGAGGGAGGAAGGGATAAAGTAAGAGATTGGGACTGACATATACAAACTACTATATATAAAATAGATAAGTAATAAGGACCTACTGTATAACACAGGGAATGCTACTTAGTACCCTATAATGGCCTATATCAGAAAAGAATCTTAGAAAAGGTGAATATATGAATATGTATAACTGATTCACTTTGCTGTATACCTGAAACTGACACAACATTGTAAATCAACTATATTCCAATAAATTTTTTTTAAAAAAATAAAAAAAAAAACAAAAAACGGGATAAGGAACCCAGCAGGAACCACCTCACACCAAAGGGCCCACATCACAAAGGGGATGAGGAACCAAGCAGGAATCACCTCACAGCAAACGGGCCACATCACAAAGTGGATGAGGAACCCAGCAGGAACCATCTCACACCAAAGGGTCCACATCACACACGGGATGAAACCAAGGAGGAACCACCTAATACCAAAGGGCCCACAACACAAAGGGGATGAGGAACCAAGCAGGAACCACCTCACACCAAGGGTCCCGCATCACAAAGGGGATGAGGAACCCAGCAGCAACCACCTCACAACAAAGGGCCCTATTCACAAACGGGATGCGGAACGCAACAGGAAACACCTCACACCAAATGGTCCACATTCCAAAGGGGATGAGGAACCCAGCAGGAACCACCTCACACCAAAGGGCCCACATCACAAAGGGTCCTTATCCCTTTTGTGATAGGGGCCCTTTGGTGTGAGGTGAGTCCTGCTGGGTTCCTCATACCCTTTGTGATGGGGGAACTTTGGTGTGAGGTGGTTTCTCATCCTCTTTGTGATGAGGGCCCTTTGGTTTGCAGTGGTTCCTGCTGGGTTCCTCATCCCCTTTGCAACGTGGGCCCATAAGCTCCCGGACCGTAACGGTGGCTCCCTCCTGCGATGCCGGCACTTAAAGTCGTGATGTGTCCCCTGCTTGCTTCCTGCTCAGAGTCTCTCTCTGTTCAGCCTGAAGTCTTTCTCCTTCCATCTCAGCATCCGAGGGAGGCTTTGTCCTACACGGGCAACAACAAAAATTTTCATAGAAGAAAACACCTCCTCTCCCCTCTCCCTTTCCGCGAACACACTTTGCCTCAGACAACCCCTCAGTGAGTACACAAAAGTGGGGCTGTTTTCTTTCTGATGCCATTTCAGCTGAAGTGTGAAAATATCTTTTCAAACTAGGGAAGCAACACCACAGCTAGAAATGCTTGGATTTGAAAATAAACGCGTGGCAGATTTACACAAATCCCTTGAATCTGTCAGAGATGCTTTCAGCAGAAGGTACATTGCCTGACAAAAGGGGGCTCACGCCACAGAGCTTTGTTTTCCTTGCGTAAGAAGAAGTCTGGAGGTGGGTGACTGCTGATAGCGATTCAGGGATCAGGGGTATCAGGCTCTGATTTGGTATCAGTGTCATTTTCTAGGTCCCCTAATGTCAAATAATGGCAGCATCATCCCTCGTGAGGCTGAGTTCAAAGGGGAAGCAGGGTGGCCTCGAATGGGACTCTCTCCTTCCTTGTGTCTGTTACCAAAAGGAAATCATTCCCAGGGGCCCTCTCCTCAGTGCATTTCCCCTTACATCCTACAGGCCAGAACTAGGTCATACACCCACCCCTAGGCCAGAGACAGGGGTCCTGCCCAATTCAGGGCTCTCTGCCCACCACGGTGGTTCTTTTAGGGAGGAATGGTTTTGGCTGGGCGACCAAAAATATATTCTCAGACCTCTTTCTTTGGGCGCAGAAGCCCTGAGTTCCGGACCTGGTCCTGTTTCTGCCTTACTCAGATATGAATAACATGATGAACTGGATGCATCTTCCTCAAGCCCTGATATCGTCCCTATGGGCCACTTGCAAAGGCAGCAAAGAAGGTGAGCTGGCATCAAGGGTTTCTGCATGACACTGGCTTCACTGGCAAGAAACAGTTTTGAGAACAGGTAAACTAGATCATTTCAAAGGGAACTTCTACCTTGCATGTTTTTGAGTGTCTGTAGGATTGGCTAGCCAGCATCTTTTCTTGTCTCCAGCCTTTTTTTTTTTTTCTTTTTTGTGCAGACGCTGTACAGATATAGATGCAGATACAAACGTAATTATAGACTGTGTTATCGGGTGATGTCTGAGGAGCAGATGGAGATCCATCTGTTGGGGAAGGCTCAGGAGAAGTCCGGCTAGAGCCCAGGGCTGGGGCAAACTGAGAGGGCTCAGCCCTGCGAGAGCAGGTGAAACTCAGGGATTCAGGGCTGGCTCCCTGTCCCCGACTTAGAAGTGGCTGATCCTGGCCCCAATTCAGGGATCCTGGCTCCTGTAGTGGACTTGGGACTTGAAGCAGCCAAATTTATCTTACAGTTAGATTATAGTTGACAAATGATCTTTACAATAACCAAAGCTGTGATGGAACAGTTGGCAGGGGCCCCCTTATGCGCACATCTCTGTATTCTGGGGCTAAAGGTGGCCTTCGTGTATACGCAGGTGTTCTCCACTTGTGGGAGGAGGGATCCTAGCAGCTTTGCTGGAAGACTCAGGACCATGGAGCTTAATGATTGATGCCTTTTCCTGGGTCACCAGGCCTGGGGAACAGAATGTGAGGGGCCAGTGTGATGTTGTGTAGCTTCCCCCGTAGGGCACGAGTGACACGTAATGTCAGGCCATCCCACTACTGTCAGTGCCAAGCCTGACACCTTGGTTAGAGTGGTGCTGTCAAGACTTCTCCACGCAAAGCACATTTCCCCCTTTGTAATTAGTACAGGCCAGGGAGGGAAGGAAACTACATCAGGTTCTAGGGCTGCAGGAGAGGATGGTCCCACAGTGCGCCTTCCTCAGGGCAAGCACATCCCCTGCCACTCCCGGAACCTAGAGAATGTCCAGATAACAATAAGCACTTATGATATTGACTCCCAAGGCCACAGTTTTCTCCCCTCATGCAAATTCAGTTAGGTCATAGTAAGTGAGGAATGGGTACTGATGCATTATTCCTGGCAGAGTGATTATAGCATCAGAGCTTCTGGGGATCCCAGGACCCAGCCAGGGCCGCTCCCCTGGAAAACCTCCCAGAAGCAGCGTGTGGGTGCCCCATAGTAGAAATGAACATACCCTCACTCTGTCCACTCTGACAGAAGCTTGTTTGGGGGTAACTCCAAATGACATAAATGGGGAGATTATCCTGGAGAGTCTGGGTGAGCCTGTGTAGTCACATGTGTCCTTAAAAGCAGGAGGGGAGGCAGAAGGTGAGTCCATGAGATACAACGATGGAAGGAGAGGCAGATGAGATTCAGCGTGAAAGAGAGACCCTTGCTGTCTCTGAAGTTAGAGGAAGGAGGTAGAGTCCAGAAATGCAGATGGCCCCTGGCAGCTAGGAATGACCCTCAGCTGACAGCTGGCAAGGAAACAGAGATCTCGGTGCTACAGCTACAAGGACCGTATTCTGCCAACAGCCCAAATGAGCAAGGGAGTGGATCCTTCTTTAGGGCCCCCAGAAAGGAGCATGGCCCTTCCAACACCTTGCTTTTAGCCTGGTGAGCCCTGTTAGACTTCTGACCTATAGAGCTTTGAGTTCATACATCTGTGTTGTTTTAGCTGCTAAGCTGGAGGTGACCTGTTATAGCAGGAATAGAAAACTAATACAAATGTGCTGGTGACCAACCCCTCCCTGTTTCAGAATACCCTGGTGCATAGCAACTGATGTCATAGAAAAGATTCTAGAAGAGCAGGTCACGAAGAAGGACTTAGGGTTTGGAAGCTCTTGGGTGAGGGCAAACGGGTGATCAAGGAAGTGACCTCTGAAAAATCCCGGGAGCGGAGTGTAGATAGAGCGACTTTCCTGCAATAAACGTTGAGCCTGTTGCAGTGGCTGCTCTTCCCTTCCCCTGAGGAGGCACCAAGGGCCTGCAGAAGGATGGTAAGTGGGTGTACGGTGGGCACGAACTGGGACAGGCATGACTATTCCTGCAGGAGATGCACATCAGCACATTCACTTATTGCTCATCCGATGACAGTTCTGTTGGGAAGAGTAGGTTTTTGTTCAATCATTCATTCATTCATTCACTGATCAAAGATTCACTGAGCACCTACCGTGCCCCAGGTTCTGTTCTAAGTTCTGAGGCTAAAGCAGAGGACAAGACAGGCCAGTTTTCTGCATGCCTGGTGTTTACACTCTGGTATGGGAGGTAGACAAATGAACGAGGAACTTTCTGAAATTTACTTATATTGTGAAGAAAATGAAAACTATTTTCTGGGATGGGGAAGTGCTCAGACAATCCTATTTGAAGTGGTGAGCTTGTTTGAGCTGAGACCATGACAGGAAAGAGCAAGCTCTGTGGTGGCTGGGGGAATCATGTTCCAGGCAGAAGGGATAGCAGGTGCAAAGGACTTGGGTGGGAATGAGATGGGCAGGTACAACGAAATGTGCAAGGTGACTGTGACGGTGTGAAGGTGAACAAGAGGAAGAGAGGAGTGAACGCAGAGGTGCTGTGAGGCTAAGAGACTTCTCTGCTCTTTCCAGTGACGACCCAGCTAATCACTGGCAGGTCCGGGCAGGTCCAGGTCTCCTTGTGAGGACAATGAGAGAAAGGGTCACTGGAGTTTGGTTTGTAGACCACAGCACAGAATATATTCCAGGATAAAAGGCAATGGTGGAAATAATTCAACATGACAGTGGCTGTTGTGCTCCTCATGGTGGGACCGTGATGAGTTATTTTTTTCTTTTCTCATTTTCTATTTTTCAAAATGTGTTTCATGAACAAGTTCTGCTTTCACAGTAAAGAGGAAAAAAGCATTTGAGCATCTGTATCTACTGTCAGGAGAAATGAGTGTGAAGAAGCAGCCATTGGGTTTTGCTGGAGGGAAAGAATGGGGGTGGGGGGTGGGAAGGAGACCTTGGAGAGAGCAGTTTCCTGGGAAAACAGGAGGTGAAGGGGAGGAGGAGAGGCAGGGCCTTGGGTACCATGGGTTTGCAGTGACACGAAACACAGAATTAGGATGGGAAGAGGTATTGTGATTAAGCCAGGAGGGCATCCCTGAATTGCACAGCCCCAGTCCCACAGCACCCTTCTCTTCGGCCAGAGTCCCAGTGATCTCGGTGAGAATTACCTGTGACTCCATCCACTCACCTGGCGGCCATCACCCTGAGCTGGAGAGGATGAAGGCGTCCATGGTGCTCTCCCTCGTTGGGTACCTGGTGGTTCCAAGTGGCGCTGCTCTCTTGGGGTGCTGTGTGGTGGCTAAAAAGCTCCACGAAGGAGGCCTGAGTGATTTTGAGGGCTACAGCCTCGAAAACTGTAAGTAGTCCCTCTCAGCCCCACTCCTCATGTCTTTTCCCACTGCCCCCTGCCCAGGCTTCCCCAGCTCTCCTCTGAGCCACACCCCTCCCGTTCCATCTTAGGGGTGTGCCTGACTGCTGCCTACGACAGCTTGCGCGGTGACTACACCAGCTATGGCCTCTTTCAGATCCGCAACCGTGACCGGTGTGACCACGGCAAGAACCGTTGCCACGTGTCCTGCTCTGGTAGATCCCTCCCTCCTTCCACCCTGGGGCCCGCGGGGGCGGCCGCATTGAGCTCAGAGGGCTGGCCAGCGTTTACAAGTTTGGAGCTGAGAGAAGGAGGGCCTGGCAAAGGCGGGGCTGAACCAAATCCAGGGTGGACCCCAGGGAGGCCAAGCAGAGCACTGCACTGCCAAAGGTCCGCGAGGAGAAGGGGCTGCGGTGAGTCAGGCTGGGCAGCCTGGGACGCAGCGATGGAGACCCACGTGCAGGTGGGCAGAGGGGGAGGCAGGGAGGAGCCTGACGGGTGAGGGCAGAGGGCTCTGGCTGGGCCTGATATAGAAGACACTCTTCTTCAAGGGGAGCGGAGGCTGCCACTTTGACAGGCAGAGTGATCACCGGGAGAAGATGGGCTGTAATTTATGTCTCATAAGAAGGTTATGTATGTTTATCTCCAGAATCCAATACAATTATCTGTAATAGAGGTGGTATTGAGTGCTGTGATGAAAATACGGTGGACTAGGTATCTTGAAAAACCCTCCCACTAGATAAAATGTAAAAAAGTAAAAAAACAAAACCAAAAAACCCCCCATCTTTTAAAGTACCTAGCTGAACTGGCAAGAAAGTAAGAAATCCCTAGAGGCTAAAGAGAGGAGCAAGAATGCAGATAGATAAGTGAAGACTGAAGCCGATGACGACCCTGGGGGTTTGAGGTCACTGTGTAGACAGGGTCTGAGCAAGGTACGTAGGCGCACTGGCAACGTCCAAAGAGACCTGAGAGCCCTGAGAGCTACCCTGTCAGCTGAAAGGGATGAGCTAGAAAACCCCAGAGGGAAGACACTCTAACGAAAGGGGTAAGACAGTCTTCCCTGGGAATTTGTGACCACAAGCCAACAGGACTCACAAGGCACCATCTAGAGGGGCTAGACCTTGTGCTAAGTACTGGGGGCAATTCAGAGGAATTGCATAGTTTTCCTGTCAGGCAGGGTGGGGAACAGAAAAAGCACAGGCTTTGAGGTCAGACAGAACCTTGGCTCTACCTCCACATAATCACTAGTTATGTGATTTGAGCCTCAGTTTTCTTATCTAGAAAATGGAGTTATGGGACTTCCCTGGTGGTGCGGTGGTTAAGAATCCGCCTGCCAATGCCAGGGACACGGGTTTGATCCCTGGTCCGGGAAGATCTCACATGCTATGGAGCAACTAAGCCCATGCACCACAACTACTGAGCCTGTGCTCTGGAGCCCACGTGCCACAACTACTGAAGCCCGCGTGTCTATAGCCCATGCTCCGCAACAAGAGAAGCCACCGCAACTAGAGAAAGCCCGCGTGAAGCGACGAAGACCCAACGCAACCAAAAATAAATAATAAAATTTTAAGAAGAAAATGGAGTTAATAATAGTACCTACCTGACAAGGCTTTTATTTTATTTTATTTGATCTTAGCAGCTTTTTTTTTTAATAAAACCCAAAAACTGGAGCAAATGTCCATCAACAATTGAATGGATAAATAGATCATGGTATACTCTTATTTAGAGACTCTTTTTAAAAACCAAAGTGCATGAAGGAACGTTTTCCTAAATATGTTCTTTTTTTTTTTCTAATCACACATTAATGGAAATGAATAAGTTACAGCTATAAGCAACAACATGGATAAATTTCACATAATGTTGAATAAAATAAGGTAGTCACACAGAGTACGTACTATATGAATCCACATATAAAGTTTAGAAACAGGCAAAACTAATCCATGAGCTACAGATCAGAATAGGGATGAGGTTTTTTTGGGGGGGAAGGGAGTGAGGGGTGCTCCCACAAGGCTTTTACAAGTTTTAAGTCCTGAGCATGGTGTCTGGTGCTTGATGAACACAATTTTCCTTTATTTAAAGAATTTACAAGATAGTTTGGGCATTAGGACTGATACATGTATGTATGCGTGCATACTATGCAGGTAAGTATGTTTGTATGCATGTATATAACAGATAAGTGCCGAATCAAAGTGACGTTTTATTCAGAAAAGGGGAGAGGGCACAGTGGGCTAGGTGGTCAGTGACAGGCTTCTAAGGACTATACTTTTGGATGAGCAGACGCAGGTTGGGAGATGAGTGTGAACAAAGTCTGGGAAGAGGATCTGTGCATGACCCCCAAGCTGTGGGTATCGGTACCATCAGGGTTGGCACTGTCTTTGCCTCCTGCCCCTTGACATGTCTTGAATGGTGGGGTCGTGGAGGAAAGCAGTGGAAGTGGAAAGCCACGTTGGGCAAAGTTGGACTAAGCCAAGGATTTGAGGTTCTGTTTTCCGGGCAACGAGGGGGCAATGAAATAATGTTTTAAGGAGAAGCAATCAGACCAGGTTATGGAAGGGGGGAGACTGTAGTGCGGGCAAGAAGGAGGGGGTCCCAGGTGGGAGGTCTTGGTTTCACGGTCCAAGGAGGGAATGGAAGGATGGATGCATAGACATGTTGGTTCTTCAGGGGCACCTCTGGGCCCTCTCACATGCTGTTCCTTCTGCCTGGAACAGTTTTCCTTCTGTGATGTCAACCCCTTTTCCTTACCTACTCCACTAGATGTCACTTGGCCCAATAACCCTCCCGTGACCCTAATCCAACACTGAATTAGATGTCCCCACTCAATGCTGCATCCCCCATGGTTCCAGGTATCCTTTGTATTATAATTGTCTATAATCTGTATCTACCCCCTTCCAGACTGTAGGCGTTATGAAGGCAGGGATGGATTTATTGTGTTTCTCATTCTATCTCCACTGCTTCTGCTATAGCCTAGCACAGGATATTCACTAAACATATACATTTTTTTGGGCTGCATCGGATCTTAGTTGTGGCACATGGGCTCTTTCTTGCAGCGCGCAGTCTTCTCTCTAGTTGTGGCGTGCAGGTTTTCTCTTCTCTAGTTGTGGCGCGTGGGCTTAGTTGCCCCGCGGCATGTGGGACCTTAGTTCCCCGATCAGGGATCAAACCCACGTCCCCTGCATTGGAAGGCAGATTCTTTACCATTGGACCACCAGGGAAGTCCCCATCATATACATTTTTAATGAAAATATCATTATAAGAATTATAAGAAAAAATCAATAGATTTAGTAAAAGATGACCACATCCTGCTAACTTCCCAGTGTTGTCTGAGAAAAATACAGGGATAGATTTATTCTTGGAATCACATGGAAGCCTCTCTAACGTGAGCCCCTGGTAGCTTCCTTGACATCACTCTGACTTAGCTGCCAAGTGGTGACATGGCATCATTCCACTTCATTTTCTTCACAGCTTTACTGAATCCAAATTTAAAGGAGACAATTGAATGTGCCAAGAAAATTGTAAGTAGCCTGTATTAATGACTTTCACCCACTCATCAAGTCCCACTGGTTTGGGACTGTAAGTGTATAGCAACCAAGATTAAGATGAAAGATCCTAAAGAAACCAAGCCATGTTTTCCTCTATATTAGAACAGTCCCTGGCACAAAATACCCTATGTTAAGTTTTTGTTAAATAAATTATAAAATAGAATTGTCATGGCTTTATACCTACATGTTGGTCCTTCTTGGAAATCATTTTGGTATTAAAATGTGAGACAGGGCGTCCACCTTTTTATTTTTCAAATGGCTGGTCGGTGGTCTCAACACCCATTATTCGTTAACCTATTTTTCTCACTAATTTAATAGACTGCATTTTAGAGTGGGAATCCCCTTGTTAATGCTAACTGTCTTCTGGGTGTTGGAAATATCTTCCATGCATAGTCTTGACTTTCCAATTAATTTGGAAGCTTGGCTGGCCCCCTAGGGCAAGCACTAATGAGCTAAAACCATCTTCATTGTATGGCACTAAGTAGAGATGTGCTGGGCCAGTCTGATCAAGGTCTCTTACGTGCTCAGGATTCCCAGTGAAGTGAGCTCTCATTAAGCTAATAAGCCGCCATGGCTTTTCCAAAGCTCAGATCAGGCTGCTCTGTGGAACTTGGGGCGGACAGGAAGGGAGAAGACCCAGGCTCCCCCCACTCGCCTCCCCAAGGAGTTCCTTCTGCAGTGCCTGCCAGGGGCTATGGAGGGCGCTGCAATTTCTGAAAATACGTCTGTGTGTGTTTTCCCTGCTGCTTTGTAGCTATGAGGGGCCAGGGGGTCGCCGCCCCTTCTCCAACTGTGTGACCCCCTACCCTGGAAGACTCATGGAGCTTCATGCCCGGTCGAGGGATGGGACGAACTGATGTCTAATGGCCTGCAGTGGCCTGGTGACTCCCACCACTTCTAGGATGGGAGAGGAGGACCTGGGGTCTGGATTCTGGCCAAGGGGCTGGGAATAGGAGGGTCATGTTTGGGGGACCAGGAGAAAAGGTTAGAGAAACTCAGTCCAGCTGACCTAGGTTGAAGAGCTGGAAGGAATTTTGGAAGGTGAGGGGTGAAGCAGGTGCATGGAAAGGTAACAAGAGGCCGTGGCTGTGGGACAAGTGTTCCAGTTTCAGGACTAGGATCTGCCCAGTACTCACCATACATGTCACAGAGCTTCTCTGATGCTCACTTCAGAGAAGCTACAAATGCTTTGCAGGGTTGGAGAAGGATTTCGCAGTTCACAGCTCAGCCTCTCCATCTTGCAGTGTGGGGTTTACGGGAAGGGGAGATGTCGTGAGCAGGATGGAGGAAGCACCAGCTCTCATGCCAGCGGGTGGTGGAGCCAGCCAGAGAGAGAGACATACTTGGGATGCAAGAAAGCTTTCAGAACTGTGCCCACTCAAATGCTCCAGGGGCCAGGCAGTGGGTTTAAATTGGCCAGCGGGGGCTGAGCTCCCTGGAGATGCCGAGCTGTGAGTATGGGGAGCCCCCTCCGGTTCTCTCTCCCTGGCCTTCCTCCCCGCAGGACCTCCTGGACCCTCAACTGCCAGGACTCTGACACTCTGGAGCGGTGGTTGGACGGATGCAAGCTGTAGCTACTGGGAAGCCCTCGCTGCACTTGCCCCTGGCATCTTCCTGGTGAAGATGCTCTCCTGTTCACTGCCTTCACTCATCCCGTTGATTATCTCACCGCTTGATGGCTCCGGGTGGAAAAGGGCAAAATTTGCTTCATCCAGGGATGCAGGATGCAGTGTAAACCACTAGTTATTCAACCTGGTTCAAAGGGCTCCGCCTGTCCTATTATACTGTGATTGTTACGACGAAAATCACTATTTACCATTATCATGCCTCCTTAGTATTTAATCTCAGGTGGAGGATTCGAAGGAAGGAAAACATCTGGAAAATAAGATGTGCCCATGATAGTCAATATTAATAGAGAAAGGAGGAAAAGATACAGAGGATGGGAAGGGGGGTCAAAGAAGAGAGGAAGAGACGCCAGCGCCAGCTACGGTGTCCACACTGGGACACACAGGTGGCAGTAAGGAGACCACAAAAATCCTCTCTGCACTTTCGTGGAGAGACTCCAGTGACAGTTGATCTTTCTTATGAAATGTTAAGTTTTAAAAACTTGTCAACACATACTTGTATTAGAGAAATTGTGCAAAAGACAGAAACATAAACAAGAAGAGTCCTCCTGTGATCTTAGAAGCCAAAGACAATCAGTCACTGTCATGCTTTGGTTGCATCCCCTTTCGGTCTTTTTTCTGATTTGGGTTTTTCTTCTTTTCCAACAAGGCTGTGATAATGCTCTAGAGAGAATTTTGTACCTCACTTTTTAGAAAGGAAGAGCATGGTAATGAACCTTTCCCTACATGTATTTCCATTTTAAGAAGAAAGGGGTTTATTTCCAAAGCTTCATGGCTCACAGAATCCTTGCACGGAGTGGAGCAGCAGGTGACAGTCTGGGCTTCCAGGGCGCACATGCCTGAGACATGGAAGCAGTAGTAGCAGCAGAGGACCTGTTCCTCGGAAGCCAGTTCATTTGCGGGAACCCAAGCTATGATGGGGGACCCTTGTACAGGAGGGAAAGAATGGAGGTGGCCCTAGAGAGCCTCTCTGCAGCAACACTTCACCAAGGTGCTAGAGCCTTCAGAATGAAATCTTAAGGCCAGTTAACATGCCATTGGATGAATACACCAGATTTTACTTAACTTTTCCCCCTACTGTCAGATTTTTAGATACAGCCATTTTTTAAACCATTACAAAGAATGCTGTAGTGCCTGTTTGTGGCTTCCCCCTTTTCATTGTCTGCACTTTTAAAACTAAACAACATACATTTCATAAGGAAAACTCGGAGAGTACAGGGAGTCATATGGAAGGAAATTTAAAATGCTCATCATCCCCCCACTGGAAGCAGAAGTTTTCATTATTGTCAGGTAGACACGGTTGGGGGCACCCTGCCGCGGGGATGGTTAGTGTCAACCTCTTCATGTGTGCTCTTCCTGACTTTATTGTGGGTGTGGGCACATTTTTTCCTTATAAACATGAACTACTACTGTGTATACAGTTCTGTATCTTGCCTTCTTCACTTAATATTTCGTGGTCTAAAATTTCCATGCCTATGACAGGGATCCCAGAACCATTTTTAACAACTGCACCGTATCCACTTAGTGGACAAACTATAATGTATATAAGCCCATCTTGTTTCCCCGGTCAATCTAGACAGAAAGTAAACAATATGAGTGAATCATGGCCACCTGAAAGGCAGGCAACACTGAGAGCAAGTCAGCCCTTCCTTTTGTTTGCTTCCTGGTCATTTTCAGAAAGGAGAAGAAAGAGCTGCAAGTTAGAATTTCAGGGGCAGAACTTTTCATCATTCTCAGTACTGATGGATCAGCTTAATCAGTTGGTTTGGGGTGGCTTCCCCTACCTCTAGAGAAAAGGGTACTTGATAGTTCCTGCCCACACAGCATGAATCGTACAGTAAAATTCCTGCTGGCGGCCTCCCTTGCTGTTGAGGTCATTGAGAAGCTTTTGAGGCCTTGAGAGCCCCTTTCTTCTTGAGCTGGGAACCCACATTGTTTCCGAGGTTGGGTCTGCGTGCGATAACACACCTGACCTCAAGCCAACCTTATCCCAGACATTAATGACCACCTACAATTGATTAAAACACTATCTCCTCAAGTGCCACATCCAGCGTGCTGCCGCCTCCTTCCAGCCCATTACTTCTGCCATGGCTCGTCATCGTCCTCTAATGGCCACTTGTGTCAACATGGGCATGAGGCTTGATGACAAAGCAAATGTTAGTGTATTGATTGGACCGGCCTCTCTAGGGTTTCCCAACACCAGCTCCTGGCGTGTTGCTCTCAAAGCCACTGATAATGGGCGTTACGATGAGCACTCATCCCAGGGCCAGATCTCCCTGTCTGCTTCACAGAATGATCAAAGCTAGGTTTAAAAATATCACTAACAATGATTCCTGTTACTATTCTATCACCAGCAACTACCATATTAACGCCAGTTTTACAAATAGTACACATAGGCCCTTACATGCAGTGTTTTCAGAACTTGCAAAATCTTACAGGGTAGGTATGAAGGTATGAATCATAACTATATCATAGGTGGAGAAATAGAGGTTGGAGGAGCTAAATAACTCAGCTTTACTCCAGCCTGGTAAGCGATGGAGATGGAATGGGTATCTCCCCAAAACCTAGAGCTTCCCCACACAGCCCCTCCAAACTCTGGTACAGTACTGGTGTTAATTTTCCATCCCATTCATTAGCTGGAAAATCGGGTCTCCAGCTTTTTAATTAAAGACTTTGCACTGAAGACGTTTTAGGCAACTGGCACATAATAATGGGTCACTATCATAGTGCCCAAGTCAAAGGCTGGAAATTGAGGCCCCAGGAGATGAAGTAACTTTCTCAGCTACGGAAAATCAATAGAGAAGGCAGCGTGGTGACTTGCAATGTTTCCACACTTGTGTCATGATAAAAATCACCTGGAGTGGCTGTAAAATGGTGATTCCTAGGCCATGCCCTTTACCTACTGAGTCATAACTGCTGCAAAGAACTCTGGCCTGTGGATTCTCAATGTACACCAGTTCCTGTGAGATGGAGAATGTCTACTACCTCCCTTCTGCCTTCTAAATTTCTGCAAATGTAGCTCAGTGGGGAAACCAAAACTGCATCTGGAACCCTGTTGGTGCAGGTACCTCCCAGGCCCCCAGCTCCTCCAACCCCAGGGAAAACAAAGAAGCAGGAGTATTGCTCACGACACCATCTTTTCCTCGGTGGGAAAGATTCATTTACTTGAAAAGAGACAAAAAGGATTGTACAAATCCTCAGAGAGGTCTGGTTTAATTAGGTTAATTTGTTAAGTACTTATTGCAGCGAAAAACTTTAAGTTAGTGTGGTTTGTTTCTTTTAATTATTAATTTTTACATCGCTATATAAGCTCATAATATAAAGAGCAAAATAGGTTTTGTGGTGAAAGGGACGAGCGTTCATGGTAACGCACCCATGGTGATTTGAGAGCATCACACCAGGAGCTGGTGTTGGGAAACCTGGGGACCTTGCCACTACGGCATCTCTGAGAACAACAGCTCACAAATCCAGCATGGATGAGCCCTCACAGGTTTTGTCTACACTGCACGTCCCCACCCTCTTGGCCATCCCTGGCTGATATATGGGAGAACCCAATTTTGGCTATGGCCATCATGTTCTCTGCCCTTGAACTGAGGGGCTGGACCTTGGGTTGCTAAGTCACGGACAAGTCAGTTCACCAAAGAGGTCATCAGCAAACCTATTGCTGAGTCCGCAGACCTGTCCCTGGATCTTGCCCTTCTCCAGCCTTGGGTTGACTGTTCCTTTTAACTCTGCGGGATCCAGCAGTATTTACACAGTAAGTACTGCTTTTTGTCTCATTTGACACCCTAAGAAACTTAATATGATGGAGATTTAAAAAAAAAACAAACAGCAAATGATTTACACAGTGAGGGTTCAAAGAGATGCTATCATACAGTCAAGGTTACCAGCCCTGTGTCTGCGCAAAGTAGGTCATCAGGACACGCAACACGTATCTCGTCTCCCTTCCCCCTTTCCTTCTCTTGGGTACCCTACGCGGGAGAGACACACTCATTACCACAAGAATGCTCTGGAGTGTTGTCCTATTGCTTCAGGAGCCCACAGCCCTCTGCCCATCTCATCTACATACTAATGCAATTTCTCAGTATGATATATCGTAAGCGTGGCTAAAAATCCTGGAAGGTTTATTAAGTTCCCTAGTTCTTATAGATCAGGGACAATTTTTTGTAAATTCTTGCTTTTGCTAAACACTTTAATATGCCATCATCTAGGCAACAAAATTTTCCTCGATTCGATTTTAAGGCTAATCTGGGGAAGAACTTTCCCCCTTCCTCTCCAACACTATTAGGAAAGGCCATAAGTCCTGATCAAGAACATTTGCTGGTGCCTCACAGGGAACTTCAAACCTGATTCTGTTTTGCAGCAGTACTGGGTCCTACTTTCTGCCCCAGACCTGATGTCTTGTTGAGGTGCTTGAGGCTACTAGGGGAAAGAGCCCTCAATCACATTTGGGGTCCTGGTACTGGCCATACAGAGAGGCCCCCATCAGGGAACACTGACCCTGGAGAATGAGTCACTCATCTGGTTCTTACCTTCAGCCGTGTAAGCTCAGAGATTGAATCTTTTCAGTCCCAGAAGTTACTGATGCTTGAATAAACATAACCCACGCGGGACCTGAGAACAAACCAGAAAGAAAATTACTAATTTCAAGCAGCCTGGAGGTTGGCAGCAGTGGGGTGAGAACATTCTCTTCTTGGAGGCATTGCTCCTCAGGAAGCCAGGTTATCCGATGGTGCCTTGGTGAACATGAACTCAGAAAGCGAAATTTTAATGGCTCCAGCCTCTCTCTTGGGCAGTGGGTGGGCAGACTCCACCAATGTGCAACTTCTGCCTCTCCTTCAGGCTTCCCTGTTTCATCAGCCTTCACCAAGGGACCCATTCTCCCTGCGAAGGAGTGATTCCATTGTGGGCCTGGGGCCTCTGCATTTCTGTTCACTTGATCACGAGCTGATTTTCTGGTGTAAGTCTCAAGACATCCTTAATTCCTTCCTTCCCATGCTCCCTGGGGTCTCTCTCTCTCTCTCTCTCTTTTTTTTTTTTTTTTGCTGCACCATGTGGCACATGGGATCTTAGTTCCCCGACCAGGGATGGGACCTGCACCCCCTGCAGTGGAAGCCTGGAGTCTTAACCACTGGACCACCAGGGAAGTCCCTCGGGGGTCTCTTTTAGTCACTATGCAGATAGAATCTTGGTTTGGACTGGACTTGAAGGTGGGTAGGAGGGAGGAGTTAAGGCTGACTCAGGTCATAGATTTGGGTGGCAGGCTGGGCGGTGGCACCATTCTGAGCAGTGTGACAATAGTCCCTGTGTATGGAGTGCTATGCTGTGGACCTCAGAATCATCATCTCGTTTAATCTTCCCAGTGTTCCAATGAGAAAAGTACCAGTATATTTCCCACTAGGCTGAATGGCAACTTTGATAAATTCACTTCTTTTGTTTAGTCATTTCATTTTAATTGAAGTTTTCATTATGTCTTTATAGCAGCATTTAAAAGGAACATTCAGAGTGTCCTTGCTCCCATTTCCTGCTGCTGCTGTTGGAGCCTAAGGGTGGAGAGGGGGAGGGGGAGGGAAAGGAGAGTAATATATTCTTTAATAAGGAGAATTCTTATGAGCATATTCTTCATTCATGCTTTCTTATTCATATGGATAATGTATTTATGAGAGTCTTCATAATAAAGAACACAGTCTCATGAATGTATTCTCTTTATGCATCGCCCCCAGTCCCCGCCCCAGCCTGCCTCTCTTTAATCCTCTTTCTCCCCTGTAATCTTCTCCCCTACTTGGTGCTTCAGTCTCCAGCTGCAGCAGTGGAGAGCTGGGGAAGACAAGAGCTAAATATCCCGTAAAATCCTGATATGGGGACAAGACAAGAGCTGATCAACGGAAACAGGATACTTCAAAGAATCAAATGATTTGGTGACTCGCTCATTTGGCAGACTGGGTCTCAGTGTTTTGGGCGAACTGAGCATTTGACTTGCCTTTTGTCTAACTGCCCACGTTAAGTGACCTGGAGTCCTTTTCCAGATGAGGAAGCAGAGGCTGGGGAAGTTAAGGAAGTTGCCTGAGGTCACAGTAACTCGTGTGAGATCCACAATTTTAAAAAGGTTCGTTCGCGGGTGAGTTGGTGTCTTTGTGCCATTCAGCAGGATAAGAGCACAGGAGAGAGGACAGTAAACCTAGGATGGTTTCCTGGTGTCTCTAAAGAACCGAACTGGGGAAGCTGATTTTCTTTTTTAAACAGTTAAAGAGGAATTTGTTTATTAATTTTTAAATGGATAATAGAGAGTATCAAATAACCATTCCATTGAATTCATCTAAAGAAGTTGATTTTTAAGTGTCAAAACCTCAAATGCCTACAGAGGCCAGGAAGGTGAGAAAACCATTGCGGGGGTAAAGGAATTAGAAAAATCTAATGTACTCTAAGAAAAAACACAGTGCAAAGTGTGATGCTACCTGGCTCCTGTCACTTGGCACCAATGATAGGGAGGCATTAGAGATGGGTGAGGACTGCGGTGAACAGAAGAGGGAGCTGCCATCAGCATTGTAGATCCTCTGATTATTCACAAAGATCTGGAAATCTTGATTTTGATATCAAATCTCCCAAGCTGTAAGTGTAACTTCAAATTACTTTTAAATACCGTGTAGGCCAATGTAAGCAAATCTGCATGCTGGATTTGGTCTATAAATTTGCAGCCTTTGTTAGTTGGTTGGCATGGAATCATCACCAAGTCTGGAAGTCGAATCAAAACCATGGATTCCATGTGGCTGTGGGAATTCTGCAAATTCTGATTACGATAAAGAGTAGATAAAACGGTCAAGAAATGACCTCAATACTTACAAGAATACCATTTTACCACTCAAAGGAAATCAGTTTCAAATATATCACCTTGTACATGGAGTGAAGAATTTAAAGAGCAAGCTTTGGAACGTGAGAAATGTGGTGCTGAATCCCAGCCCTACCACTTAACCACTGTGCAGCCTTGAGCAAATCAATTAACCTCTCAGTGCCTTTGTTTCCTCATATCTGGATTCTTGTGAGGCTTCAATGTAATAAGATACAAAAATCAAGATAACTGGCACATGGGAGATTCTTGAGAAACGGTGCTTGCTGAAATAGCAATAGTGATTGTTATCACTGATAATAATGATTATCATCAGTACCTGTATTTATAAACTCTGAGGAAAACTCTAATGAAACTTGTGTTCTAAAAGCTCCTTTTTTTGTTTTTCGGCCTCAGCACGCGGCATGCGGGATCTTATTTCCCTGACGAGGGAAAAAACCTGTGTGCCCCCTGCAGTGGAAGTGCAGAGTCTTAACCACCGGAGGGAAGTCCCCTAAAAGCTCTTTTCCTGGGTGATTTTTCCATGAGAATGGCGAGGCGTTTTGATGTTACTTTCTCATTTCATTATACTTACATTTGGAAGTCACAAAGTCTCTGTAATTCTGTCTGCAAAGCATTCAGGGAACCCAAGTAATCGGTTCAAATCCAAACCGGGTGGGAATTTCTGACACTTGACTTAGCATAAGGCATCTCCAGATACTGTTATCCACTGGCCTTTGGGGGAGGCTGCGCCTTGAGAGGATTCACACAGAATTCAGCCCGTTTCTCCTGCACAGGGCTCCTTAATTCTGTTCTCTGCCCCTTCCATGTTGCCCATCTCTTATTGTGCTATTCATCTCAGCCCAGTCTGCAATCACTGTATTCGATGCGAGAACGGGTCGTCCTCCAGGCAGTCCTCCCAGGACCTGCACACACACACACACAACACACACACACATGCACGCTCTCTCCCGCTCTCATGCTTGGGGTGAATCTAAAGAGCTGGTACCGAGTGCTGAGTGAGGGTGTGTGTGGGAAACAGGGACCCTTATGTTTTGAAAAGACTGAGAAAATCTCTCAACATAGTCCCAGGTCATCCCGGCAGGGAGAAAGCTAACCTGCCTCACACTGTGGCTAGTGCCCAGGAACACAAGACTTGGGGCTCCAAGACAGTTGATGACAAATGTCCAGGACCCCTCACCTCATTCCTGGCTCACTCCTCACCTCCCAGGGCCACCTGCACCAGCTCCTGACTTTTAGGTTTCGCATCCTAATTCTAGCCCAAGCTCAGACCTGATAGGACAGATCTGACTTCTCCTGATGAGCTGTGTTGCCTTGTAGCAGATACCGTGGGTGGCTTGCCCTGACCATTCCCATCCATGTGGACCCCATGATGTCCCCAGCAGCGGCAACCTGCTGCCCAAAGAAGGCTTTCTCTGGCTACTTACACCCACTGAGCTGGCATAAGGAGCAAGCTGTGCTGGGAAATTAAGCCCAGTCCCCCGGCAGCCCTCAACCAATGGTGGATGGTCACTGGGGTGGATAAATATTCCAACTTCCTCACCCTTTCCTGGAGGGACAATCTGAGGTGTGTTCCATCTGCCTTCCAGAGGTCCCAAAGGGGTTGAACTCCAATTGCTCACAGGGGTAGGCTGCACATTAAAACATTCCCTTTCCTGACTCACTTCCCCACTCTCATCCTGGTGTTCCCTAAGATCACCTCCCAAATAAACTCCTCGGCTCAGGGTCTGCTTCTGGGGGAGCCCAGCCTGAGACTGCCCTCTTTCTTATTCTACAGAGTAAGATAATACTCACTGACCACCTTTATTCACCTCACGTCAGCTCCCCAGGGTGAAAGTTTTTAATACTCCCACTTTTCAAGTGAGAAAATGAGGCCACAGGGCGAGCAAGTGGCAGAGGCAGAATTTGAACTCAGATCTTTCTGGCTCCAACAGTCCTGCCTGTCCCATCACAAGACACTCACCTGGTTCCTTCCATCTTGGATGTCTCTCCTGCCTGTTCAAGCCTCAGCTACCAGGAAACAAGTGGGCATGGTTGACCAGTTACTGTGATACCAATTATCACCACAAGTAAAGAGCAGGAAATTGTAATTCAGGAACCGAGTGTACCAAGACAGCTGGCTCCAGCCCACAGAGGCAGGCAGCGCTATTATTTTGAGAATGCTCCTGGGCACGGAATAGCAGCCTTTGTGTCTATGGAGGTTGGCACAGGGATGCTGATGCCCTCCCCAGGCTGTGTAGGAAGACCCAGTGGAAAAACCCAGCTTGGACCCTCTCTTGTCTGTCACTCTTTGTAAGAAATAGAGGACAAACAATCTGGAGTCTGCGCTTCTACTTCCCACGCTTCCCTTTATTTTCTGTGTGAATTTTGGTTTCTTGCTTCCCCACTCTGGACCTTGGTTTCATGGGTTCCATGTGCTGAAGCTATGAGCACAGGCCACCAGGATCCCCTCAACTGCAGCAGAAAGGTTGGAGTGAATTTTGTGTTGGGTGCTTCATTCGGATGTTTTCCCATAAGGTTTGGCCCGTGGCCGACCCCAGACCCAACTTCATCCTTGGACAGGGTAAATAAGATGACAGCCATGTCCCATCTCAGGATAGAAGGAAGCACATCACTGGCCCCAAATTTATTTGTATTATGTGCTTATTCTGACCTGAGATTCTAGAAAAGATGGACATTTGTTCATGCCTGCATTCAAACAACCAACAACCAACAACCAGCTCTTTAGAATATACCTTTGTTCTTGGCTCTGAGCTTGACACCATGGATACAAAAATAGATACTACAAGACCCTTAATCCCAAGCGTCAGTGGCACCCGAAATGCCGCTGGAAAGTGACTAACAGGGATGAATGTGATGGAAAAGGTCTTGGGCTCCCTCTGCTCCCCCTGAGTGTTGGTCTCAGTGAGTCCACCCTGGTAAGGGAATAAACCATACAGCTCGTAAAGGAAGGTAAGCTGCCTCCGGACTAGGGGCAACTGCTTCCAGTATTGCAGAGGGGAGAGGGGATGCCCGGAGAACCTAGACATGGTGTTCGGGTGAAGTCCTGAAAGGTGCACAGGACTTCAGCCTCTGGAGATGGAAGAGGATGACCCAGGCAAAGCAACTGTATACAAAGCCCCTTGACATTCTCTAGGGCACATACTGTTTCAGTTGGAAGCAGCAGAGGCCATTGAAAAAGAAAAGGATGGTGGGGAAAGGCTGGAATGGAGCATTCAGATCATAAGATAGAGCTTCTGAATTCAGCCCAAGGAGTGGGCAACTCTGCAGAGGAGACTTGGCCCATGAGTTCTACAATCCGGACTGTGTGACAAGCCACAGAAATCAATTCCACCTAACTTTAGCAAAGAGAAGAATTTATCAGGAGGATATGATGAGGCTTGCAGAACCGAAAGGAAAGCTGACCAACCAGGCCTCAGAAAATGCAGGAACCAGAACATCTAGAAGAAAATTGTGGTAGGAGTAAAGAGCAGTGTATTAGTCAGGTCTTGCTGCAATAAAGCTGCTCAACAAACAGTCCTTGAATCTCAGTGACTCACAACCTTTCATTTTTCTTGTCCTGGGCATGGGGGTTGGCTGGGATGGCTCTGTTTCAAGCTACAGCTAAGTTCAGGTTGTGCAATACATATCTCCTCATTCTCCTTGGACCTGGGGCTAGCTGGGGCTTGTCTTTTCATAATAGAGAACAGAAGAGTAAGACAAACCACAGAAGGACATTTGAGACCTCTGCTCCTGTCAAGCTCAGTAATATTCCGTTGGCCAGAACAAGTCCATGTAGAAAGAGAAGGAAAACTAAGAAGGTGGGAATCCATGAGGGGTGTGGGTATGTATGTGGGGGAGAGGAGGGTGGTTTTTCAAGGAAAGATACTATAACTACCAAATAGGGGCAGTTTGTCTGTAGGATTACAACACCAGCCAGAGCCCCCTCCTCTCCTCAGAACTCCACTTCCTGAGGAATGCCCTGGAAGTGCTAAAATCCACCCCCTAAGCCTCATGGTATGGGAGACCCTCAGGTGGTTTTACACATTACTGCTCAGACCCAGGTGATAAGGCTGGACCCCCAGGAAGCAGCCTTCATGTCCACATTCTTTTTTTTTTTTAAGTATTTTTTAACATCTTTATTGGAGTATAATTGCTTTACAATGGTGTGTTAGTTTCTGCTTTATAACAAAGTGAATCACTTATACATATGCATATGTTCCCATATCTCTTCCCTCTTGTGTCTCCCCCCCTCCCACCCTCCCTATCCCACACCTCTAGGTGGTCACGAACCACCGAGCTGATCTCCCTGTGCTATGTGGCTGCTTTCCATAGCTATCTATTTTACGTTTGGTAGTGTACATATGTTCATGTCACTCTCTCACTTTGTCACAGCTTACTTCTTTTCCCCCTCCCCATATCCTCAAGTCCATGCTCTAGTAGGTCTGTGTCTTTATTCCCATGTTACCCCTAGGTTCTTCATGACCGTTTTTTTTGTTTTTTGTTTTTCTTAGATTCCATATATATGTGTTAGCATACGGTATTTGTTTTTCTCTTTCTGACTTACTTCACTCTGTATGACGGATGGTCACCTTATCTTTGATAAAGGAGGCAAGAATATACAGTGGAGAAAAGACAGCCTCTTCAATAAGTGGTGCTGGGAAAACTGGACAGCTACATGTAAAAGTATGCGATTAGAACACTCCCTAACACCATACACAAAAATAAGCTCAAAATGGATTCAAGACCTAAATGTAAGGCCAGAAACTATAAAACTCTTAGAGGAAAACATAAGCAGAACACTATGACATAAATCACAGCAAGATCCTTTTTGACCCACCTCCTAGAGACATGGAAATAAAAACAAAAATAAACAAATGGGACCTAATGAAACTTCAAACCTTCTGCACGGCAAAGGAAGCCATAAACAAGACCACCCTCAGAATGGGAGAAAATATTTGCAAATGAAGCAACTGACAAAGGATTAATCTCCAAAATTTACAAGCAGCTCATGCAGCTCAATAACAAAAAAACAAACAACCCAATCCAAAAATGGGCAGAAGACCTAAATAGACATTTCTCCAAAGAACATATACAGATTGCCAACAAACACATGAAAGAATGCTCAACATCATTAATCATTAGAGAAATGCAAAACAAAACTACAATGCGATATCACCTTACATCGGTCAGAATGGCCATCTTCAAAAAATCTAGAAACAATAAATGCTGGAGAGGGTGTAGAGAAAAGGGAACCCTCTTGCACTGTTGGTGGGAATGTAAGTTGATACAGACACTATGGAGAACAGTATGGAGGTTCCTTAAAAAACCATATTCTTTTTTTTTTCACACCTTTTATTTTATTATTTTTTTAACATCTTTATTGGAGTATAATTGCCTTACATTGTTGTGTTAGCTGCTGCTGTATAACAAAGTGAATCAGCTATAAGTATACATATATCCCCATATCCCCTCCCTCTTGTGTCTCCCTCCCACCCTCCTTATCCCACCCCTCTAGGTGGTCAGAAAGCACGCAGCTGATCTCCCTGTGCTACGTGGCTGCTTCCCACCAGCTATCTATTTTACATTTGGTAGTGTATATATGTCCATGCCACTCTCTCACTTTCTCCCAGCTTACCCTTCCCCCTCCCCGTGTCCTCAAGTCCACTCTCTACATTTGCGTCTTTACTCCTGTCCTGCCCCTAGGTTCTTCAGAACTTTTTTTTTTTTTAGATTCCATATATATGTGTTAGCATACGGTACTTGTTTTTCTCTTTCTGACTTACTTCACTCTGTATGAAAGATTCTAGGTCCATCCACCTCACTACAAATAACTCAATTTCATTTCTTTTTATGGCTGAGTAATATTCCACTGTATATATGTGCCACATCTTTTTTGTCCATTCATCTGTCGATGGACACTTAGGTTGCTTCCATGTCCTGGCTAGTGTAAATAATGCTGCAATGAACATGTGGTACATGACTCTTTTTGAGTTATGGTTTTCTCAGTGTATATGCCCAGTAGTGGGATTACTGGGTCATATGGTAGTTCTATTTTTAGTTTTTTAAGGAACCTCCATACTGTTCTCCATAGTGGCTGTATCACTTTACATTCTCACCAACAGTGTAGGAGGGTTCCCTTTTCTCCACACACTCTCCAGCATTTATTGTTTGTAGAGTTTTTGATCATGGCCATTCTGACCCGTGTGAGGTGATACTTCATTGCATGCCCACATTCTTGAGTGAAGCTTTGAGCCCTGTGGCTCCCAAGTATTGACCACTGGGGAGCACCAAGTGTTCCAAGAGCCTCAGCTACCTGTCTCAGATCACTCAGGGGTTGTGGCACCCAAGTTGAAAATACCGAGCTTCTGGTCACCCCTTAGAGTGGGGATCAAAGCTCCCAGAGGTTGTCCCTGAAGCCACGCCCCACTCCAACTCTGCCTCAGGACTCAGTGAGCCTGGGTTCCCCTGGGAAAACGATCTTGGCTCTTCCTTCTCACTCAGTGCTGTGTCTCTGGCTGCTCTCAAGTTCAAAGCTAAAACTTTTCATTCCAATTGGTGATTTTCCCCTCTTGGCCAGGCCACAGCTTAGGTTTCTATAAGCAGAGCGCTGGTTGCTAGGTGACAGCCTCACTCCCGGTTCCAGAGGCAGCCAAGGCAGATATGAACCTGAGAATCTGAAGCTTCCCTTTTCAAGACAAAATATGAAAACTAAAAGAGGAAATAAGACCCTAAATTAATTGGAGGGTTATATAACAGCCAGACACGGTCCTCATGCCCTCCCCACCACCCTGCCAAGACCAGAGGGATATATTTAAATGTATTTTTCAAAATAGACAAAAAAAGTAGGAAGTTGAACTGATAAATATAGTTGGGTCTTTTGATCGGGAGAGGAAATTTCTAATTACGTTGCTTTTCTAAGCTCCCACAATCAGATCTACACCTTCATTAACCACTGAGTCATTAGTGAGACTTATTAAAACAATTAGATCTGCAGAGAACTGCAGCCGTAAGCAGTTCTGACAGCTGCACCAGGAATTTAAACTTTTCATTAAAATTGGATGGAGGCTCTTGCAAATCAATACGGAATAGATGAGCATTCCAAGTGAAAAATGAGCAAAGAACGTGAATAGGCGATTCATAAAAGAACCACAAATGGCCAATAAACAAATGAAAAAAAGTCCCAGTTCATTAGCAACTGAGGAAATATATTAAAACAATGACGAGAAAGCATTTTTTAGCCTATTAAATGGCAAGAATTTAAAAAATGATATTATACTGGATGGTCAAATACACAGAAAACATCTGTGTTTTTGATACACTGTTGGAATGAGGATAGAGAAGACCTTTCTGGAAAGCAATTTGGCCACATATTGAAAATGGTAAACATATAAGCATCTTTTGACAGAGTAACGTGATGTCCTTATTTACAAAGATGTTCGTTCATGCAGCAGCGTTTATAAAAAGGGAGAAATTTGAAAAAATATCTATCTAAAAATGGGATGTTAGTTAAGTAAAAAGAAAGCATTTAATACCGCAAGCCATCCTTCTCCGGATGTGGTAGGAAAGTGTGCAGGGAAGAGGGGCCATTTCTCATGAGTTGAGTGCACACATGTACCAGGTAAACTCCACGTAGAATCAGGGCGGGACTCCTTGTCGCCTGGGTGATGGCTGCTTTAGCAGTTGCTTTTCTCTTTTGCTAAGAAACCCAGGGGATTGTAGAATGTGAGGTGATAACCCAGGGTGGGGTTCCTTCCTTCAACCTCACCCTTGGACGTGAGGCCCTGAAGATAAGCCTGCCCCTTATCACGGATTCATTTTTACTGTCTTTCAAGCCCTGGACTATAGGGCTACAGGCTGTTTGTAGGTGGTTGTTGAGTTGAGTGTTGATTTTGCTTTGGAGGAGCCATGTCCCTGCAATCTGCACATCGACAATGTTCATCCATAATGCATGAGGCTGGAGACCCAAACAAAGAGTACATTCATGCAATGGCCTGTGGGAGTTGATTATCCATACAGAAAAATGAGGAACATTTTCTTCTGTAAGAGCTAGCATTTATCATCACTGTTTCTGTCATCGTCCTAGGCTTTTATTTCTATGCAATTTTGTACCTTTCAGTGCTCCATGATTAGAAATGAATTAAACTCAACTCACCATATCAACCAGGAACAGAGCACCCCGAGGACTCAGAGGATGGGCATGTAGTGTGGTGGGAAGAGCACTGGTCAGGAAACTGGAAGATCCAGACCTGTCTCCAATTTTCTGTCCCTTACCAGCTTTGGGTTTCAGCTTGTTTTTGTTTTTAATTTATAAAATAAGATATTTGAATAATATTATATTAATCAAGTGTCTGGTATATCATTTGTGTCAAATGTAGCTGCATCAATATTCACCCACCAAAACTCAGGCATAAAATGTAATTTTCTTTGTGTGTGTGTATGCATGTATCTGTGTGTGTGTGTGTGTGTGTGTGTGTTGTATGATACATATGAGAAATATATATGACCATATCTTGCTTCAGAGTCATTTCCCTCTGAGGGCAGAAAGCATTTACATTTATCAATTAAAGGTAATTAATTCTTTTAATCAAATTCTTCTGATCTGAATGCCTCTTTTGTGTAAATATTCAGTTAATTCTAAGTTCAAACTTCATGTCTGGAATGACGATGCTTGCCTCTCAAGAATTCTCCTTACCCCTTTTCCTTTCCAAGGAAAATGCAAATCAAAACCACAATGAGCTACCACTTAACACTCACTAGTGTGACTAATGACAGCTAACAAGTGTTGTTGAGGATGTGGAGAAACAAACCCTCAAACGATGCCGATGGGAACGTAAAACTGTGCAGGCTTTTAGGAAAACAGTCTAGCAGTTCCTCAGAAGGTTAAACATAGAATTACCGTATGACCCCCTAATTCCACTGCTGGGTATATACCCAAGAGAAATGAAAACATATGTCCACACAAACACTTGTGCACAAATGTTCATAGCTTCATTGTTTACAATAGCCCCAAATTAGAAACAACTCAAATGTTCATCAACTAATGAATGGATAAATAAAATGCTGTATATCCATCCAGCACAATACTGTTAGACAATAAAAAGGAATATAATATAATACTGATATATACGACAATGTGAATGAACCTTGAAAGCCTTATGCTAAGTGAAAGAAGACAGTCACAAAGGACCACACATTGTTTGATTTCATTTATGCGAACAGTTCAGAATAGGCAAAGCAGTAGAAACAGAAAGTAGATTGGTGGTTGCCTAGGGCTGGAGGTGGGAGCTCCGGGAAAGGGGGAATGACTGCTAAAGGATATAGAGTTTTGTTTGGGGATGATGAAATGCTCCCAATTGATTGTGATGATGGTTGAATAATTCTGTGAATAAATATACCAAAAACCATTGACTTATCAAGTGGGTGAACTTTAAGAGGGTGAGCTGTTTAATATGGGAATTATATCTCAAGAAAGCTCTTACAAAAAGTGAAGAGTCGGTCTCCTACCTCTGATGTTAAGCTGGTAGAATAAAATCTTGAAACTGCTAGTGGTCATATTTGTCTATTTCTGAATGAAGCCAACACAAAGGAAAGCAAACACAAGAAAGGTAGAGAAAGTTTCCTGTAGATATTATCTGAGCCCCTGCTTCAGCCATACCTGAAGCCATATACACCCGGGACTTTTTTGGTTATGCCAACCAACTAACTCTTTTGTTTAATAAATTTTATTTTGAGTCTCTCTCTCTCTCTCATAATTGAAAATATCCAGACTTGTATAGCAAGATGGGCAATCTGTTTTTGTAGAGTTTACCTTGGCTATGATTCCAATTCTACTTTTGAACAGGACTTCCAGAATTTTCTCAGCTACATAAACCTCAGTGTGGGTAAGAGGTGGCCAATTCTGCACACAGGTGTGCTGGGCCCTGAGAAACATCTGTACTGAGTCCACTCCTCACCAGGGATTAGCATGGATGGGACCCCAGTGTCTTGGGGCTCATAGTCACAGGATGGCCTATAACATGAGGCTGATTTTGCTGCAGGGGTAACTATTTCAATCTCCACAGCGTCTTACTTGAAAGTGTCTCAGGACTTCCCTGGTGGTGCAGTTAAGAATCCGCCTGCTAATGCAGGGGACACGGGTTTGATCCCTGGTCCGGGAAGATCTCACATGTCACAGAGCAACTAAGCCCCTGCGCCACAACTACTGAGCCTGTGCTCTGGAGCCTGCGAGCCACAACTACTGAAGCCCGTGCACCTAGAGCTCATGCTCCGCAACAAGAGAAACCACTGGAATGAGAAGCCCGCGCACCGCAATGAAGAGTAGCCCCCGATCACTGCAACTAGAGAAAGCCCGCACGGCAACAAAGACCCAACGCAGCCAAAAATAAAATAAATAAATTTATTTTTAAAAAAGAAAGAAAATGTCTCAGATGCTCAGACATAAAGTGTAGAGTGAGCGAACTCATTAAAGCCATGGAATACTTGAACTGAGGATAAAAAGTTACACAAAACCCTGTTCGTTTCTGAAAAGCTATGTGAAATTTATTCAAGTTATTCAATTTAGCAAAAGCAAGACCATAAAAACAAACGTTTAAGCTGGAAGAAATCTAAGGCATTATCTGGCTCAGGAGCTTCTATTTTCGAAACTGAGTTAATGAAAAAAGAAAAAGAAAAATACTTTCCTTCCTGTACATTTGAAATAACAGTACTAAGCTCTGATTTCACTCCAGAGAACTGTAGGGTAACATGGAAAACCAGATCCACATGTTTGTCTGTCAAAGGTGCCATGGGTTGGCCATGCAGGGACCACTCAATAAGCCCATTTTCTTATTTAGACCAAACACCATCATATTATTAAAATGCACTTTAGAGCAGATTTCATGTTAAAATTTAATGACACAGTTTGAGTTTGTCAGGAAGTGAGGATGAAGTAGATGTAGGGCTGCGGACCGAGGGGCAGTGGTCAGGCTCAGAAAGAAGGGCAAAAATGGACAGAAAAGGCAAGGTGTCTGAAACTGAGGAGGCAAGAGGAGGAGTCCAAGGTCAGTCAAAGGTGGAAAAGAGAAAAAAAGAAAAAAAGATGGAGGAGAGGGAGGCACTAAATCAATCAGGTCTCCATCCAGGGCTCCAGCAAGAGCAGGGACTCGGGGTGCTGGGTGGGAGACTGGACAGCAAGAACCTAAGAGTTTGGACAAAGGTCTGGGTCAGCAGAGGTCAGGGAGGGGACAGAGCCTGGGAACCCAGTGGAGCTCAAGGCCAGCAGGAAGGGCTCACGAAGCTCCGCCCTTGGGCTGAGGGCTACCAGTCAGGGCAGGCGTTCCTGGCTGGGTGGGGAGTCAGGGGCCAGTTCTTCCTGCACCCCAACCTGGCTCTCCCAAGGTCTCTTTTCCCACCTTGACCCGGCGCACTGTCCTCCAATGCTGGGCTCTGCTTGCTCTGGCTTTGGACCTGGCTCCTGTACTCAGAAGTTAGCTTCTGACCTCCAGACATTCACCCTGTCTGCCAGAGCTCTGGTCTCTACCATAACTCACCCCACAGCTTGGAGCCGGAAACCCACCACTTATTCCCAGTCTCTCTGTCACTGTCCTGTGGTGTCCATTGTCCCTCCCCTCCCCCTATGACACCTCTGCTCCCACCAGACTGTCCCAGCCTCCCAGGCACAATTCTCTCCTCCCCAGGAACCTGCCCGGTCCACTGCAGCTTGAAGGAACAGTGCTCAGACCATGATCTGAGCTGCTCGTTTGGCCCTTAGATTGCCCGTGAGTGTTAGTCATCTGATTTGTGCAAACGTCTTACCTCTCAACTAAAGTGAAAAGTCCCTGAAAGCAGGGACTTCCTCGCAGCCCTTATGCAATGCCAGATATACATGTCGTTGATGCCCAATGTAAGTTTCAGTTGAGTGAATGAGGCCTTTGCGTAGTTTTCTTTTCCGACCAGCTTCTCAGCCTGATTGCAGGAGGCTTTTGCTAACAAGCTGTTCTAAATAACGTTGGTTTTGTACTTCAGAATTTGGAATTGCTTATTGGGCTGTTGGTAAAAACCAAACCCAAGGGTGCCTTTTAAGTCAAGGACCCAATGTTTAAAGCTCATGGTGAAAATAAAATAATGAATACCCTGGAGGGATCTTGAAATCAGGGCTGGAATTTCAAATTGGTTATAATTACTTTCTGTCCAGCTTGAGAGCTCTGAAAGCAACTCAGAATTTCCCTTAAATATAATAAACAACCTCAAGTAAGGGAATGAAAGACTGTCCCTGGACCAGAGTCACACGGGGAGGGTTGTAAACGGGGACACCTGTATAGCTGGGCCAGGCGATTTACCTGAGCAACAGGGGGCTGCTTCCAGGCCAGGAGAGGGAAGAGAAAGATGGAAATGCAATGCTTGTTTTTGTAGAAAAGTGCCAATGAGTAAAATAAACATAAGTGAGATGATATTAGATCATTATTGAGAATTTTTGATGTTGATAATGCTTCGAATAAAAGAACCTTTGTATTTTAGAGATATCTACTGCATGATTTACTAACGAAGTGATAAGCACCCTCCCTGGGATTTGCATAAAAATAAAAATAGATGCAAGTAATGGGTAAATGAGAATTTGTGTATACTGTTTTCTCTACTTTCATATGTATCTGAAATTTTCCATAATTAAGAAGTGAAAATGAACAATAAAATAGTCCTGAGCCATCGGCTATGGCTTCAGAATTTCTCCATGAGCTGACTGGGGGAGGTAGGGGGAGTGAGGGTAAGCTAAGGATAATTGTTTGCATAACAAGGGCACTCCTTTTACTTAGATGGTTTATTTGGAATGGCCTGGTGAGGGGCTGTCGGCAGTTATGGGAGAGGGGATGGTAAAGTCCTCCAAAGACTGGCTAATCCTAGGGACCTCCCAGTGAGTTTTTTCTTGAAGTCAGAAACATTCTGGAACGTGTGACCTGTTCCTGCAGGTTTGGGGACTTAGAGGAGGAAGAGAAGCAGCGAAACCACAACCGCTGTGTTCTCTGGCTGTAGAGGGACTGGGTCTACTCCTGTGATCTCGGCTGGTCTGGCTCTGTATGGCCAAGCCCTGGACTCAGAGTTCAAAGAGTATTTGAGGATTGATAAATTGACTGACTGACTGATCATTTGATGATCCCTGTAAAGCCAAGTTATTGGGAGGATTACTTGAGAGCACACGCCTGGCCCAAGGCTAGGCACACTCAATAAATGGTCATCCTCTCCCTCTGATCCCACATATTCTTTGCCCCTTGCATACATCAAAACTGCACGGAACAGTGCCTGGAAACAGAGTTTTTCTCATTTCCGTTTTCTTGCTTTGCTGTATTCAGGTTCTGAACTTAGTAATTCTTTACCAGCTTAAATTTTAAAAGCGTGGTTTTTGGAGAAAACTTCCTACCTAGATGCTGCCTAAACTCAGCAACCATGTATTCTTTCTCTAAAAAGAATATTATACACAGTTAAGCAGTCAGCTCAGGGTCCTGAAGATGCAAAGTGAGCACTATTCACTTATAATGAATACGGGAAAGGCACACGAAAAAGCCCACCTGTCATCACTCTGACCCTCACTTCTTTGTCCCCATGCTCAGTTGATTCTGTCTCCTGAACATCTCTGGAATCTATTCTCTCTCTTCAATCTGAGGACCTTTTTTTCTTTTTTTTTTTAATAAATTTATTTATTTATTTTTGGCTGCATTGGGTCTTCGTTGCTGCGCACGGGCCTTCTCTAGTTGCAGAAAGCGGGGGCTACTCTTCGTTGCGGTGCGCGGGCTCTAGGCGCACGGGCTTCAGTAGTTGTGGCACACAGGCTCAGTAGTTGTGGCTCGCAGGCTCTAGAGTGCAGGCTCAGTAGCTGTGGCACATGGGCTTAGTTGCTCCGCAGCATGTGGGATCTTCCCGGACCAGGCCTTGAACCTGTGTCCCCTGCCTTGGCAGATGGATTCTCAACCACTGCGCCACCAGGGAAGCCCAATCTGAGGACCACTGATGGTTAAGAAGTTCATCGTCTCACTCCTGGATCCTGACAGCAGACCACAGCCTTGATACTTCCAAGTGAATGGATTTAAGGTATTTCCTTGAACAATGAGTGAATAGACAATCTCAGGAAGATAAGTAGAGGCCAGTCCCTACTGAGAACTGGGTCTTTATCTATGCTCTTTACACTATCTTGGCAGGGAGGGGTAGGGGGAGGAGAGATAAGGTCCTTAGCCAAGAGAAGGGCACCATGGCACTGTTCTAGACACCACAGACAAATCACCCTTGTCCTTGATTTCAGGTAGTCTCATATGGGTACATTAGCTCAGCACAACTTAGGAAACCTTACTTACAAAAAAATCTGGAAAATGTAGTTTTTAGTTTTTCAGAGGCTGCAGGAACAGAAGGCAAGCAGAAGAGGAAAGTGTGTGGTGGGTATTGAGTGAGTCCGTCTACAGTATCTGCCCCAGTGGCTCCCCAAACTCTTCCAGTGACACTTTCAAGAAAAAAGGTAAGAGGAGAATCAAATAAATACTATGAAAGCTGTGAAGACAAAGAGCCTAAAGCCACCCTCCATAATTCTAACATTTCTTTGACATCTCATATTTTATCTTAAAAATTAATGGTGAGATTGCTTTCTA
The DNA here is from genome assembly GCF_059928025.1 of Delphinapterus leucas. Lineage (NCBI taxonomy): Eukaryota > Metazoa > Chordata > Mammalia > Artiodactyla > Monodontidae > Delphinapterus > Delphinapterus leucas. Next base: position 59,625,521 of record NC_143138.1, read on the forward strand.
CTCCATAATATGTCTATGTTTGTTTGTTTACATAAAACTGTGATGCTTCCCCTGAACCTTTCTGGAAAAATTGATATTTTAGATAAAAGTACCACTTTTATGTAACAGCTGCTCATACTCCTGGGATGCTGAGAAGCTCCACTGGGGTAGATCCACCTGCCCTGGCCTGAGAAGCTTGGGATGAAGCCAATATGACAAAGTTTGGCGACATGCCTGGAGCTCACCCAGGAGCTCACCCAGGTTCCAGCACCACCAGCACCTCAGCGCTGAGGTTTCCTCTCTTACCTTCTGTAGGGTCAGGAACCAGGCAGGAGGAGCCCATGGGTGGTGAGAGATACTGTTTAGTACTCCTTCTCAGAGGAGCTGGGGAAGGTAGAATAGTGTGGGTATTCTTATTACCTCTACTGCTTTCATGGGCAATTTCTCCTGTACCACACAGATCCCTATCAGTTTGCAGATAAATTCAACCTCTTTCCACCATGATGACTGCTTCCCATTTGTAATTCTCAAGCTCTTACCTGCAAAACATTTAACATTCTTATTAAAGCTTGTTTAAAGATGTCTTCCTTGGATAAAGTGGCAATTACCAGGTATATGGGTTGTGACTTGGGATCATCTATTATCTTATGATCAATGGGATTGATTTAGATTCTGAGCACTATGGATCTGAATGTTTTCCAGCCAACAGTAGCATCACGGAATGGCAACCAAGTCATTGTTATTACAATGGATGATAGAGGAATCCCTGACAGGAATGGGATTCGAGAACACCATGATTCCCTAGGGTCCTTCCTTTGCAGTCTTAGGATCATTAATGGGAAATAGTTCAGATCCTAATTTTGCAGTTTCCATTCCTACTCTGGGAGCCCAAGGACAATTTTGTCAATGCGGCCTAATTGCCTGCTTATACTTTTTACAAAGTATAAGCTTGGATCAAGAGAATTATACGTATCCACTGCAGTCTCCTCATTTAAATCCCAAGAAATTCAAGAAAATGTATCTTTTAAAAATCTATAACTATTTTGGAAAACAAGAGATGGTGCCATTAGTGGACATTGTGAGAGATACCTGAAAGTCAGAAGGAAATGGGATCAATTTGAAGGATATGGGAAGGAAAGGACTCAAAAAGGAGGAAGGGATTCTAGGGGGAGCTCCGAGGTGGGGAGAGGTGGGTACAGAGATCTGAAGGGGTTCTGGCTGGGATATGACAGGAGAAGCAGACAGGTGGTTCAAAACATCTCCCACCTTCCACTGCTTATGCTACTAGTACGTGACAGAAGTGTCAGCGTTCAGGAGGGAGAAGGGAGTGTAGACGCTTAGGTCACCAGGCAGGCAGTATCCTTCCCGGCCAATGACTCAGAAAGAAACCAGTGGTCCCCACATCCAGAAATCTGGACTCTCCCCAGGCAGCTGTATGTCACCCATTGCCTGCATCAGTGATGATAAACTGTGGTAAATAATGGCACACACACAGACAGGCTTTCAGGACAACTCAACTGCAAAAATGAACACACAACCAAAATTTACAAAACACCTGAAAAAAGTCAAGATCACGTAAGAGAGCACTAATGAAGCAGAGAGAAGAATGAACGAACACCCGAGGAAGCACAGTTAATCAAGAGAATAAAACTTCAGAAGGATGAGAGAGAATTTCACATTAAGCAAGAATAGGTTAGCTTAAAAAAACCAGCTTCAAGGGGACTTCCCTGATGGTGCAGTGGTTAAGAATTCGCCTGCCAATGCAAGGGTTCGATCCCTTGTCCATGAAGATCCCACATGCCATGCGTGGAGTAACTAAGCCCGTGGGCCACAGCTACTGAGACTGAGCTCTACAGCCTGCGAGCCACAAGTACTGAGCCCGCATGCCACAGCTACTGAAGCCCGCGCACCTAGAGCCTGTGCTCCGCAACAAAAGCCACCACGAGATGCCCACGCACTGCAACAAAGAGTAGCCCATGCTCGCCGCAACTAGAGAAAGCTTGCGCGCAGCAATGAAGACCCAATGAAGCCATAAATAAATAAATAAATTTGTTTTAAAAATAAAAAAGCAGCTTCAGGTGTTTAAAGGAATCCATCCATATTTTCTTTCAGTACTTATGATTTCATTTTTTACATGTAGATCTCTGATCTATTTGAAGTTTATCTTACTATACATATGAAGTATAGGTCCAGTGTGATCTTTTCCCAAATGGCTGGCCAGTTGTCTCAAACCAGTTATTACACATCCCATTTTCCCCACGGATTTGAGACACCGCCTTTATCCTGTACTGGATTGATACATGTACTTGGGTCCTACTCCAGGTCTTTCTATGATGCTCCATTGGTCTGTCTCCTCAGGCAACAATTAGTTTAAATATTGAGGATTTCTAGTATGTTTTAATATATGATAAGGCGATACCATATTCTCCAGTATTTTTCTTTTTTTCATGGTTTTCCTGGCCAATTTTGCCTTTTTGTTTCTCCATAGGAACTTCATATCTATCTTCGCAAGTTCCTGGGGGGCGGGGGTGGGGGGAGGAGGAAAGCTTTGTGTTTCTGTAGAGATCACATTAAATTCTTTAAATAGTTTGAGCAGGATTTAAATCTTCATGATGTTGTCTTCCTATCCAAGAATACGTTATATCTTTCATTGGTTTAGGCCTGCCTTTTTGACTTTCAGGAGTGTTTCAGAGGTTTGCACATGAAGGTTTACACATTTCCTGTTCAATTTACTTCTAGATATTTTATCTTTCTGATGCTAAAGTGCAGTGACAACCGTTTCTTTCTTGCCTTGTTCTTATCTTTAGCAGGAACGTCTTCAGTATTTCCCCATTAAATAAGAAGCTGGCTTTGGGTTGAAACATATCTATTTTATCAGAATGTGACCTAACTTTTGACGTATTCTTTAGGCAGCTGGAGAATGAGCAGAAATTGTGCTCCAGGATTGTGTAAAAGAAAGGCACATTTAGAGAACAGTCAGTAATTTAAAATCATTGTAAGGGGCAGGAGAGTAGGTTGCCTGTTACAGGAAAGGCAGGAAATGGGGATGGAGACCGTTAGAAGGAGATCATGAAGACCTCACAGGCTGTGCTGGGGAGCTTGGACTTCTTCCATAGTATAAAAAACCACCAAAAGGTGGTAAGTAGGAGAATGGCATGATTAGATTTATATTTTAGGAAGATTCTTCTGGAGGCAATGGCTGTTGATTTCCATTAACAAAACATTTCCAATACGACAGCAAATCAGACCAGATGCGACCCCACTGGATAAGCCAGGAGGATGAACAAGATCGGTCCAGAAAAAAAAATTGCAGCCATGTCACTTTTTTTTCCTTTAATGTCTTAAAAATTATGGAGTAAGTAAATCTATTCGGGACTAAACGTGAAAGATATTTTCTTTTTTTTTTTTCTATATTTTCAGGACATTTTCAGGTTTTTTTTCAAAGCCTGAAAGTCTTGCTGGGGAGATTCAGCTCCAGGAGGCTGCTGACTCCTCATCCGACCTCAGCGTGAGCTCGAGTGGGCAGACCTAGTCAGGAAGTGGCCCCAGTGGCATGGCAGGGCCTGAGGGACACTTACAGCAAGCCCCAGAATCCCTTCCTTTTGATGAGGACATGACTCTCTTCTCTCCCTTTCTGTTTTCCTGAGTGGAGCACTGGAAATAGTCAAGCACAAAGCACAGCATAGTGGACAAAGAATATGATATTTGCGTTCATGAAAAATTCAACCCTAATTATACCTCTGGGAGCCAGTGGGAGTTATTGAAACAGTGTGCCCAGAATGTTCATCTTGTTAATAGGTGCTGGCCATGGGGTCCTTATTTTCCATGCCATTTATAAAGCCTTTGATGGACAGAAAGAAGCTACTTGCATCAGTCCATAAAATTATAAGATATGAAGGATATTATAATTCTTTGGGGTGGTTTTCTTTTAGTATCTGGTCTAGGAGAATGCCGTTCCTCCCTTCAGTGCAATTTCCAACAAATGCAATAGTCCGCTTAGCAGGAGCTCTCAAAATATACACACTAGCTTTGGTTCAGACACCAGGGATGCATTTTGCTGCCATTTAAAAGTAATTATTTTCAATATGTTTGTGAAGGAAACAGTCTTTAAATTTTATTGCTGACTCTCAATTTAGGAGTGATAGCTCCTAGATTGCAATCACATGGGCTGACATACAGAAACCTTTCAATCACATGGTTTTGGACCCAACTGAAATGGGGAAAGCTCAAAGGAAGTTTTCTAAGGACCGAGGCAGACAAGATCCACTTATTCCAGCATGACAGCCAGCTTTCTGAAGGCAAATGAGCAGTCAGATAAGGTAAACACAAAAGAGTGAAAAGGGAAAAGTAGCTGGTCCTTTTGTTAGAAGGACAGAGAATATACAAACAAGGGTCTTCAGCCTGAAACCAAGTTCAAAAACTCTACTTTAGCGACTTCCATCAATGCTTATGTATGTTGAACCATATGTAGCTCCTGACCTACAAAATCAGTCATTTTATACAGTTCAACCTAATGCTTTAGGAATAACATCATGTCCACACCCTAGAACTTGGCATAACCTGCCATTGCTTTGACTCTAAAGCCTTAAACTACCTGACTGCAGCTTCCTGTCCTTCTAGACCTCTTAGGTCCTCCCTTTCATCACAAATCCATGTCTTCAGCCCAGACCAGTTTGCTAGTCTTCAGGCCCAATGGAGCCAAAAGCCCCCTGGGTGTCTCTACAAGGAACTCCCACAGATACTTCAGTGTGATGGTTTAAGAAATATATCTACAAATTCTTTGAAACTCTTCCCTTTAAGAGGTGGAGTCTAATTCTTCTCCTCTTGAGTGTGGACTGAACTTAGTGACTTGCTGTTAGTGAATAAAATGAAGGAGAAGTGTGTAGCTTACGAAATTGGGTCATGAAAAGCCTGTGGCTTTTGTCTTGGTCTCTCTCTCATCTCATCAACTCAATTCGTCTGTTGAGTTATTTTGAAAGTGGAAAGTGGTTCCTTCAGTTCCAGTCAAGCTTTCAAAATCCTGCATCTTTGGCTAACATCTTGACCACAGTGTCATGACAGACTATAGACAGGCTTACCCAACTAAGAATGTCCTAAATTCCTGACCCACAGAAAATGTGAGATAATAAATGTGTGTTACTGTAAGCCAGTAAGTTCACGGTAATTTGTTATGCAGCAATAGATAACTAATACAACCAAGAACAAGAAGCCCAACTCTTAATTCACCATTGTATTGGTTTCCCAGGATTACTGTAGGCAATTACCACAAATTACCTTTCAACCCAGCCAGTCATTCCAGGAACCCAGGAATGTTTTAGACTCTTCTGTTTTACTCACTCTGACCATCAGGTGGTTACTGAGTTTTGTCAACTTTACTTGCTAGACACCTCAGATCTGCCCCATTCTGTCCATCCCCAACGTCACTGTCTCAGTTGGGGTTCTCATTTCCTTGTAGCCAGATGGCTGGAATTGCTTCCCAAGTGGGCTCCTTCACTTCCATCTCACTCCCCATTTCTTTGCAGCCAGAATGGTTTTCCTAAAGCTCACCATGTCACTCTTCTGCCTGCAAAATTTTGATGACCGCTTGTTTCCTCAGGAACTCTTTGGGTTAACCCTAAAACAAATCCATGATCTAGACTCACCTACCTCACCTCCTGCCATTTTTTACAAGCATTCTTGGCTTTAGCAATACCAATTTGCCTTCAGACATCAGAAAAGCCAAGTTGTTTCACGCAGGTGCTGTTCTTTCCATCTAAAATGCCCATGATTTTCTCCTTTCCCACCTTTATCTAGCTACATTCAAATGTGTTTAAAATTCAGGTTATATTTCATCTCTTCCTAGAAGACTTCTCCAAGTCCCCAGAGGGATTCTGATGCTTCCCCCTACAGCCTCCCTGGGCAGAGGGTGTAATTCTAAATCCATCTTCCCCTTTAGAAGTGTGCTTCTGGGCTTCCCTGGTGGCAGAGTGGTTGAGAGTCCGCCTGCCGATGCAGGGGACACGGGTTTGTGCCCCGGTCCGGGAAGATCCCACATGCCACGGAGCGGCTGGGCCCGTGAGCCATGGCCGCTGAGCCTGCGCGTCCGGAGCCTGTGCTCCGCAACGGGAGAGGCCGCAACAGTGAGAGGCACGCATACCGCAAAAAAAAAAAAAAAAAAAAAGTGTGCTTCCATGAAATTCCAGGATAATGTCCATGTTCATCTACCTTTTTATCCCTAATGCCTGGCACAGTTGTTGCATGTGGTAGGTAAACAGTAAGAGTTTGCTACCTAATAAGTGACTGAATGAGAGCGTCAGGGAAGGCAACATTTATGGCATGATTATAGAGCCCTGATTGAAAAAAAAATCTTCTTCTTTGATAATATAACTTCACCCCTTTATTTAGATTAACATGGTGGTACTTTGTAAAAATTCACCTTGTGTATTAACTGGGGCCCTGCTCACACCTCTGACCACGGAGGAAAGGGACAAAGCAACAGGGAAACGTCACAGTCTGAATTACTTCCATGCCTGTCATCCAGGAAGGATGGGGTTAAGTTTCCTCATTCCTGAAACAGCCAAGGGTAAACAGACTGAGCTTGAGGGAATCCAAAAATCGTCCTCTGCTTCCAGAAGACATGCTAGTCAAATTAAATGGAGGCCTGAAGAGTGCTGCCAGACCTCTGTTTTAGAAAAGGAGGTGGTATCTCCTCTTCCAGCAGACGGAAGGCCTCTGTGGCCTGAGGGGGAGGGAGAATTTCTAACGTCCATACCAGGGCTTCCCACAGGTGCATCTCCATGGCTACCTTTTCATTATCACCAGAAACAAGGGCCAGGCTGATGTAGACATCCGCCAGAGGGCAACTGGGATTTTCCAGATGGAACTGCCACACCCTTGATAGAGAATACCCAGGAAAAGAGGAAAGGGGGCAGGGCTGGTAGAAGCGGTGACCTGAGGGCTTGATGGGCCAGCAGAGGGAACCACCAACTAGCCTGAGAGAGCGGCCCAGGACACCAGCCTTGGGGAGCACGCTGGAGAAATGGGAAGATGGCTGGGGTAACAGGAGAGGATGGTGAAGCTCACCCAGCAGGACGGGCAGGCTAAGCAGTGTTCTTACACATCAGGAAGAGAGGCCAGGAAGGTGACAAGAGGCTGACAGGGAAAGGCTGGGCTAGGCAGGGCTGCAGAGTCTCAGGATCTTTATACCTGTCCCTGGGCCTTACAGAGGTGAGCATTGTCTTTCGGTCCCAATAAAGATGGTCACAAAGGATGCCCCTAGGTCTGAGCAGAGGGACAGGGATGTTTCCTGAGCAGATGGGGGGAGAAGTTAGAGCCCATAGGAAGATCTGCAGTGATGACCCTCAAGAATGGGGGTAGGAGAACACTGCAGATGAGGGGCATTTGCATGCTGTCATTTGTGGTGCAATCTGTGATTCTTGAGTATAAGAACTAAAACCTGCATGAGAGGGACCCCTCCAATTTCCTCCTTGCCTTCTAACCTTGTCCCTTTTTCTTATTTCTTTGCTATATAGCTCCCTCATGCTGGAAACCTTGACTAGAGGATAAGCCATGGCTTACAAAAATGCTTCTTGGGATATACTATACTGATGATGGTATTGGGATTGCACTGATGACATGAGCAAGAGGCAGAAAACCAGGAGTGACTTTTAAACCATGAGTTGCTATTAAAGGTGAAAACTGTTGCCTAAACCCAAACCACACGTCCACGTGTTCAGCTCTCCCGTCCTATAAAAACCCTGACCACAGTTTAATCTAGGGTCACCTGTTCTTTAGGTACTCTCTGAATTGAATTGAATTAATTGAATAAAGTCTTTATTTCTATTTGTCACTTAAATAATTTTCTGATATTCAGAAAAATGGTCCTAGAATGTTATTTGGGTTGTCTGTCCCAAAAGCCACATTCTGGCAAGTGTCCAGTGGCATTCAGGGAGGGGATTAGCCTCTCTCTGCCATGGTTTTGGGCTTCATCTGACCTCACTTTGCCAAGCACACAGCTGTACAGGACGGGGAGAGCTTGAGGGCAAGCATGTAGGAGTTAGTGCAAACCAGATGGAGCATAGCGGTCAGCTCACCCCGTCTCAGTCCATGTGGAAGGAAAGGAGGTGGGGTGGAGTAGGGGCAGGAGAGGGGAAGTTTAATGTCCTTGGGTGTGTGATAAGCATAAGTTTCATCTTTTGAAATAAAGAATTCAAGAACTAGAACTTGCTTTGTATCCCATGACTCTACTTAATTTCTCACTCAAGTTCCCATTCTGCTGGGCTACAGGAAAAACAACCTCAGTCCTTCCTGGGAAACCCCACTCTCTAGGTGGTCCCACAATCCCCGGTCTTGCACAGCGCCAAGGCATTGGGGTAGGGGAACCCTATTTGGTCCTTAGTCATCAGTGCTCACAGGGAGTCATGACAACACCCGTCATCCTGAATTCCCAATTCCTTCAGGCTGGGCAGCTCTTGAAGAGAATTAGTATGTCTTTGTGAAGCACCAATTCGAGTGAGGTCAACATGATCTCCAGGCCAGGGGAGACCATCTCCTCTGGCAGAGAGAGGAGGTTGCTTTTCACAGCCAGGAAAGTTCAAGGGAATCTGGGGATTCAAGACTGTTGGCTTCAGCCACCAAAATGTTTCCCACCCAGGTGTCAAGCTCTCACTCTTTCCCTATTAGCTCCTCATATAGTAAGTGGGATTGTTTTCTTAATTTCTCTTTCTGATAGTTCATTATTAGTGTATAGAAACGCAACAGATTTCTGTATATTAATTTTGTATGCTGCAATTCTCCTTAATTCATTGATGAGTTCTAATAGTTTTTTGGACCACCAAAAAACTTAGGATTTTCTCTAAGGTTTTCTATATACAGTATCATGTCATCTGCGAAGAGTGACAGTTTTACTTCTTCCTTTTCACTTTTAAAAATATATAAGAAGATATTGACATTCTTTAATCCAATAATCTAATTCATGGAATTATGCTTTAAGACAATAATGAACTTAAAGGAAAAAGATCTATTCACGAAGAAATTAGGCCCTTACTTCCTTAAAAAAAATAACACTGGGGCTTCCCTGGTGGCGCAGTGGTTGACAGTCCGCCTGCCGATGCAGGGGACACGGGTTCGTGCCCCAGCCCGGGAGGATCCCACATGCCGCGGAGCGGCTGGGCCCGTGAGCCATGGCCGCTGAGCCTGCACGTCCAGAGCAAAAAAACAACACTGGAAATAATATGAATGTTCAAGAGTAGGAACTCTGGGGACTTCCCTGGTGGTGCAGTGGTTAAGACTCACACTTCCAATAAAGGGGGCCCGGGTTAAATTCCTAGTCAGGGAAGTCGATCCCACATGCATGCCACAACTAAGAAGCCCACTTGCTGTGACCAAGACCCAGTGCAACCAAATAAATAAATAAATATTTTTTTAAAAAGTAGTAACTCTGGTTCATTCATTCCTTCATTCAATAGATGTTTACTTAGCTTTTACTATGTGCTAGACATTAGGTTAGGAACTAAGAACCTAAAAACAAATGTGGCATTTGCCTAGGGATCTGCTGGGGGGAACATGCAAACACATTTAGTTCACAATGTGAGAAAACCACAATGAGGTTGATTTCCCATCTTTAATGATTTCAGTGTACTTCCCCCCGTGCACCATGACCTCCCCAGATGAATTGATTTCCAATTCATTTGACATTAATTTCTAATGTAATTGCAATGTAGTTTTATAAAAGATAAACAAAATGATTTTTCAGGTAGCACATATCGATAAACCTGTATCTCTGAAATACTGAAGAGTCCCAAGATATGGGAGATGATATTTGTTCAACAATAGAATTCGATCCATCAAGTTTTAATGGCCTGAGAGAAAATGTATGGGGGGAAATGAGCATGATTTATTTGTAGATGTAAATCTTATCAGGTTTTTTAAAAAATAAATTTATTTATCTGGCTGCATTGGGTCTTTGTTACTGCGTGTGGGCTTTCTCTAGTTGTGGTGAGTGAGGGCTACTTTTCATTGCAGCACGCGGGCTTCTCATTGCGGTGGCTTCTCTTATTGCGGAGCACAGGCTCTAGGCACGAGCGCTTCAGTAGTTGTGGCCCACGGGCTCAGTAGTTGTGGTGCACAGGCTTAGTCGCTCGCGGCATGTGGGATCTTCCCAGACCAGGGCTCGAACCCGTGACCCCTGCATTGGCAGGCAGATTCTTAACCACTGCACCACCAGGGAAGTCCAAATCTTATCAGTTTTTAATGATGCCTTTTTACTCTCTCTGAGCCTAAAATTATGTCCCAAAGGTAGTTTACGTCATGGCAGTGGGGGGTCAAGTTTACACCATCACCAGGCCCAGATTAGCAGCAGGGCAAGCACATGGGAGCAGGTGTGTGAATAGACCCATGTCTACATCAGAGGATCTGCTCATTGCTGACCTTTCTCAACACAAAGGCTTTCTGTTGATAATCTCAAAATGGAGCTTATCAAGTTAGGCTCAGACACTTTTAAATGTTCACTTGATAAGCTATTCTTCAAAGTATGTTTATGTAAAACACTGTAAAACTTTTTATGATTGAATCAGACCTGGATGAAGATTTAGGATGTCTGTAGTCCATTCCTCTGCCTTTAGACTGGACGGACCAAGGCTACTTCAACTCAGAAAGATGAGAATTTATCTTTTTTCCTGGTAGCATTACGGGTAGTAGCCAAAAACTGGAAACCCTCAAGTGACAATTAGAATAAACTGTAAGATATATTCATTCTATGAAATATAATAAACCGAGCAAGGAAAGTGAGTAAACGACAGCTACAATTAATTCCCCCTTCTATCCTATTCCTGCTACATCCCAGCCCTTCACTGAAAAAAAAAAAAAAAATCAGTGATAATGATAATTGCCCCAAGAGCTAGTTAGCCATTTCTGCTAATTTGCGCCATTGTTTAGAGACATTAACATTTAAAGGCTTCCTCCTACATTCCTTGTGCTTCAGAATAAATTTAGTCCCTTTGGTTCTAATCTTAGCAAAATGAAGGGCCTTGGATCAGTCCCTTGGCCATCTCACCCCCTCATCTTTCTCTGCATCGACCTAACAGCCTTGGCTCTACTTGGATAACTCTTATTGCAAAGTTTCCAAACACATGCCACCCCCTGGGCTAGCCTGTGGCTCATTTCTCAAGGGACAGTGAGAGGAAAACATCTAGGAATTTATTGTTCGGCAGAGAGGGTATCTGCTCCCAACTCCACCAGTTCAGGGGAGCTTTCCCCATTTGTTTTGAGGAGGCAGCACTGTCTTATCTAAACACTGTTTTCAACTCACTTTAAAATTATTATTAGCGAGCCTAAGAAATGGAAACAAATCTATACTGACAACAGATCAATGGTTTCCTGGGGCTTGGGAGGGAAGGTGGGAAGAGATACTTGGAAACTTTGCAGGAGATGGAAATGTTTGTTGTCTTGATTGTGATGGCTTCAAGGGTGTACACATAGGTCAAAAGTGATCCAACTGTATACTCTATGTGCTGTTTATTGTACTCTATACCTCAATAAAGTTATTTAATAAATTCTTAGCTGTTAGTTCAACATCTTTCAGACCTCGTCTAATTTCAAACGCCTTGGTTTACTGATTTGGAAAGCAAAATCCCTCAGTCAATAGCTTGTTTCCCCAGTCCCCAGAGCTGGAAACCAGTAACATCCTAAGCAAGCCCTGCTCTGTAAGACAGCCTTAGCTCCCTGTAATCATGCAACCAGTTCACTGTCAATGAAGCCCAGAGAAATTAAGTCAATTGCAATTTGTTCTTGCCAGAGAGCCTCATCCTTGCAGTTCAGCTGGGAGTGGGCCACTCTGTGACATTGGAGAGGCAGTACAATGGACATTTCATAGATGAATATTATGAAGAGGACGTTCAGCTTCAGATATATGGACCACCACCCCCACCAAGACCTCCTCAAGGCCACGACTAGGCCTTTTCCTTTCCGAATGTGTTTGTTGAGGTGCCTTGGGGTTCACCCAGTGTCTCCTTGCCGGCAGCATCCCAGCTGTGTTAAAGGGAAGGGAATCTAAGGCTTTCTCTTCCGAATCAGTCCCCATCAGTCCCTTTTCTCCATTCTCTTCATGGGGGAGCAGTGGAGAGAGAACACTGAGTATCTTAGAACACCGCCAGAGCCTTCCACAGCAAAGGCTCCAATTGCATTACGCTCTAAGGCAAGGTAGAAGCGAGGAGAAGACGATGATGAACACATGTATCCACGTCTGAGCTGCCTTTTCCAAGGAGTGGCGTGAGTCGTTGATTGTAATCACAAATACCCTTCCTATCCCAAGAATAAATGCTTCTTCCTCCATTCACCTGGATAAACAAGGCGGGACAGACTTGATAGAAGTCAAGGTTCAGACTGAAATGAATGTGACAAAAGCCTGGCTCAAACAAACTGGCAAGAATTGGAATTTACTGACTACCATTACTAGGAAATCCAGATGTAGGTCTTCTCAGGCACAGATGGATACAGGAGTTAAAATCCAAAATATGAAGAAATCAGAGCATCGTTAACATAAATCAGCACTGGACGGGAACATAAATCTTTTCTTCTGGCTTGCTCTTTTTTTTTTTTTTATGTACCATTAAATAGTCTATCAAAGGTCCTAAAAGAAATGAACGCCTCATTTTTCCTAAGGCTTACATCTTATGATTATAGTCATTCTGCATTTTCTCTGTCATGTAAATTTTAAGAATCTCACTAGTGGGCTTCCCTGGTGGCGCAGTGGTTGAGAGTCCACCTGCCGATGCAGGGGACATGGGTTCGTGACCTGGTCCGGGAAGATCCCACATGCCACGGAGCGGCTGGGCCCGTGAGCCATGGCCGCTGAGCCTGCGCGTCCGGAGCCTGTGCTCCACAAGGGGAGAGGCCACAACAGTGAGAGGCCCGCGTACCGCAAAAAAAAAAAAAAAAAAGAATCTCGCTAGTAAAATTTCACTAGTATTGGGAAAAAAAAAAAGCCATTGTCCATCTCTTTTTCTCTTTCCTGTCTCTCTCTCTCTCAGTCCTCCATACTGGCTGAATTCTCAGGCAGACTCCTGCATTTTTGCAACCACCCACAGCTCTTGATTACAAAGGCCTCTACTGATTCTACTGTATCCTAGATAAAGACAAGCCAGCTCCCTCAGTGGTAATGTATCAAGTCTTATAGAGGAACTCTGATTGGCTCTGCTTGGGTTAAGTGCTGATCTGGGAACCAATCACTGCAGCCAGGAGAATGGCCATACCTACTGCCATGGCCCACGCATGAGGGAGTAGGTGAGGAGGGGAATTATAGACCCATCCAAAGCACATGAGTTGGTTTCCCCACAGTAAAGAGGAGCTCTGCTAGCAGAATGGGAGAGGAGATGGCATTCTGGGAAGCTGTCATGGTCCACTAGAAAGAGGAAGAGAAATTGCTAGCATCATACCAGAAGGCTGTTGCCTGAGGATAAAAGTCTCTCCACTTGCTACCTCCTGGAGGGTCACAGAACGCGTCTTCTCTCTTGTGAACCTCCACAGTTCCCATTCATCTGGGGGAAAAGGAGATACTTCAACTCTTCTAGAAAGGCTACTGCCCGCCTCTGCCTGTGCTATCTTGCTTCTGCAGCAGGAGGAAAGGCTATTGGACTGCCCTCCCCATTCACGGTAAAATAACGATGTCGGCTTGTGATTCATTCAGAGCACAGAGAAACCTGACCTTCACAGAGAAGAAAATAGCTCAGACGGGCAGAAGTGATGATGAATGAAATGTCATTTTTCTTGGCCTTGACCTGGAAGACTTAGATACATAGTGATGACATTCATGGAGGAAAGGGGCACCTGTAATCATCTTTTATTATGTGCCTGAGGTTTATGTTCTCAGAAAGTCCGTAATTTGAGGTTCTTTCTCCCCCTCCCTTATTCAGTGCTATTCCGCTTAAGAGAAAGGAAATTTTAGCTGATGTTGCTGTGATTTGAAAGCAAGTCTACCTTGTGCTAAAGCTTCTACTTTTACCATTGACCCCCCCATTTCCCTGGTCCCTGCTTTGCCATCTGTTGGCTCTGTGGCCTCGGACAAGTACTGTAATCTCTCCAAGTCTATTCCCTAAAGGGCAGGTAGAAATAATCAGACCATTTTGGTAGGAAGACACACCAGAAAATGTTCCTCAAATTTCTTTCTTTCCCCAAAACCTAGGACAGCTTTTTAGAACTGCATTTTTAGACAGACTACACTAATAAAATGACACTTGTGCTATATACAAATGAAGGTTATCCAGACCCCCTAAAATGTGAATTTATACACATTTGATATCACTCTGTGCTATGCTAAGAATTGTGTCTTTATCAAATGCTTTTCTTAAATCCACGCACCATTGCATCCCCTTTCTCCTGACTCTGATGCATGAGCTACTTCCTCATAAACACAACTAGGACAACAACAGGGGAAGGGAAAGAGAAAGAAGTGTGTGTGTGTGTGTGTGTGTGTGTGTGTGTCCCTGCACGTGCACACACAAATATGTGGTGAGGTGGGCACCATGATTATTTGACCTGTGCATTCCTACCTAGCAAGGAAGTATTCTGATCATCCCATATGGGCTCCATTCCCATGAGGATCCTCTGTGGGAACCCAGTGCCTCCATGATGTGAGTGGGCATTCAACCAGTCCTAACTTCATACCTAAGGGGAGGGACTTGTCCTCCTGCAAAGTTATTCCACCCAGAAAAAGCAGAAAAGAAAAAACCCTGCATGCCTGTGTCCTTTCCTCTGCCCTGTTCTGTATCCTGATTGCCAAGTAGAGAAAAAAAATAATAGCTTAGGCTTGGTTGGAGCAGTGTATGAGGACAGAGATTTCAGGATGACTTTAAGCCCTTGACTACCGTTTGCTGAGAAAATATGGAATTGCAATCATTTCTCCAACAAAGAATATTTGCTTCACTGACAATATATCTAGGTCTTACTGCTGTTTCTGTGTAAAAGAAACACAGAAAAACCTTTTATTTTGATGCCAAATTGTAATGTAACCTTATGAAAGACATGAAAATAGTGTTGAAACTCAACACGCAACAATGCCATTACTTAGGTGAAGCGATATCAATGTGAACAACTACAGCAATCTAGTCTCCAGCAGTTGTGAGATGCCTGATTTCAAATGTTAAAATGTGAAAAAATATCTACATCTTAGAATTGATAAAATATGATAAACAGGGACTTACCTGGTGGTCCAGTGGATAAGACTCCGTGCTTCACTGCAGGGGGTGCAGGTTCGATCCCTGACGGGGGAACTAAGATCCCCCTTCCGATTATAACCTGCCATCTCAATGAAAAACCGTGCTCCATCCAAGGGACTGTCTAACAAGGTGAGGAATTAATGCTAAACTCACACCTCTGATTGCACAGCGAGCCCACTATTGGCAGTAGGTGTCCTATCCCAGAGGATGGGGAAAAGCCCAGCTGGTACCCCATTTTCCAAACACAACAGGCTTGGTCCATACCTGGTTTGCCACCATCCCCAAAGTGAAGATTACCAGCTCTCCAGTACTTACTCAGTCCCTTAAGCTAACGTTAGCCTTAAGAGGGAGTAGGAGAATATGCCCCCAGGTGTTCTTGGGCCACATTTTGGCTCCAAGTGGGAAAGGTAATTGTAAATTTCAGCTAACCAAGAAGAAGGAGAGAATCCAGGCTTAAAATGGGGGACACCTGGTCAGAGAATTATTTTTCTTTAGATGCCCTTAATTCTGGTTTGGCCCCAGATCTCACACAGACAGAGGATAGATGCAGGTGGGGAAACTGTAGAGGCAGGGGGATGTGGAGGTCACTGCCAGAAAAAGCTAGTTTTGGGGTGATTTGTCATGCAGCAATTGATATTGGAAGGAAGGGAAGGAGGCGGGAGTGTTAGAGGCTATGATAACAGCCCCAGTATGAGCCCATGAGAACCTGAACTATATAGACTGAGAGAGAGAAAAAAATCACCTTTGATTTGACCCAGAAAACTCAGAGCTTGTAAGCCCTGACAGACATGAAATAATCCAGCAGCCAGAATTTCCACTGTCAAAACCTTCCAGATTGGACAACAAACCATCAGACAATTTCGGTCACTGCCCCATATAAAGTTCTACTCTGTAAATTTTCCCTGAAAGGAAGAGCGTGTTTTCATTCGCAGTGGTGATCAGGTTCTAGCTACAGAGAGGCTTCACTGATCTGAACGTCAAGCCCTTCTGAGGAGTGTTCTTGAGAAGTGGCTGCTCTGAGGAACAAATAGAAATGTGTGTGAGGGTGGGAACAAGGTCCAGAAGCTCCTGGCATCCTCCTTGCCTCCCTTCCTAAATTTATCTGCTCTCACTTTCTTTTCTTTTTTTTTTTATTAGTTACCTATTTTATACATATTAGTGTATATATGTCAATCCCAATCTCCCAGTTCATCCCACCACCACCCCCGCCCCCGATTTCCCCCCTTGGTGTCCATACCTTTGTTCTCTACATCTGTGTCTCTATTTCTGCCCTGCAAACCGGTTCACCAATACCATTTTTCTAGATTCCACATATATGTGTTAATATACAATATTTGTTTTTCTCTTTCTGACTTACTTCACTCTGTGTGACAGTCTCTAGGTCCATCCACGTCTCTACAAATGACCCAATTTCGTTCCTTTTTATGGCTGAGTAATATTCCATTGCATATATGTACCACATCTTCTTTATCCTTTCCTCTGTTGATGGGCATTTAGGTTGCTTCCATGACTTGGCTACTGTAAATAGTGCTGCAGTGAACATTGGGGTGCATGTGCCTTTTTGAATTATGATTTTCTCTGGGTATATGCCCAGTAGTGGGATTGCTGGGTCATATGGTAATTCTATTTTTAGTTTTTTTAGTTCTCCATAATGGCTGTATCAGTGTACATTCCCACCAACAGTGCAAGAGGGTTCCCTTTTCTCCACACCCTCTCCAGCATTTGTTGTTTGTAGATTTTCTGACGATGCCCATTCTGACTGGTGTTAGGTGATACCTTGTAGTTTTGATTTGCATTTCTCTAATAATTAGTGATGTTGAGCAGCTTTTCATGTGCTTCTTGGCCATCTGTATGTCTTCTTTGGAGAAATGTTTATTTAGGTTTTCTGCCCATTTTTTGATTGGGTTGCTTGTTTTTTTAATATTGAGCTGCATGAGCTGTTTATATATTTTGGAGATTAATCCTTTGTCCGTTGTTTCATTTGCAAATATTTTCTCCCATTTGGAGGGTTGTCTTTTTGTCTTGTTTATGGTTTCCTTTGCTGTGCAAAAGCTTTTAAGTTTCATTAGGTCCCATTTGTTTATTTTTGTTTTTATTTGCATCACTCTAAGAGGTGGGTCAAAAAGGATCTTGTTGTGATTTATATCATAGAGTGTTCTGCCTATGTTTTCCTCTAAGAGTTTTATAGTGTCTGGTCTTACATTTAGGTCTTTAATCCATTTTGAGTTTATTTTTGTGTATGGTGTTAGGAAGTGTTCTAACTTCATTCTTTTACATGTAGTTGCTCAGTTTTCCCAGCACCACTTATTGAAGAGGCTGTCTTTTCTCCATTGTATATCCTTGCCTCCTTTGTCATAGATTAGTTGACCATAGGTGTGTGGGTTTATCTCTGGGCTTTCTATCCTGTTCCATTGATCTATATTTCTGTTTTTGTGCCAGTACCATATTGTCTTGATTACTATAGCTTTGTAGTATAGTCTGAAGTCAGGGTGTCTCATTCCTCCAGCTCTGTTTTCTCCCCTCAAGATTGCTTTGGCTGTTCGGGGTCTTTTGTGTCTCCATACAAATTTTAAGATTTTTTGTTCTAGTTCTGTAAAAAATGCCATTGGTAATTTGATAGGGATTGCACTGAATCTGTAGATTGCTTGGGGTAGTATAGTCATTTTCACAATATTGATTCTTCCAATCCAAGAACATGGTATATCTCTCCATCTGTTTGTGTCATCTTTGATTTCTTTCATCAGTGTCTTATAGTTTTCTGAGTACAGGTCTTTTACGTCCTCATGTAGGTTTAACCCTAGGTATTTTATTCTTTTTGTTGCAATGGTGAATGGGATTGTTTCCTTAATTTCTCTTTCTGATCTTTCGTTGTTAGTGTATAGGAATGCAAGAGATTTCTGTGCATTAATGTTGTATCCTGCAAATTTACCAAATTCATTGATTAGCTCTACTAGTTTTCTGGTGGCATCTTTAGGATTCTCTATGTAGAGTATCATGTCATCTGCAAACAGTGACAGTTTTACTTCTTCTTTTCCAATTTGTATACCTTTTTCTTCTCTGATTGCCGTGGCTAGGACTTCCAAAACTATGTTGAATAATAGTGACGAGAGTGAACATCCTTGTCTTGTTCCTGACCTTAGTGGAAATGCTTTCAGTTTTTCACTATTGAGAATGATGTTTGCTGTGGGTTTGTCGTATATGGCCTTTATTATGCCCACTTTCTGGAGAGTTTTTATCATAAATGGGTGTTGAATTTTGTCAAAATCTTTTTCTTCACTTTCTTTTCATTATGATTCAAAAATATATTTATTTTATGTGGACATAACCCCTCCCCCACCCAAAAGAAATAATAATAAGCCTGGTTTTCCCAGGACAGTCTTAGTGCTTGACACCAAGGCATCTGCTTAAAAATACAGCCATTGAAGTGACTCTCTCCTATTGTTCAAGTAATTACACCCATCTCTCCACTGTGAAACCCCATAAGGCATTGGGATGTCCTTTGCAGTATCTGTGGGGAGGGAAGGAACTTGGCAAAAGAGCCCTGGGCCTCCTCTTTCCCTTCCAGCAGACAGAAGGGAGAAAAACCTTTGAAGGTTTCATCCAATTATGTTTACTCTAATGGCATGTGCGCATGCTTGTACGTTAAAAGTTACCCATTAGACAACCAGGAAGACTGATCAGGCACATTTGCACATCTCAGTGGTGGAGAGATCTCGAAAGGAGCTGGCTTGGAGAGCCAAGCCCATCTGGAATTGTCTGACCCAACCACACTCCCCAAAGCACCCTCCATCCCCCGCCCAACTCCTATCACCATCTCCACTCCATGGAGTTAATTGTAGTCCAAGATCCCGATTTCAAATAAGAATCAACAGATACATGGACACGGTCTGTGTTCTGCCAAGGTGGATCAGTTTTGCTGCTTCTAATGGCTTCCACTTGTGATTTTATCTAGAGGGCTGTGCTCGGGCTACTGGAGTTTCTGCCTGCACCTACAGAAAACCGGAAGTGCCCACACAGCCCTCAGCCAATGATTGGCGGGCGCAGCTATGAAAGCTCAGCCCCCTTGCCTCAAGTAGGGACATCACTGAGATATAACTTAAATGCCAGAGCTTCCCTGAGGATCAAGTGGAGGCCATCCTGTGTGGGATTTCTCTGGGATCACACCCTGCCTTGGCTTCCCCATCCCTGTCTTGCTTCCCTCACTCTTCGACCAGTCTTCCCTGGGAACACTGCCTGCTGCATCACTCAGATCGGCTTCTGGGGAGCCCAGCCAAGACATTTCAGGAACTTGTTAAAAAAGCAGACATCTAACTCATCTCCAGAGGTTCTGATGCAGTAGGTCTGAGAGGAGACCCCTAGTCTGCCTTTTTAATAGGCATCCCTGATGATTGTGAAGTAGGGGATGGATCCATGGACTCCACATGGAGAATGATTAGTCCAAAACATGGCATTCAGACTCAAGGAAATATATACCTGGGGGTTACCCCGTGGTTGGATGGTCCTAAGAAAGCATGAAAGTCTGGATGCTGGATTGAGGCCGCCTCTGTGGATTAGGGGCCATGAAATATTCAGCAAATGCTTTGCCAACTTGCGCAAAAGGAAGCTTCTGCAACCTGCCAAGATAAACCCTCGTGTTCACATCTACACGTCAGCCCCTGATGCCTGGGAGAAGAAGACTCTTCAAAGCCAACACTACACCCTACTAACCACAGCATCCCAGGACTGTGCAGGTCTCTTAGCTGCATAGCCAGCAGAAGTTTATAGCCCATGGACAGGGGTAATAAGCAGGAGGAATACATTTAACCCTGGAATATGACTCAGGTTGATGGAAGCTGGTTGAAAATTCAACCATTGTAGTTTGGGTTTTTGCAGAAGTAGACCCTAAGCAAAGGCTTTGAGGGCAAGTGGTTAATGTGGGAGGTGATCCCAGGAAGCACAGGGATGGAAATAAGAAAGTGAGACAAGTCAGGGAAGGCAGCCAATAAAGGTTGCATTACTGAGCATGATACCACCAAGGGCCATTAGGGCTGAACTGTGCTAGGGACCTATGAAGCCAGCATGGAACATGGTTCAGCAGGAGAGAGCTGAGGTATGTGGTCACCACTTCCCACTAGTTGCTGGTTGAGGGCTGCTCCTCGGGGCATTCATTCCTTAGCCCTTGAAGCAGGCTCCCCTCTACGAGAGAGAGCACTCCGGCAAAGACTCATGGGGGCTGGGAGCTGGAAGTCAGAACAACCCACACAGGAAAGCAAGTGCTAAAGAGACATGGGCAGGGCACCCATGCCATGTGATGAAGCACCTACACTAATAGGTGAGAGCCTGGTCTGTGAAGGCAAGTTCTTTCCAATCACAGTGCCTATTGCATGGGCCTTTTTAAAGCAAGAAAGCAAATTGTTATGGGCAGAAGAAAAAGAAACACAACCACAGCCAAGAAATCAGTAGCATTTCTCCAGACAAATCCTTGAGACCCATCTGTACCTTCTCAAGGAGAGCAGATTGCCTTGTGAGTTCCAGGGTTTTGGCTGGTAACAAACCCAGCTCCTCGCTTCTGATTTCCCAGCTGTGTGTACAGCCCAGGCGAATGCCTTTAGCAGCCTGGCAACTCTTGCAGCAATTAGGATTGCCAAGAAATAGCTACACGTTCACTCCTGCTCTCTGCATCCATGATTTCCCGTTAAAATTAGCATCTTGTTATACAAGGGGTCATCCCCAGGGAGCCCAGAATAAACCTTCTAAAACTTGATGGTTTCAGTGGACTTGAGTGCTGTTCTCTGTCACTTTGACATCAGTGGAGCTGCTGTTCTCCAAGTAACTGATAGAACTCAGGAGCCCTGGATCTGTAAAACTGGAATGTGGAAAAGGGCTGGAGGTGAGAGTTTTCTTGTCCCCGAGCCCTCACCTCACATGGCCAAGGTTTATCCCCTTGATGGTTTACATCCTTCTAGGAAGTGATTTCTCCCCACCTTGGTTCGTTGTGCAAACGCAGGGTCGTGAAACCAAAGTGGCTTGCTCTGCGTGACACAGACAGTGGGTGTGAGACCTGAGACTCAGAACTAATATCATTTTCACTATGAAGTTCCCAGGGTCAGAGAAGAAAGAGAACAGAGCCCACCATGAAAGAGGACATATTCCTTGAACATTTCTCCAGGTCAAAATATTTGTACACATTGGTGCACATGTTCCCCCCCAAACAAGAAGAAAATAGGGAGATTTGTGTGTTTTCACAGTTCAAGAATGTAATGGGGTCTTTCCTGAGACTTGCACTTAGGGGCTGCAGGAGCCGCTGTTGATGTTTCACCTGATATCCCCTCTGCCTCCCTGAATTCACCTGCAGCTGTGGGGGACACTTCTTGTACCAGCTGATGGCTTCCCACGCCGAATACCTGCATCTCTCTTCTCTGCCTGTTAGGTCTCCCTCTTTCACACTTGCTACAGAAACCCTCAAACAATAGGACATAGGAGTCACGGATAAACGCTCTAGTGGGAAAATTTTGAAGTGATTTCTGTACAGCTTCTTTGAACCCCAGTGGGCCCCAGCAGTAGCCTGTTCTTTTTTTCTTTTTTTTTTAAGACATTGTATGCTTTATTATTATTTTTTTAATTGTATTTATTTTTGGCTGCATTCTGTCTTCATTGCTGCATGTGGGCTTTCCCTAGTTGTGGCGAGCAGGGGCTACTCTTTGTTGCGGTGTGCAGGCTTCTCATTGTGGTCGCTTCTCTTGTCGTGGAGCATGGGCTCTAGGTGCACGGGCTTCAGTAGTTGTGGCACGTGGGCTTAGTTGCTCCACAGCATGTGGGATCTTCCCAGACTAAGGATCGAACCAGTGTCCCCTGCATTGGCAGGCAGATTCTTAACCACTGCACCACCAGGGAAGTCCCAGTAACCTGTTCTTTAACCCATGTTGTATCGACTTTTCTCTCTTCCCCACCTTCTCAGTTCAGCTTCCTGGGATGCCCTCCCAAACACACCACCTGCATCTGGACTTTGTCTCAGGGTCTGTTTACAGGGAGTCCCAAACTAAGGGACTCAAAATATAAGCCAACATTCTTGCTTAAAGACTGAGTCTCTTTTTCCTCCCCACTCCAAGCTCTAGAAACTTACATAAGAAACCCAATCTGGCAGCCACCATCATATCCTCACTCCTCTGCACGTCCTCGGCGACCCTGGGCCCAGCACCCTGACGCTCCCCGCTCAGCTGGAGGCCTGTCTGTTGCCAGCGTCTCCAGGGAAGTCTCACAATGGGATAAACAAACCCCTTCCTTCACTCATCATCATGGGTGCTAGGAAAATCTATGCACAGATCCCTCATTTCCGGGCTGCCAATTTCCACACATGCTGCAGGTTCCTGCCATTCCTTAAGGAATGGATGTTGTGAAAATCTAAATAGAACTTTTACTTTCATGGTTAAATTCCCTCTGCTTTTTTTAAAGCACTGAATGATTTTCTCTTTTCCTTTTGCTCCCTTTCCCGTCAACACGCCCTTTGCACATTGCTCAACATCATCCCTAGGCAAAGTAGCCTCAAACTTGCTTCTCCTAAAACCCTGAACCTCTGGAGCACCTCAGCTGGCTCTGCCCATCTCTGCGCTGAAATCTGACATCTCCCTTTCCACCCTCAGGTCTCAGGCTTGTCCAGGAGAAGCTAGTGCAAATGGGATGCCGTGGTCAGGCCCAATGGTCAGTAGCTTGGTGAGGAGGAGCTTCTAGGCTTGAATAATTATAGGTAAGATTTTCACCCACATGAATCACCGGGGGTCATCCGACATCATGTGCTTGTCCGTCCAGCAGCTTGTCAGACACCCTGCCTCCTGGCCCCCTCCCGCCAAATGCCAGTAGGCACTGCCTATTACTGTGCTCACCCAAAAATTCCTCATAAATTTCCAAAATGTCACCTAGAGAGCAGTATCTGCCACATTGAGAAGTATCACCCACCCTTTGCCCCCTACATGCACAGGCCACAGGAATTCAAACAGAACGGTGATCCAAAGATAAAACCCAGTGGGTTCAGTGGGGTCAGCTCTCCACCACCTCAGAGCTAGTGTTCTCAGGCAGTGAGGAGGTGGCCAAGAAGCTGGAGCTGAAGCATCAATAAGCAAGAAAAGATAAATATGCTGCCCTACTGACAGGCGCGGACGATTGCCCCAAGGGTAACTTGGCAATATTTACCAAAAGTTTAAGTGTACATACTCTTTAATTCAGCAACTCCACCTCTAAGAATTCATCCCAAAGGTAAAAGTGTGCATGAGCAGAATGGTATATATTCAAGGAGCCTCAGTTATAATCGGAACATATTGGAAATTATTTAAATTTTTATCAGTAGGGCACTGGCTAGATGAATTAAGGCACATCCATCCAGTGGAATGTTCTACAGAAACAGAGGTAGAATTATGCCAACAATACAAAGTGACCTCCAATATATATTTTAAGTGAAAAAAGTAAAGCAGGGAACATTACGTATTGTGTGCTTCCAAGTAGGAATTATATGTGTGTGTGTGTCTGTGTGTGTGTGTTTGACACTTAATTGATTTGCTTGTATGTCTGTGGACTCTCTGTGGAAGAATTCACTAGAAACTAGAAGCAGTCCTTGCTTCTAGGGAATGACAGAGGTGAGGGGGAGACTTAGTTTTAACTATATACCCTTTTCTACCTTTAAATTTTTGAATTATGTGCATTTAATACCTATTCAAACCACTTTAATTTGTAAAATTCAGAGCCTTCCCTGATAAGGCTGTCTAGGCACAGCTGTGTCCTCAAGCATTAATTTGGAGTAGGGGAAACAGCCCCCATTGACCAGCAGCCAGGGTGGTAGGTGGGACGTGTCTCTGCTGGAGCCTGGGACATTGCAGGGACTCTTGCTTGTCCTCTACTCCGAGGGGCCTGCTTCAGAGGGAATCTGGATCGGCAGGACCTCAAAGACTTCAGACTGCCCCTCAAAGAATTTAAGTCTCCCTGTTCATTAACTTTTCCCAGTTATGGCCATAGAGGCTGCTCTTAAAACTTCTACAAAGGCAAGTGACCCAAAAGACAGGCCTGGAGACATTGGTGGATGGTTTCCCCGGCAGCTACAATTCCTGTTGGCTTTTCAGTATTAGCTTGAAAAGGAAAGGCTCATTCTGCATGTGGGGATCAATGGGCTGGGAGATGACCTCTCCTCTTTCCTGTCACCTGTTCAGGAGGTGACCTCCCATTTCTGGTGGCTCTTACATCCATGGCTAAAGAAATGGTGTTACAAACAATTCCTGTGGCTATTTGGGAGACAAACAATTCCTGTGGCTATTTGGGAGTCCATGACCCAGCCAAGGGCCAACCAATGGCTTTTCATTCACCGCTATATGTCTTGTAAATCCAGTCAACTAAACTAAGAGTTGTTTCCTCAGTGAACATGTATTGATCACTTAGCATGTGTCCGGGTTCATTCTTGCATTGGGAGAATAAATCATGGCTCCTGTCCTCTGGCGTACTGGCAGATGAGATGTTCGTATAGATGAAGAGTTCAGTTAAACATCTACTGAGCAACTGCTCTCCTCCCAGGCTCGGGAGGGCTGGTTATGATGTGTGTGCCTTGGGTTATCTCACAGAGACCTCAGCGGGAGTAAGTCCACAGCAGTAACCCCCTCGTTAACATGCACTTGATTTTCTTCTGTCTCTTCCCTGCTCCTTCACTCCTGCTTCCTTGAGATCACTCCCAAGTAATCTCCCTGCACCCAGATGCTTGTCTCAGCCTTGCTTTTGTGAACATCTGAACTAAGACAAGAGATTCTGAGGGAACTCATCATTAGGAACAGGAAACTGTTCGCCATGACCACAGCTACTTCTTTCTTTTCTGTCAAATTGCTTCATGTAATGGCAGATGACATTGGCTATGTGGGCCTTTGGAAAATTCCAGGGCAAATAATGGCATTTCTAATACAAGGTTAAGAGAAGAAAATTCAAGGTCCCAAACAGAAGCCTTCAAACACATTTCTAATCACAGCAAACATTCTCCTGACCTCCTTTAAATGGGGATCACTGTAACAAGTTTAAATTCCATGAATAATAAAGTAGGAGTCTCTAGTAGGTCCCTGGAAATTCCACTAAGTTTTGTACAAAAGCAAAATGGACATATATCTTTGAGATACTTCCCATGTCTTTGAGATACTACCTGGAAACGATCACATTCCTGTTTCAGGGACTGCTTTTGGGGATGCCTCCCCAACTCTGAATGGGACCTCACTAAAATTATTTTCACCACAATCAGATGGAAATTTCTAGATTCCAAACCAATAAACAGTCATAGGTTTTCTCTCACCTCTACTCTCTTTCCAATGACACATCTGGATATGGTTCCCACCCTTTCAGTTCCCTGCATGAAGCTAGGGACCTTCCACATCATGGGGCATCTGAGTCCCAGCTGTGAGTCTCACTCAGTGATAAGAGGTTGGCTGGGGTTGGGGTGGCGGCAACAGAGAGGGCTCTGCCCTTTTCTATTTCTTTCCTGAGACAAGGGTAAAATTTAATTGCCATCTCACACTTGGGAAAATAGAAAAAGAACCTCCAAACAAGGTAAAATTCCATTACAACTCCCCTGGTCTTTATTCGTACTGAGAAGAAAAACCATTTCTCCTTAACATGAGCAGTGAGGTCTACATGTCAAAGACCCTCACAGAGGGACCTCAAGCAGGGGTTTGCACGTGTTCATGCAGATACCCTGCCCAACCCCCTCATACCCTCGCCCGGCTCTACTTTTCTCCTAAGCATTTGTGACCATCCATCACCTACTGCACCTGCTAATATTTTCTTGCTTATTATCTGTCTCCGCAACTAGAATGGAAGCACCATAAGTGCAGGGATTTTGCCTGTTTTTCTCTCTGTTGTAACCAAACAGTGCCTGATAGACAGTTGGTATCTTCAGTAGTATTATCCTGAAATTAGACAAAAGCTTGGGGGCAAGTAGTTTATTTGGGAGATGATCCCAGATACCAGAAGTGAGGAAATGAGGAGAGGACAGACAGGACACAAGGAAAATTGTTCAATAAATGTTAACTAAATGGATGGAGGGAAGGGAGTTCAGTAACTGGCTTACCCTAAGGAAATTCTACAGCAGTGGGTCTCTAAGTGTGTCAGGGAAGCACCACCAGCAGCATTAAGGAACTTGTTATAAATGCAGATTCCTGGGCCCCACCTCAGACCTACTTGAATCAGAGACTCTGGGAGGTGTTTCAACAAGCCCCTTAGGTCAGCAGTCCCCAACCTTTTTGGCGCCAGGTACCGGTTTACCGGAAGACAATTTTTCCACAGACCGGGGTATGGGTGGGCGGATGTTTCACACAGTAATGCGAGTGATGGTTCAGGCGGTAATGCCAGCGATGGGGAGCCATGGGGAGCGGCAGAGGAAGCTTCACCAGCTCGCCCGCCACCCGCCACTCACCTCCTGCTCTGCGGCGGGTCCCTAACAGGCCGCGGACCGTTAGCGGTCCGCAGCCCGGGGATTGGGGGCCCCTGCCTTAGGTGATTATGCTCTATAACAACTTTTGTGTTCTCAGACACTTCTTGGCCACAGTCACAAATCAAACGAGTTTCCCCAACTGAACTACACAGCATACTCGTGGGAAAACCACTGGAAAACATCTAATCTGCAGCTCTGTTTCAAAAATGTTGCCTTTAGATTGCAGAAATGCAGCAGCTTCTAGAGTTTAGAAAGGGGGACGGCAACCAGAGGCGGCTCCCCGCCAAGCTCCCTGCCCCGCGCCGGCTCCCCACCCACTTCGATCCCTACAGTCCCACCGTCCCGGGAGCTGAGTACAGATTCCCATTTTGAAAGAATCACTTCCAAATCTTTCTCCGGGAGGGAAAAAAGGGGGAGGAGTGGAGGACCCCGGGAGGGGACGAGGGATGGGTGGCGACCCCCAAGTCCCAGGCTGGAAGGCCTCGGTGCGCTGAGGCTCCAGGGGTCTGTGGAGGAGCCTCGGCCAGGCACTGCTCCTGTTCGCGCCTAGGTTGCCGACGGTGAAATGGGGTTGTCAGTGACGTTTGCAGGACGCGGCGAACGGGAGCAGCAACTAGCGGACTCTCACCCAAACGGCTTCAAGGCGGAGGTGGATGTAGACCCCTACGGCGCACTAGCTGGGGGTCGCCTAGCTACGGAGCCAGGGACGCGACCGCGCAGGGAGGGGCGCACAGCGGCCGCGGCGCCACCCGTGTCCCTACCAGGTGGTTGAGTGACGAGGGGCGAGGTCCTTATTTCAAAGCCGGCGGGGACCCGGCCAGGTGTGAGAGCTCGGGTACTCAGGGAAGGTGGGAGTGGCGGATGCCGATGCCAGAGGGGAATGGGGACTGGGAGGATTTGGGGGACACTCGCTGGCGCCACTTGGCCACAAGGAGCCGCGGCCACCGCGGGCAGGAGGTAGCTCCGCTCGGAAGAAAACACGGCCCTTTCCCAAACTCCAGGCAAAGCCCAGGGGTGTCATCCTCATTTGACAGCTATGTGAATCGGGGCCCAGGACGCCAACAGCCAGCCGTAGCCGAGCCCTTTCACTGACCCGGGAACCCTTGCCCTCAGAATCCTGGAGAACTTCGAGGGCTTTTCATGCGGCTGAGAACAAAGTGAAGACCCCTCTTCCCTCCCCCCCCCCCCCGGAGGAAGCCCACTCTCGGGTCAAAAGACCAGAGCTGCTTGCGATGCTCCAAGCGGGGCCGACACTTCCTCCATCTCAGAATTACACTTTGCGGACACCCAGCCTGGTCTAGCGTCCCCTCCACCCCACCCCCAGTTTCCCTTCTGGCCCCTCTGGTCCCCCGAGCGGACTATAGGCGCGCGGGCAGCTTCTCCATCCCGGAGGAGGGTCCCCATTCCTAGGTCTCCCGCCCTGAGAGGGGGAGATTCGAGCTGGAATGGGCAAGGGAGAGGGGGTGGGCCCGGCTTGGGGAGGAAGCTCTCCCGACAGAGACAGGGCTGACGCCGGACACCCCGCCTGGGACAGGATCACCCGGCTCCGCTGGGCCATTGCCCCCTCTCTCCCGGCAGCCACCTAAATCTTTTGTCGCCCCGGTTGCCGCCCTCTGAGCACGTGTCGCTACCCGGCTGCGTCAGCGCTGGGTAAATAGATGACTGGCCAACGGCTCGGGCGGGGCTATTTAAGAGGCAGCCTCCTGCCCGCCTACCATGAACTTGGCTCGGCTCCCCCGCTGCTCTGGCAGGAACGCGAAGCCGGTCGTGTCCTGTTCCGAAGGTAGGTTCCCCGCTTTGGGGGATCCAGGTGCCAAGTGTCCTTCATCCAAGTGAAGAAGGGTGTCTTCACTTTTGGGCCCCTTCCGTTTCATGTTTCTGTTTTCTGTGTCTTCTTTCCGACAGCTCGAAAGACATTTCTTGTAGTCAGAAAGGACAGTGCGGGTGGGTAGAGCTGCTTTAGAGACTTCTGCTCGCCGGCTTTGTTCTTCTCTCGCGCAGGCAACGCCGGAGTATCTGTCTGTTTGCTCGGATTAGCATGTAAATTGCGATTTGCTAGATGTTACACATCGGGGCAGTCTACTTTGCAATCTTTTCAAATAAACTACCGAGAGCTTTTAAGATTTAAATTCCTTTTCTGAATACTGCAGGGAAATTCAAGTCTTTGGGGGATAGAAACGTGCGTGTTTTATCTGCCGGCGGATCTAAAATGCAGCGGTGCTTGGCTGAAGCCCGATGACTGAGCGCAGATTTCTGACTTTCTTTAAAAAAAAAAAATCTGCCTGTGCTTTGCGTAGTGGCTCATTGCCAGTCCCCATGTACACCTTGAAGAAACTTGAAAGATGTGGCTTTTATTTATTGCTCCCACATTCTAAACCGTGCTTCTTGGTTTTTCACCATTTATTTCCCTATTGGAAACTTCTTAGCTCTCTGGGAAGGTGCTACTATTCCTTAAGGGTCTCATTTCTCCCACAGAGTCTTCTCTTTAGGATAATTTTCACTTATCTTTAATCTCTTGCTTTTCCAGTTAGGAGAAGAGAGACGACACTCTGTAACACTTCCTCAAACTAAAGGAAAACAGAAGACATTCCTTCTGCTAAACAGGGCAGAGGACAGGGTCTCTCTCCGTCCCCTGCACCATTGCCCAGCCCCGGCTGTGGTTCCCCCAAAAAAGACGAGCGCGGTGAGCCCGGACGCGCGCGCTGGGGTCACGGCTCCCTCGTGCTTGCACCTGCCTGGCGGGTCCCGAGCCCTGCGCGTTTGGACTGAGCCCCCTTCTCCGTACCTCGGGGGCCCGACCCTCCGCGAGAGCCCGCGGAGGCCCCACCTTTTCGTTCACGTCCCCTCCCCTCTGCTCCCCGCAGCCATGAACGGTGGCTTGTGCCTGTGCGTGCTGATGGCTGTCCTGGCGGCGGGCGCCCTGGCGCAGCCCGTGCCTCCCGCGGACCCCGCGGGCCCCTGGGCGCAGCAGGAGGACGAAGCCCCGCGGAGGCAGCTGAGGGCCGTGCGGAGAGTGGACGACGAATCCCGAGCGCACCTGGGCGCGCTGCTGGCCAGGTACATCCAGCAGTCTCGGAAAGGTACGGAGGTCGCCTCCCTGTCTCTCCCTTCTGCCTCCAGCAGGAGCTAAACAAGCCACACTTTTCTCAGCCTCAAAGTCTTTCTCCAGGAATAAGGTGGTTCAGCAGCTCAGTAGCTGAGTGGCATATGGACAGCCCTGTCCCCTTCCTGGGCCTGGCTATCTCATCTGTAAAAAGGGCATGAGGGTGGGTTCCCCTCGGCCCCTTCCAGGTCTTTCTGAGATTCAGAGGGAGGCTCATTCATCTCTAGAATTCCTGGAAATCATGATTTGGACTGGGGCAGATTTTTTCCTACCACCTTTATCCACAGTGATACTGATGGCGAACACACTGACTGGGGAGCGGTATTTTAAACTGGACCAACACAGCTGGACAATAAACCACAGCTGCTGGGAGGGGTAGGGATGGGCTCCATTCCCATGAGGCTCTCTTAACCTGCTGTTGTGCCATGACCTGGATTTGAAATTTAACTCATGGCTTGATGAGATGGGGAGAAAATAAAGGGCTTGGCTCTCCAGAATCTCCTATAATTCCATATGAAGGTGAGAAGGGACCTTTTTACCAGGGGATTTCAGAAGGAAAGAATAGAAGATGATTTGTTATATTTCATCCTCTCATTGGGAAATTGTCCCAACTACCATCTTCTATTTTGCTTTCCTGCTAATTAAACTGAAAGATGTGGAAATACTAGTCAGATGACAGAGAACATCTGAAAATTTGGGGGGTGCCTGCTGTTTGTTTGCCTGAAAGTAGTTTAGTATCTGTCCTTGGATATGGGTTGAATTGCAGCCAGACCAGTCTGAAATATCGTAGGCTTTTCATTGACCATAATCTGGAAGCCCCTTCATACCTTCAAGAAAGATCCACCAGAAACAGTTGTGGGTAAAAAAGCCAATTACCAGATGATTTCTCTAGAACTGACACTCGACAGTGGCTTTAAACCACAAATCTTAGCTGGAAGGTCCTTCTTGGTGCCTCTTCTCAGCCCTTTGCCTTCGGCCTGCCGTGACACACAAACTCATATGGGAATACCCGTCACTTGGAACTTTAGCTGCCAACACCCAGGATCAGCAGTAACTAGAAAATAATCATGCTCTTCTATTTGACAAATATGAACTAGAAATAAGTATCTACATCTATAGAGTTTCTTTGACTGTTTTACACATTTTGAGATGACAGTGACTATTTACTCAACTATAGTATATATTATGCTTAAATATTCCAAACAAGAAAACGTACCCTTTGGGGAGTGCTCAAGAGTTTATCATTAGAAACTATCTGTAGAGCTTTCCATGATCTGAGGAGAAGCAATTCTGTTAGTGTACACCTGCCCCAAGTCCAGCAAAGCCCAGTGCTACATCTGTATTGTCTCTCTTCATCCTCACAACAGCCCTGCACAGTAAGGTCTATTATCCTCCTTGTGTCAGTGTGGAAGCTGGGATTCTGGAAGACTGAGTGACCTACATGAGGTAGCACATCTAGGCAGCATCAGGGTTGAGAGTCTACTCAAGTCCTGCCCTCCCTGGAACGTCTGGAAGCCATTCAGCTTCCCAGCTGTACTGTCCATTTTACAAGATTTAAAATTTCAAGGAGCCCGGACCTTCAATTGTGTAAGTCAGGTGTAAGTGCCTACTCTGTGTCCACTAAGTGAGTGAGGACCCTGGTAAATGCACAGAACCATGTGTACCTCAGCAGCAACAGGCAGGAGGATGGGACATATTGCCGTGTGACTGTGCACAGATAACTGGGTCTGAGAGTTTGGCTGAATGCAAGGACTAATATTTCACCTGAAAGGTGTTGAACAATTAAACAGCAGGGGCTGTTTTTCCTCTGCGTATACTGGGGATACCTGCAAAGGGGCTGGAATGTGCTGGGGTGACGCTTAGTTCCAGAGCGCTTAGTTCCAAAGCTGGGAATTAATGGAGCGGGGGGTGGGGGAAGAGAGAGGGGAGAGGAAGAAAGGGTGGGGATATAACCTGCTCTGTAGGGTTGTTTCTGATTTTTAATTTAGCTAGCTTTATTTGATTATCCAACAAGACAGAATACCTGCTTCTGCACTGTCATCAATGAATAAGCCATGGTCTGACTTGATGCAGCCTGTGGGCAGGAGTTGGCAAGGGCAGCCTTGTACAGAAGAGCTCAATGTCAGCTGTGGGACCACGGTGGCTCCCGATACAATAGGAACCATCGAGTGATCCTCCACCCCTCTGCCCTTGAAGCCACCTGGACTTTACCTGTCGAGGTCCCTGAGGGACCTTTCTTGGCCCTTAGGTTGTATAAGAGAAGGCATGACACTGATTTTCCACCCAGGAGACCACTCTGTGTGATCCGTAGGCCAGGACTGTCACATGCCTCATCATGGCCCTATCCACTCAACGTGAATCATTCCTGGACTCATCCTTTTCCTAAGAACTTAACTCCCATCCCTAAGGGCCCATTTCAGGTTCAGTTATTGCATTTTGGTCAAAATGGCTGAATTAGATTACCTCTTTGTTCTGCCCACCCTTCTTTGAGTGTTACTGAGGTGCCGAGATTTTAATGCGATGGTGTGCCTTTTTCTCAATACCACTTTTTTAAAAGAGAAGGTAGCTTTCAAATTAATAATTTTAAAACAGTATTTATCTAGCAGTGGGACTGGATTCCATTTTTTAAAGAACATCCTAACATCAAAATATCGTAATTGCATTACCTTAAAAAGAGTCAGGGGGCTTCCCTGGTGGCGCGGTGGTTGGGAGTCCGCCTGCCGATGCAGGGGACGCGGGTTCGTGCCCCGGTCCGGGAGGATCCCGCGAGCCGCGGAGCGGCTGGGTCCGTGAGCCATGGCCGCTGAGCCTGCGCGTCCGGAGCCTGCGCTCTGCAATGGGAGAGGCCGCAACAGTGAGAGGCCCGCATAACGCAAAAAAAAAAAAAAAAAAAGGGTCAGGCAGGCTCAGGGATATTAAGGTGTAAACTTTAGAAGTGGGTAGTACTGGGGAAATCCTGGGTTAGCACCTGCTGAGAGCCAGCTACATAAGGGAAAACACCCCTAGGAGTAGAAAAACCTAGGCAGGTCCCAGCTGTGAAAGGTGAGAGTGAATGAATTCACCTAAATTCATACAGATCACAAACCACACCCACGACTAGAAAAGACTACCCTGTCTCCAGTTAAACAGACATGGGTCCTTCTCCTCGCTTAGATTTTGGCCCAGCAGTCCCACTATCTTGATACCTCTTTGATACCTTTCAGAAGGTACGTGTTATGTATTGTCTGGCCTTTTCTATTGTTTTCCTTTACAAACTGAACATGTGATGCTCTTAGATATAATGAGCCCGTTTCCTTCCTCTCTGCCCCTTGTAGCTCCTTCTGGCCGAATGTCTGTAATCAAGAGCCTGCAGAGCCTGGGCCCCAGCCACAGGATAAGTGACCGGGACTACACTGGCTGGATGGATTTTGGCCGGCGCAGTGCCGAGGAGTATGAATACACCTCCTAGAAGACCCAGCCTTCGTCAGCACAACAGGAAGCAAACTCCTGACTCAGAGGAGGCAGAATAAGAAAACAATCACGCTCATAACTCGTTGTCTCTGACGTCTGACATTTAAAGTATCTATTTATTAAGTGTTCAATGTGAAAAATCTGTCTGTAACGTTGTCCAGTGTAACCATGCACCTTAGCACAAATGTACAAGTGGAAGACAAAATGTTTCCCTCATCTGTGACCCACACTCCCCGTTCCTAAAGTGTTGCTATGCTATTAAAGTGATTTCATTCTGCCCCTTATTCCCTGTTTCTACCGAGGGCAAAGGGTCCTTTAATCCTCAGAACATTCAAGGAGGGATTCCTGATGTATGCGGCCCAAGGAGGAATCCCTGTGGTAGATGGTCCCAGAAAGGGCTTGAGAAATGAGGGTCAGGCATAGAGCTGGCTTCTCTACTTCAGGCCAGGTAGCTAGTGAAAGGGCCTTCTGTGTCAGCTCCATGGCCCAGCCCTGGCCGCCCTGGGCCCTGGGCCCCAGTGGGGCACCGTGGCAAAAATAACCTGCCCAGCTTATAGCGCTACTCGTTTGTCTGGGTGAATCCCAGAGAGGCAGCTGGAGATGGAGGTTTCCATCAGCCCATCCCCACGGAGTGCTCTCATCTACCAGCTCCATCCCACACCAGGGTTTCTCTGGGGGTGCTCTTGGCCTTTAAACAAATAATGGGGCAGCGCTGGTCAGCACTTTTATATGTATTGGACCTCTCCACGGCCCTGTGGCACAGAGGTTATTGTCCTTTTACAAATGAGGAAACAGACTCTGAGAGATGAAAGTGACTAGCCCGTGGTTCCCCAGCTAAAGAAATTCACAGACTTGTGGGCATATGGCTCCTAGGTTAGCGTGACCTCCATCGCTCTAGCACTTCTCAGACCCTGGAGTGGGTATGAGTCACCTGGAAATCTTGATGAACTGCACATTCTGACTAAGCAGTTCTAGGCTGTGGTCTAAGCAAGGCCCCAGGTAATATCTGGTCCTGGACCCCACTTGGGAGTCACGACAGTATAGAAAAGAGTCTGTGATTACAACCCCTTGGGTCTCACCGTATTCCAGAGATGTATTGCCGGGCATATTCTGGGGGATCTGGTAGTTACCCAGAGCAGAAGCTCTCTTTTCGTGGGCCACTCCCTCTATTGGGTCTCTGCCGGGATCAGCAGAGAGAACTAGTCCAAAGGGATGTCCAGGGATCATCTAACACCAGCCATCACACAGCAGCCTTTCTGTACCTCCTGGCTGAGGCCCCCAGGAACCCAGGGTTTTATCCAGCAAAGGCCTCAGGTGGCCCAATGCAACAGGACATGCAGCCCCAAAGGGGACAGACATTGGAAAGGCTGGTGGTCAGTTCAGTTTTCAAGGAAGGCATACCGCTGTTTGGTTCCATATCAGTTGGGCACCACCCAGTGACCAGTCTGGGAAGTAAATGCTGGTCTATGTGTTACTTTCGTTCTCAAAGTCTTTGATATGCTAATTAGGACCAGATTCAAGCATGCATGGCTTGGGGTGAGCCCTGGAGTTCATGAAGGACTATATGGGGTTGCTTTCCTGAGCTACTCCCTTTCTACGATCTCCCCAGTACTTTCCAGTTCCCTGGGGCTCCCCTTTTTGGTCCTCCACCCAAAAACTTGGGGCTCTGGCTACCCTATTCTGCCACACACTGCCACGTTTGGGCCCATGTTCAGGTCCAAGTAGCAGAAGAATAGAGAGAGAAAAAAAGCAATGGGGATTGACTCCAGCCTCTTGGGATCACAGCTCCTCTGATCCAAGAGCAAGTTTCCCCTTCCCTAGAGTTTTGGCCCTGGCCAGGCTCATGACTGACTGCTACCACAGCAGCTGTGTGTTTGCCTGGGGGCTGTGGCATGAAAGAAAGAGAAGAAAGAAAAAAACAGGAAATGTTCATGCTCTCTGGCCATTAGGAATTCCCTTTTTCACTCCTCGAGCCAGAACCAAGGGGCATCTCCTGGAGGTGTCTGTGGCCCAGACCCCACTTCTGGTCCTCAGCTGTGTTAGGCTCAAGAAAGACCCCACTCATAGCCTTCAGGGACTGTCCCTGCCTCCTCTCTGCCTACCAGGGCCTGGTAGTTTCCGCTGAAATTCTAGGATCTTGATGAAATATTATCTCAAGATGTGCTGAAATTTAAAAACCCAGTCATTCACAGCATCAGCCTATTCTCTCAGATTGGGTGGCTTATTTTATTCTCTTAATTTTGAATCCTTTACTGTGACTCCCAAGAGGCTTCTGGTTTGGAAAATCCCAAGACAGCACAAATGGGATTAGTGACAAGTGGGATGTTACATCTAATCAAGCTCCAAGACTAACAACTTCTCTACCTTTCCTTTCCATGGCTCACATGCTGGTCTGGGCACATGGAAGCAGGCAGAATTGGCAAGAGTTCAAGCCTTATCTGCCCTAACACCTCTGGACTGTAGCCAGAGTGACTCAAAGTGTTTGATCTTTTTCCAAGTTCCATTCTGGAAAGGATTCAACTGCTCTCTGGTATCACCTCGTGTGGACTGTTACAAGCTCTTCACTAGCCCGACAACACTCATGGAAGCGCACCTGTGTGTCAGGCACTATACTGATGTGGCAGGTACAGTAACCAAGAACTCCAGTGGGAGATTCACAAAAGCACAGTATAATGTTCCAAGAATGATGGCAGGTAATATTCAGAGGCTGGGAGAGAGCAGCAGAGCTGGCTGAGTTAAGGGGCAAGACAGCTGGGCAGCTGCCCCAGGAGCCAGTCTCAAAGAGACATCTAGTCATCACTGCAGCATTGGAACCTGGGTATCAGTGAAATTCTTCATACTCAGTAACTTAGCTAACTGAAGAAACGGGCATCGATTCCTCCTCTACAGAAGATGACAATGCCCTCAAGTGGACAGTTTTTTAAAACAACCACTCCTGTGGGTGCCAGCTTCTCTCCATAGAGAAACACGTTGAAATCTGCAGGATTCTCTTTGCCAAGCTGCTGGTTAACCCACCTAGTCAGCTGAAATTTTAAAACCAGATAATTCAGGCCCTCAGACTGTTTATTCTAAGAATGGGTGATTTATTTTATCTTAACGTTGGAACTTGAATACGACTGCCAAAAGGCTCCAGAGCTTGGAAAATCACTCAATGAAACTGAAAAGAGAACAAGAACCACCGACAAATGAAATGCTTTTTGTAGAATTAAAACCAAGAAAAAAAAAAAAGGAAATCTTAGATGTATTTTAAAGATAACTTGGTAGCTATGGTTACCTCTAATTAGTGAGCGCCTCACGCTTTCCAGATTTGAGCGGAGGAAAGCTGAAGTGAAAAACAATTCCAAGTTATTAAAAACGTTAAGTTCCAATGAGTGCATGTAATGTACTTTGGAAATGTAACTTAATGTCTGTTGAATCCAGTAATTAAGAAGTTGGTCTTGCATTTTGGATTTTTTAATTTTATTTTTTTCTGTAACTTATCATTATAACATGTTACAAAAAATATTGCCCCGTGATAGATCAACTTAAAAAGCAAAACCAGGGGGGACCTTCAAGATAGCAGAGGAGTAAGACATGGAGATCACCTTCCTCCTCACAAATACATCAGAAATACATCTACACGTGGAACAACTCCTACAGAACACCTACTGAACGCTCGCAAAAGACCTCAGACTTCCCAAACGGCAAGCAAATCCACACGTACCTGGGTAGGGCAGAAGAAAAAACAGAGACAAAAGAAT
The DNA here is from genome assembly GCF_059928025.1 of Delphinapterus leucas. Classification (NCBI taxonomy): domain Eukaryota; kingdom Metazoa; phylum Chordata; class Mammalia; order Artiodactyla; family Monodontidae; genus Delphinapterus; species Delphinapterus leucas. Next base: position 59,662,409 of record NC_143138.1, read on the forward strand.
AGGGATGGGACCTGCACCAGTGGGAGGGAGCTGTGAAGGAGGAAAGGTTTTCACACACTAGGAAGCCCCTTCGCAGGCGGAGACTGCGGGTGGCGGAGGGGGGAAGCTTCGGAGCCTCGGAGGAGAGCTCAGCAACAGGGGTGCAGAGGGCAAAGCGGAGAGATTCCCGCACAGAGGATCAGTGCCGACCGGCACTCACCAGCCCGAGAGGCCTGTCTGCTCACCCGCCGGGGCGGGTGGGGCTGGGGCTGAGGCTCCGGGCTTCGGAGGTCAGATCCCAGGGAGAGGACTGGGGTTGGCTGCGTGAACACAGCCTGAAGGGGGCTAGTGCGCCACAGCTAGCCGGGAGGGAGTCCGGGAAAAAGTCTGGAGCTGCCTAAGAGGCAAGAGACCATTGTTTCAGGGTGCGCGAGGAGAGGGGATTCCTTCCCTGTCTGCCCACAGAAGGCAGAGCACCGCCTAAATGAGCTCCAGGGATGGGCGCGAGCCGCAGCTATCAGCTCGGACACCAGAGACGGGCATGAAACGCTAAGGAGCATTTCACCTCCTGCAGCCACCAAGAAGCCTGTGTGCAAGCCCAGGTCACTATCCACACACCCCCGAGAGCCTGTGTAGCCCGCCACTGCCAGGGTCCTGTGATCCAGGGACAAGTTCCCTGGGAGAATTCACGGTGCACCTCAGGCTGTTGCAGTGTCACGCTGGCCGCTGCCGCCGCAGGCTTGCCCCGCATTCCAATTATAACTACCGTACCCCACACCCCCCAGCTTGAGTGAGCAAGAGCCCCCTAATCAGCCTCTGCTTTAACCCCGTTCTGTCTTGGAACAGCCATTGGGGCCAAACCCAAAGCTGAACCCCAGGAGCTGTGCGAACAAAGAAGAGAAAGGGAAATTTCTCCGTGCAGCCTCAGGAGCAGCGGATTAAATCCCCACAATCAACTTGATGTACCCTGCATCTGTGGAATACCTGAATAGACAACGAATCATCCCAAAAGTGAGGCGGTAGACTTTGGGAGCAACTGTAGGCTTGGGGTCTGCTGTCCATGACTGATTTGTTTCTGATTTTTATGTTTATCTTAGTATAGTTTTTAGCACTTGTTATCATTGGTGGATTTGTTTATTGGTTTGGTTGCTCTCTTCTTTTTTAAAAATTATTTTAATAATTTTTTTTCTTTCTTTTTTTCTCCCTTTCTTACTGAGCCATGTGGCTGACAGGGTCTTGGTGCTCCGGCCTGATGTCAGGCCTGAGCCTCTGCTATGGGAGAGCCAAGTTCAGGACATTGGTCCACCAGAGACCTCCTGGCCCCACGTAATATCAATCGGCGAGAGCTCTCCCAGAGACTTCGTCTCAACCCTAAGACCCAGCTCCACCCAAGAGCCAGCAAGCTCCAGGGCTGGACGCCCCATGCCAATCAACTAGCAAGACAGGAACACAAACCCACCCATTATCAGAGAGGCTGCCTAAAATCATACTAAGTTCACAGACACCCCAAAACACATCACCAGACACCAGAAAGACAAGATCCAGCCCCACCCACCAGGAAGCCTACACAAGCCACTGAACCAACCTCACCCACTGGGGGCAGACACCACAAACAACAGGAACTACGAACCTGCAGCCTGCGAAAAGGAGATCCCAAACACGGTAAGTTAAACAAAATGAGAAGACAGACAAATAGGCAGCAGTTGAAGGGGCAAGGTAAAAACCCACCAAACCAAACAAATGAAGAGGAAATAGGCAGTCTACCTGAAAAAGAATTCAGAGCAATGATAGTAAAGGTGATCTAAAATCTTGGAAATAGAATGGAGAAAATAAAATAGACATTTAACAATGACCTAGAAGAACTAAAGAGCAAACAAACAGTGATGAACAACAGAATAAATGAAATTTAAAATTCTCTAGAAGGAATCAATAGTAGAATAACTGAGGCAGAAGAATGGATAAGTGATCTGGAAGATAAAATAGTGGAAAAAACTACAACAGAGCAGAATAAAGAAAAAAGAATGAAAAGATTTGAGGACAGTCTCAGAGACCTCTGGGACAACATTAAACACACCAACATTCGAATTATAGGAGTCCCAGAAGAAGAAGAAAAACAGAAAGGATCTGAGAAAATAGTTGAAGAGATTATAGTTGAAAACTTCCCTAACAAGGGAAAGGAAAGAGTCAATCAAGTCCAGGAAACGCAGAGAGCCCCATATAGGATAAATTCAAGGATAAACATGCCAAGACACATATTAATCAAAGTATCCAAAATTAAATTCAGGGGCTTCCCTGGTGGCTCAGTGGTCAAGAATCTGCCTGCCAATGCAAAGGACACAGGTTCGAGTCCTGGCCCGGGAAGATCCCACATGCCACAGAGCAACTAAGCCCGTGTGCCACAACTACTGAGCCTGTGCTCAAGAACCCGCAAGCCACAGCTACTGAGCTCACATGCCACAGCTACTGAAGCCTGCGTGCCTAGAGCCCATGTTCCGCAAGAAGAGAAGCCATGACAATGAGAAGCCCACGCACCACAACAAAGAGTAGCCCCCGTTCACTGCAACTAGAGAAAGCCCGCGCACAGCAACGATGACCCAACACAGCCAAAAATAAAAACAAACAAATAAATAAATTTATTAAACAAAATTAAATTCAAAGAAAAAATATTAAAAGCTGCAAGGGAAAAGCAACAAATAACATACAAGGGAATCCCCAGAAGGTTAACAGCTGATCTTTCAGCAGAAACTCTGCAAGCTAGAAGGGAGTGGCAGGACATATTTAAAGTGATGAAAGGGAAAAACCTACAACCAAAATTACTCTACCCAGCAAGGATCTCATTCAGATTCGACGGAGAAATTAAAACCTTTGCAGACAAGCAAAAGTTAAGAGAATTCAGCACCACCAAACCAGCTTTACAACAAATACTAAAGGAACTTCTCTAGGCAGGAAACACAAGAGAAGGAAAACACCTACAAAAACAAACCCAAAACAATTAAGAAAATGGTAATAAGAACATACATATCAATAACGACCTTAAATGTAAATGGATTAACTGCCCCAACCAAAAGACATAGACTGGCTGAATGGATACAAAAACAAGATCCGTATATATGCTGCCTACAAGAGACCCACTTCAGACCTAGGGACACATACCTAGGGACACAGACTGAAAGTGAGGGGATGGAAAAAGATATTCCATGCAAATGGAAATCAAAAGAAAGCTGGAGTAGCAATACTCATATCAAAGTAGACTTTAAAATAAAGATTGTTACAAGAGACAGAGAAAGACACTACATAATGATCAAGGGATCAATCCAAGAAGAAGATATAACAATTGTAAATATTTATGTACCCAACATAGGAGCACTTCAGTACATAAGGTAAATGCTAACAGCCATAAAAGGGGAAATCCACAGTAACACACTAATAGTAGGGGATTTTAACTCTCCACTTTCACCAACGGACAGATCACCCAAAATGAAAATAAATAAGGAAACACAAGCTTTAAATGATACATCAAACAAGATGGACTTAACTGATATTTATAGGACATGCCATCCAAAACAAGAGAATACACTTTCTTCTCAAGTGCTCGTGGAACATTCTCCAAGATAGATCATATCTTGGGTCACAAATTAAGCCTTGGTAAATTTAAGAAAATTGAAGTCGTGTCAAGTATCTTTTCTGACCACAACACTATGAGACTAGATATCAGTTACAGGAAAAAAACTGTAAAAAATACAAACACATGGAGGCTAAACAATACACTATTTAATAACGAAGTGATCACTGAAGACATCAAAGAGGAAATCAAAAAATACCTAGAAACAAATGACAATGGAGACACGACGACCCAAAACCTATGGGATGCAGCAAAAGCAGTTGTTAGAGGGAAGTTTACAGCAATACAATCCTACCTTAAGAAACCGGAAATATCTCGAATAAACAACCTAACCTTGAACCTAAAGCAATTACTGAAAGAAGAACAAAACAACCCCAAAGTTAGGAGAAGGAAACAAATCATAAAGATCATATCAGAAATAAATGAAAAAGAAATGAACGAAACGATAGCAAAGATCAATAAAACTAAAAGCTTGTTCTTTGAGAAGATAAACAAAATTGATAAACCATTAGCCAGACTCATCAAGATAAAAAGGGAGAAGACTCAAATCAATAGAATTAGAAATGAAAAAGGAGAAGTAACAACTGAAACTGCAGAAATACCAAGGATCATGAGAGATCACTACAAACATCAATATGCCAATAAAATGGACAAATTCTTAGAAAAGCACAACCTTCCGAGACTGGACCAGGAAGAAATAGAAAATATAAACAGACTTATCACAAGCACTGAAATTGAAACTGTGATTAAAAATCTTCCAACAAACAAAAGCCCAGGACCAGATGGCCTCACAGGCGAATTCTAACAAACATTTAGAGAAGAGCTAACACCTATCCGTCTCAAACTCTTCCAAAATATAGCAGAGGGAGGAACACTCCCAAACTCATTCTACGAGGTCACCATCACCCTGATACCAAAACCAGACAAAGATGTCACAAAAAAAGAATACTACAGGCCAATATTACTGATGAACATACATGCAAAAATCCTCAGCAAAATACTAGCAAACAGAATCCAACAGCACATTAAAAGGATCATACACCATGATGAAGTAGGGTTTATCCCAGGAATGCAAGGATTCTTCAATACATGCAAATCAATCACTGTGATACACCATATTAACAAGCTGAAGGATAAAAACGATATGATCATCTCAACAGATGAACAAAAAGCTTTCGACAAAATTCAACACCCATTTATGATAAAAACCCTCCAGAAAGTAGGCATAGAGGGAACTTACCTCAACATAATAAAGACCATGTATGACAAACCCACAGTGAATATCGTTCTCAATGGTGAAAAACTGAAACCATTTCCTCTGACATAAGGAACAAGACAAGGTTGCCCACGCTCACCATTATTCAACATAGTTTTGGAAGTTTTAGCGACAGCCATCAGAGAAGAAAAAGAAATAAAAGGAATCCAAATCAGAAAAGAAGGAGTAAAACTATCACTGTTTGCAGATGACATGATACTATACATAAAGAATCCTAAAGATGCTACTAGAAAACTACTACAGCTAATCAATGAATTTGGTAAAGTAGCAGGATACAACATGAATGCACAGAAATCTCTGGCATTCCTATACACTAATGATGAAAAATCTGAAAGTGAAATTAAGGAAACACTCCCATTTACCACTGCAACAAAAAGAATAAAATACCTACGAATAAGTCTACCTAAGGAGACAAAAGACCTGTATGCAGAAAACTATAAGACACTAAAGAAGGAAATTAAAGATGATACAAATACATGTAAACATATACCAAGTTCTTGGATTGGAAGAATCAACATTGTGAAAATGACTCTATTACGCAAAGCAATCTACAGATTCAATGCAATACCTATCAAATTACCCATGACAATTTTTACAGAACTAGAACAAAAAATTTCACAATTTGCATGGAAACACAAAAGACCCCGAAGAGCCAAATTAATCTTGAGAATGAAAAATGGAGCTGGAGGAATCAGGCTCCCTGACTTCAGACTATACTACAAAGCTACAGTAATCACGACAGTATGGTACTGGCACAAAAACAGAAATATAGATCAATGGAACAGGATAGAAAGCCCAGAGATAAACGCATGCACATATGGTCACCTTATCTTTGATAAAGGAGGCAACAGTATACAGTGGAGAAAAGACAGCCTCTTCAATAAGTGGTGCTGGGAAAACTGGACAGGTACATGTAAGAGTATGCGATTAGAACACTCCCTAACACCATACACAAAAATAAGCTCAAAATGGATTAAAGACCTAAATGTAAGAACAGAAACTATCAAACTCAGAGGAAAACATAGGCAGAACACTCTATGACATAAACCACAGCAAGATGCTTTTTGACCCACCTCCTAGAGAAATGGAAATAAAAACAAAAATAAACAAATGGGACCTAATGAAACTTAAAAACTTTTGCACAGCAAAGGAAACCATAAACAAGACCAAAAGACAACCCTCAGAATGGGAGAAAATATTTGCAAATGAAGTACCTGACAAAGGATTAATCTCCAAAATTTACAAGCAGCTCATGCAGCTGAATAACAAAACAAAAAAACCCAATCCAAAAATGGGCAGAAGACCTAAATAGGCATTTCTCAAAAGAAAATATAGAGATGGCCAAAAAGCACATGAAAGAAAACTCATCATTAATCATTAGAGTAATGCAAATCAAAACTACAATGAGATACCATCTCACACCGGTCAGAATGGGCCTCATCAAAAAATGTAGAAACAATAAATGCTGCAGAAGCTGTGGAGAAAAGGGAACACTCTTGCACTGCTGGTGGGAATGTGAATTGGTACAGCCACTATGGAGAACAGTATGGAGGTTCCTTAGGAAACTACAAATAGAACTACCATATGACCCAGCAATCCCACTACTGGGCATATACGCTGAGAAAACCATAAGTCAAAAAGAGTCATGTACCAAAATGCTCATTGCAGCTCTATTTACAATAGCCAGGAGATGGAAGCAACCTAAGTGCCCATCATCAGATGAATGGATAGAGAAGATGTGGCACATATATACAATGGAATATTACTCAGCCATAAAAAGAAACGAAATTGAGTTATTTGTAGTGAGGTGGATGGACCTGCAGTCTGTAATACAGAGTGAAGTAAGTCAGAAACAGAAAGATAAATACCATATGCTAACACATATATGTGGAATCTAAGAAAAAAAACATGTCATGAAGAACCTAGGGTTAAGACAGGAATAAAGACACAGATCTACTAGAGAATGCACTTGAGGATATGGGGAGGGGGAAGCGTAAGCTGTGACAAATTGAGAGAGTGGCATGGACATATATACACTACCAAACGTAAAATAGATAGCTAGTGGGAAACAGCCGCATAGCATAGGGAGATCAGCTCGGTGCTTTGTGAACACTTAGAGGGGTGAGATAGGGAGGGTGGGAGGGAGAGAGACGCAAGAGGGAAGAGATATGGGAACATATGTATATGTATAACTGAGTTACATTGTTATAAAGAAGAAAGCAACACACCATTGTAAAGCAATTATACTCCAATAAAGATGTAAAATAAAATAAAAGGTAATGAGGGCTTCCCTGGTGGCGCAGTGGTTGAGAGTCCGCCTGCCGATGCAGGGGACACGGGTTCGTGCCCCGGTCCGGGAGGATCCCACATGCCGCGGAGCGGCTGGGCCCGTGAGCCATGGCCGCTGAGCCTGCGTGTCCGGAGCCTGTGCTCCGGAACGGGAGAGGCCACAAAAGTGAGAGGCCCGCGTACCAAAAAAATAAATATATAAAATAAAAGGTATTGAGAAGTCACAGATGTAGAAAACAAACTTATGGCTACCAGGCAGGAAGGGGGAGGGAGGGACGGATAAACTGAGAGATTGGGATTGACATATACATACTACTAAATATAAAATAGATAACTAATAAGGACCTATTGTATAGCACAGGGAACGCTACTTAGTACTCTATAATGGCCTATATCGGAAAAGACTCTAAAAGAGGATGAATATATGAATATGTATAACTGATTCAAATTGCTGTATACCTGAAACTGACACAACATTGTAAATCAACTGTACTCCAATACAATTTTCACTTTAAAAAATGAAAAAAAAAAAGTTGAGGAACCCAGTAGGAACCACCTCACACCACAGGGCACATAACAAAGGGGATGAGGAGCACAGCAGGAACCACCTCACACAAAAAGGTCCTCATCACAAAGGGGATGAGGTACCAAGCAGGAACCACCTCACACCATATCCCACATCACAAAGGGGATGAAGATCCAAGCAGGAACCAGCTCACACATAAGGGCCCACATAGAGGAGTTGAGGAAAATGACAGAAGCGTAAGACGCGGAGATCACCTTCCTCCCCACAGATACATCCGAAATACATCTACTTGTGGAACTGCTCCTACAGAACACCCACTGAACGCTGGCAGAAGACCTCAGACCTCCCAATAGGCAAGAAATTCCCCCACGTACCTGGGTAGGGCAAAAGTAAAAAGGATAAACAGAGACAAAAGAATAGCGACAGGACCGGCACCAGTGGGAGGGAGCTGTGAAGGAGGAAATGTTCCCACACGCTAGGAAGCCCCTTCGTGGGCGGAGACTGCGGGTGGCGGAGGAGAGCACAGCAACAGGGGTGCGGAGGGCAAAGCGGGGAGATTCCCGCACAGAGAATCGGTGCCAACCGGCACTCACCGGCCCGAGAGGCTTGTCTGCTCACCCACCGGGGTGGGCGGGGGCTGGGAGCCGAGGCTTGGGCTTCGGTCCGATCGCAGGGAGAGGACCGGTGGCATGAACACAGCCTGAAGGGGTTAGTGCACCACGGCTACCCAGGAGGGAGTCCGGGGAAAAGTCTGGAGCTGGCAAAGAGACAAGAGACGTTTTCTTACCTCTTTCTTTCCTGGTGCGCGAGGAGAGGGGATTAAGAGCGCTGCTTAAAGGAGCTCCAGAGACGGGCGCGAGCTGCGGCTAAGAGCGCGGACCCCAGAGACGGGCATGAGACGCTAAGGCTGCTGCTGCCGCCACCAAGAAGCCTGTGGGTGAGCACAGGTCACTGTCCACACCAACTTTCCCGGGAGCCTGTGCAGCCCGCCACTGCCAGGGTCCCGTGATCCACGGACAACCTCCCCGGGAGAACGCACGGCGCGCCTCAGGCTGGTGCTACGTCACGCTAGCCTCTGCCGCCGCAGGCCCGCCCCGCACTCCGTGCCCCTCCCTCCCCTCCGGCCTAACTGCGCCAGACAGCCCGAATCAGCTGCTCTCTTAACCCCGTCCTGTCTGAGCGAAGAACAGACGTCCTCAGGCGACTTACACGCAGAGGCGGAGCCAAACCCAAAGCTGAACCCAAGGAGCTGTGCGAACAATGAAAAGGAAATATTTCCCAGCAGCCTCAGATGTATCGGATTAAATCTCCACAATCAACTTGATATACCCTGCATCTGTGGAATAACTGAATAGACAATGAATCATTGGGGAGGTGGACTTTGAGAGCAAGATATATTATTTTTTCCCATTTTCCTCTTTATGTAAGTGTGTATGTGTATGCTTCTGTGTGAGATTTTGTCTGTATAACTTTGATTTCACCATTTGTCCTAAGTGTCTGTCCGTCCGTTTTTTTTTTTCTAAAAAATTTTTTTCTTATTAACTATTTTTTATTTTAATAACTTTATTTTATTTTATCTAACTTTATTTTATTTTACCCTCTATCTTTCTTTCTTGTTTTCTACTTTTTCTCCCTTCGATTCTGAGCCATGTTGATGAAAGACTCTTGGTGCTCCAGCCAGGAGTCAGTGCTGTGCCTCTGAGGTGGGAAAGCCAACTTCAGGACACTGGTCCACAAGAGACCTCCCAGCTCTACGTAATATCAAATGGCGAAAACCTCCCAGAGATCTCCATCTCAACACCAAGACCCAGCTTCACTCAACGACCAGCAAGCTACCGTGCTGGACACCCTATGCCAAACAACTAGCAAGACAGGAACACCACCCCACCCATTAGAAAAGAGGCTGCCTAAAATTGTAAAAAGGCCACAGACACCCCAAAACACACCACCAGACTTGGACCTGTCCACCAGAAAGACAAGATCCAGCCTCATCCACAAGAACACAGGCACTACTCCCCTCCACCAGGAAGCCTACAGAACCCACTGAACCAACTGTAGCCACTGGGGAAAGACACCAAAAACAACGGGAACTACAAACCTGCAGCCTGCAAAAAGGAGACCCCAAACACAGTAAGATAAGCAAAATGAGAAGACAGAAAACACACAGCAGATGAAGGAGCAAGGTAAAAACCCACCAGACCTAACAAATGAAGAGGAAATAGGCAGTGTACCTGAAAAAGAATTCAGAATAATGATAGTAAAGACGATCCAAAATCCTGGAAATAGAATAGAGAAAATGCAAGAAACGTTTAACAAGGACCTACAAGAACTAAAGAGGAAACAAGCAATGATGAAAAACACAATAAATGAAATTTAAAATACTCTAGAAGGGATTAATAGCAGAATAACTGAGGCAGAAGAACGGATAAGTGACCTGGAAGATAAAATAGTGGAAATAACTACTGCAGAGCAGAATAAAGAAAAAAGAATGAAAAGAACTGAGGACAGTCTCAGAGACCTCTGGGACAACATTAAATGCACCAACATTCGAATTAAAGTGGTCCCAGAAGAAGAAGAGAAAAAGGGAATGAGAAAATATTTGAAGAGATTATAGTTGAAAACTTCCCTAATATGGGAAAGGAAATAGTTAATCAAGTCCAGGAAGCACAGAGAGTCCCATACAGGATAAACCCAAGAAGAAACACGCCAAGACACATAGTAATCAAACTATCAAAAATTAAATACAAAGAAAACATATTAAAAGCAGCAAGGGAAAAACAACACACAAGGGAATCCCCATAAGGTTAACAGCTGATCTTTCAGCAGAAACTCTGCAAACCAGAAGGGAGTGGCAGGACATATTTAAAGTGATGAAGGAGAAAAACCTAGAACCGAGATTACCCAGCAAGGATCTCATTCAGATTTGATGGAGAATTTAAAATCTTTACTGACAAGCAAAAGCTGAGAGAGTTTAGCACCACCAAACCAGCTTTACAACAAATGCTAAAGGACTTCTCTAGGCAAGAAACACAAGAGAAGGAAAAGATCTACAATAACAAGCCCAAAACAATTAAGAAAATGGGAATAGGAACATACATATCGATAATTACCTTAAATGTAAATGGATTAAATGCTTCCATCAAAAGTTACAGACTGGCTGAATGGATACAAAAACAAGACCCATATATGTGCTGTCTACAAGAGACCCACTTCAGACCTAGGCACACATACAGACTGAAAGTGAGGGGATGGAAAAACATATTCCATGCAAATGGAAATCAAAAGAAAGCTGGAGTAGCAATTCTCATATCAGACAAAATAGACTTTAAAATAAAGATTATTACAAGAGACAAAGAAGGACAATACATAATGATCAAGGGATCGATCCAAGAAGAAGATATAACAATTGTAAATATTTATGCACCCAACATAAGAGCACCTCAATATATAAGGCAAATACTAACAGCCATAAAAGGGGAAAGTGACAGCAACACATTCATAGTAGGGGACTTTAACACCCCACTTTCACCAATGGACAGATCATCCAAAATGAAAATAAATAAGGAAACACAAGCTTTAAATGATACATCAAACAAGATGGACTTAATTGATATTCATAGGAAATGCCATCCAAAAACAACAGAATACAAATTTTTCTCAGTACTCATGAAACGTTCTCCAGGATAGATCCTACCTTGGATCACAAATCAAGCCTTGGCAAATTTAAGAAAATTGAAATTGTATCAAGTATCTTTTACGACCACAATGCTATGAGACTAAATATCAATTACAGGAAAAGATCTGTAAAAAATACAAACACATGGAGGCTAAACAATACACTATTTAATAACGAAGTGATCACTGAAGAAATCAAAGAGGAAATCAAAAAATACCTAGAAACAAATGACAATGGAGACACGACGACCCAAAACCTATGGGATGCAGCAAAAGCAGTTGTTAGAGGGAAGTTTACAGCAATACAATCCTACCTTAAGAAACCGGAAATATCTCGAATAAACAACCTAACCTTGAACCTAAAGCAATTACTGAAAGAAGAACAAAACAACCCCAAAGTTAGGAGAAGGAAACAAATCATAAAGATCATATCAGAAATAAATGAAAAAGAAATGAACGAAACGATAGCAAAGATCAATAAAACTAAAAGCTTGTTCTTTGAGAAGAAAAACAAAATTGATAAACCATTAGCCAGACTCAGCAAGATGAAAAGGGAGAAGACTCAAATCAATAGAATTAGAAATGAAAAAGGAGAAGTAACAAACTGACATTGCAGAAATACAAAAGATCATGAGACATTACTACAAGCAACTCTATGCCAATAAAATGGACAACCTGGAGGAAATAGACAACTTCTTAGTAATGCACAACCTGCCAAGACTGAATCAGGAAGCAATAGAAAATATGAACAGACAAATCACAAGCACTGAAATTGAAACTGTGATTAAAAATATTCCAACAAACAAAAGCCCAGGACCAGATGGCTTCACAGGTGAATTCTATCAAACAATTAGAGAAGAGCTAACACCTATCCTTCTCAAACTCTTCCTAAATGTAGCAGAGGGAGGAACACTCCCAAACTCATTCTACGAGGCCACCATCACCCTGATACAAAAACCAGACAAAGATGTCACAAAGAGAGAAAACTACAGGCCAATATAACTGATGAACATAGATGCAAATATCCTCAAAAAACTACTATCAAACAGAATTGAACAACACATTAAAAGGAACGTACACCATGATCAAGTGGGGTTTATTGCAGCAATGCAAGGATTCTTCAATATACGCAAATCAATCAACGTGATACACCATATTAACAAATTGAACGAGAAAAACGATATGATCATCTGAATAGATGTAGAGAAAGCTTTCAACAAAATTCAACACCCAGTTATGATAAAAACCCCGCAGAAAGTAGGCATAGAGGAAATTTTCCTCAACATAATAAAGGCCATATATGACAAACTGACAGCCAACCTCGTCCTCAATGGTGAAAAACTGAAAGCATTTCCACTAAGATCAGGAACAAGACAAGGTTGCCCACTCTCACCACTCTGCCCACTATGTTGAATAATTCAACATAGTTGTGGAAGTTTTAGCCACACCAATCATAGAAGAAAAGGAAATAAAAGGAATCCAAATTGGAAAAGAAGAAAAAAGCTGTCACTGTTTGAAGATGACATGATACTATACATGGAGAATCCTAAAGATGCTACCAGAAAACTACTAGAGCTAATCAATGAATTTGGTAAAGTAGCAGGATACAAAATTAATGCACAGAAATCTCTGGCATTCCTATACACTAATGATGAAAAATCTGAAAGTGAAATTAAGGAAACACTCCCATTTACCACTGCAACAAAAAGAATAAAATATCTAGGAATAAACCTACCTAAGGAGAAAAAAGACCTGTATGCAGTACATTATAAGACACTAATGAAATAAATTAAAGATGATACAAATAGATGGGGAGATATAGCATGTTCCTGGATTGGAAGAATCAACATTGTGAAAATGAGTCTACTATGCAAAGCAATGTACAGATTCAATGCAATCCCTATCAAACAACCACTGGCATTTTTCACAGAACTAGAACAAAAAATTTCACCATTTGTATGGAAACACAAAAGACCCCGAATATCCAAAGCAATCTTGAGAATGAAAAATGGAGCTGGAGGAATCAGGCTCCCTGACTTCAGACTATACTACAAAGCTACAGTAATCACGACAGTATGGTACTGGCACAAAAACAGAAATATAGATCAATGGAACAGGATAGAAAGCCCAGAGATAAACGCATGCACATATGGTCACCTTATCTTTGATAAAGAAGGCAAGAGTATACAGTGGAGAAAAGACAGCCTCTTCAATAAGTGGTGCTGGGAAAACTGGACAGGTACATGTAAAAGTATGCGATTAGAACACTCCCTAACACCATACACAAAAATAAGCTCAAAATGGATTAAAGACCTAAATGTAAGGACAGAAACTATCAAACTCTTAGAGGAAAACATAGGCAGAACACTCTATGACATCAATCACAGCAAGATCCTTTTTGACCCACCTCCTAGAGACATGGAAATAAAAACAAAAATAAACAAATGGGACCTAATGAAACTTCAAAGCTTTTGCACAGCAAAGGAAACCATAAACAAGACCAAAAGACAACCCTCAGAATGGGAGAAAATATTTGCAAATGAAGTACCTGACAAAGGATTAATCTCCAAAATTTACAAGTAGCTCATGCAGCTGAATAACAAAAAAATAAACAACCCAATCCAAAAATGGGCAGAAGACCTAACTAGGCATTTCTCTAAAGAAGATATACAGGTTGCCAACAAACACATGCAAGGTTGCTGAACATCACTAATCATTAGAGAAACGCAAGTCAAAACTACAATGAGGTATCACCTCACACTGGTCAGGATGGCCATCATCAAAAAATCTACAAACTACAAGTGCTGGAGAGGGTATGGAGAAAAGGGAACCCTCTTGCACTGTTGGTTGGAATGTAAATTGATACAGCCACTATGGAGAACAGTATGGAGGTTCCTTAAAAAACTGAAAATAGAACTACCATATGACCCAGTAATCCCACTACTGGGCATGTACGCTGAGAAAACCATAATTCAAAAAGAGTCATGTACCACAATGTTCACTGCAGCTCTATTTACCATAGCCAGGACATGGAAGCAACCTAAGTGTCCATCGACAGATGAATGGATAAAGAAGATGTGACACATATATACAATGGAATATTACTCAGCCATAAAAAGAAACGAAATTGAACTATGTGTACTGAGATGGATGGACCTAGAGTCTGTCATACAGAGTGAAGTAAGTCAGAAAGAGAAAAACAAATACCGTATGCTAACACATAAATATGGAATCTAAAAAAAAAAGGTTCTGAAGAACCTAGGGCCAGGGCAGGAATAAAGATGCAGATGTAGAGATTGGACTTGAGGACACAGGGAGGGGGAGGGGTAAGCTGGGACGAAGTGAGAGAGTGGCATGGACATATATACACTACCAAATGTAAAATAGATAGCTAGTGGGAAGCAGCCACATAGCGCAGGGAGATCAGCTCAGTGCTTTGTGACCACCTAGAAGGGTGGGATAGGGAGGGTGGGAGGGAGACGCAAGAGGGAGGGGATATGGGGATATACGTATATGTATAGCTGATTCACTTTGTTATACAGCAGAAACTAACACATCATTATAAAGCAATTATACTCCAATAAAGAGGTGAAAAAAAAGGTTGTTGGTTACAAGCAAATCAGAAAAACAAAACCAACCAACCAATCCTTCACCACTGAGGGCTGAGAAGTAGCACAGTACATGTTGTTAAAGTCCCAGAGGCTTGGCTGGCTGTTGACACCTGGCTAAGACCCTTGTACTCATCCCCGTGTAATCTGCTGGTCAGAACTCTGGCCTTGAGAGGGCAGCCTCAGTGGGGCCCAGAGACTGGATATGAGCTGACGGGAGTGGAGGTACCTTCCTACCCAGTTCCTGAGCCAAGCAACCGTTTCTGTGGTGGGTCAGCCACTCATACAGCCGAGCATGCAATGCAGTTTCTTCTCCAGTCACAGACTAGTAGCCCAAGGGTGGTGAAGGCCACCGGTGGCTGGACGTCAGGTAACCAGGAGAGTCAGGGGTCACATGCTGTCACTGCTACTCTGGGCCTTAGTGTCACAGGTGACACATAGAAGCCCCTGGGGGGACCAAGGGTTTATATACTGGGGGGCTTGGGAGAACGACACATCTGTGGCTTTTCTCTTCTGAATAATGTCCGTAAACTTTAGCCTGCAGTTGGGAGTCTCTGCTACCGACGGCCCCCCAGTGCTGCAGCTGCCTGGCCCTAGAAAACCCTGCCGAATTCTGCCCTGCCATCTGTCTTACCTGAGACTGGGGCTCTTCGAGAGCAGACCTCTTTTTCCTCGTAGTCAGGCACCCTGAGGCAGGGCTGTGTCTTCCCTCAGAATGTGGCCCCTCAGTAGCAGTGCTGTGTTTTCTGAGAGTGGTTTCCTGAGGCCGGGCTGTTTCTGTCATCAGACTAGGGCTCCCTGAAGTCATGGCTGTGTCTCCCCTCAGAGTATGGCCCCCTGAGGCAGGGCTAGAGCTCCTCTTTTTTCTTGCTGTCCATGCCCTTCATGGCTTGAGGGATCTTAGTTCCCTGACTAGGGATTGACCCCGGCCAGGGCCAGTGAAACAGTGCAAGCGCCGCATCTCCTCCTCACTGTGTCTCCTCAAGGGCGGAGCTGTGTCTCCTCAAGGGTGGAGCTGTGTCTCCTCAGCCTGAGGCTCCCGGAGGCGGGGCTGTATCTTCCCTCAGACTGGGGCTTCATGAGAAAGAGCTGTGTCTCCCCTCAGACTCAGGGTTTCTGAAGCAGGGATCTCTCTCTCCCTCTTTGAGAGCAGGGCCGTGTTTCCTCACACTGTGGCTCCCTGAGGGTAGGGCGGTGTTTCTTTCCGTTTCTGGCTCTCTGAGGAAGGGCTGTACCTCCCCTCAGAATGGGGCTCCCTGAAGTCGAGGCTGTTTTAATCCTCAGATTTGTTTGCACTCCCTGAGGCAGCTCTGTGTCTCCCCTCAGATTCCGGCTCCCTGAAGGATTGCTGTATCCCCACCTCCTCACTGTGACTTCTCGAGGACGGGGCCGTCTCCCCCTTAGACTGGAGCTCCATGAGGCCAGGGCTGTGTTTCTCTCAGATTCGGGCTAAGGAAGGGCTGTATCTCCCTTCAGAATGGGGCTCTCTCAGCAGGGCTGTGTCACCTCTCAGACTGGAGCTCACTGAGGACAGGGCTGGGTCTCCCCTCAGATCTGGGTTCCCTGACGGAGCTCTGTGTCTCCCCCTCACTGTGATCCTCAAGGATTGCAAGGCTGTGTTCCCTCATAGTGCGGCTTCCTGACTTAGGGAGGTGTTTCCCCTCAGAATGGAGCTCCCTGATTGCAAGCCTCTTCTTCCCCCTCAGCTTCCCACTCCCTGAGCCAGGGCTGTATCTTCCCTCAGCCTGGGGCTCCGTGAGCCAGGGTTGTATCTCCGACTCAGACTATGGCTCTTGGACAGCAGGGCTGTGTTTCCTCAGACTGGGGCTCCCTGAGGGTAGGGCTGTGCTTCCGTAAGATTTTCTGGCTCCCTGAGGAAGGGCTGTATCTCCCCTCAGAATGCACCTCTCTGAAGGCAAGGCTGTTTTTCCCCCTCAGATTGGGGCTCCCTGAAGTCAGGACTGTGTCTCCCCTCAGAGTGGGGCTCCCTGAGCGAGGGCTGTATCTCCCCCTCAGACTGTGCTTCTTGGAGAGCAGGGCTGTGTTTCCTCACAGTGGGGCTCCCTGAGGTAGGGAGGTGTCTCCCCTCGGACTTGGGCTCCTTGCAATCAGGGCTGTGTTTCCCCCCGGAGGGGGGCTTCCTGAGGTGGGGCTGTCCCTTCCCGCAGACTGGGGCTTCCTCAGGGAGAGCTGTGTCTCCCCTCATCTCGGGCTTTCTGAAGCAGGGCTGTATCTCCCCCTCAGACTATGGCTCTTCGAGAGCAGCGCTGTGTGTCCTCATGGCGGGGCTCCCTGAGGAAGGGCTATATCTCTTCTCAGAAGGCAGCTCCCTCAAGGCAAGGCTGTTTTTCCCCTTAGATTCGCACTCCCTGAGACAGGGCTGTGTCTCATCTCAAAGTCGGGCTCCTTAAGACAGGGCAGTGCCTCCCCTCAGAATGTGGCTTCCCCAGGTTCCCGTCTTGCTTGCTTTCTCTGAACAAATACTTCCTCCAACTCTGGATTCAATCATAAAGAATAAAGATTATTTTTAAAAGGAAGATGTATTAAAAGTGGGGTGGGTTAATTTCAAAAGATGGAAATACCGTAACATAGAATGTTTTTTTGTAAACTATTTTAAAAAGGTGTTTTCGGGCTTCCCTGGTGGCGCAGTGGTTGAGAGTCCGCCTGCTGATGCAGGGGACACGGGTTCGTGCCCCGGTCCGGGAAGATCCCACGTGCCGCGGAGCGGCTGGGCCCGTGAGCCATGGCCGCTGAGCCTGCGTGTCCGGAGCCTGTGCTCCGCAACGGGAGAGGCCACAACAGCGAGAGGCCTGCGTACCGCAAAAAAAAAAAAAAAAAAAAAAAGCTGCTTTCCTCTGTCTCCTGGGTATGGCAAGAGGATATTCGAGGTGCTTTCCTCCCCATTCTACGCTCAGTTTTTTCACTAATGCCCCAAACCTGTGTGTATGTCATGCCCTTCGCTGTGAATGCCTGCCTTGGGTTCACCTGGTGAACTTAGACCAGGCCTCATGACTTTCCTCAGTGTCTCTACTAGGACAGCTGCCTGCCTTGAATTACTTTCCAGGGAAAAGCACACCCACCTGATTTTAGGATTGGATCATCAGGGCAGGTTCCTTCAGGTCTTCTGCTGTCTCCAAGTGCCCTCTACAGGCCAAAGAAAATAAATCCTCCCAGGATATGGTGTTTTCCAAATGTGCAAAACATTAATTTTTTTCTAAATTTGACTTAACCCCTATTATGATCTCCCAATCAATTCAGGTAATTCAGAATAACTTTCCACCTCCACCAACTTCTCCCCAGGAAGCATCTAAGTTCTGTGCACCGGCTCTCATTCGAGCTTGGGGTAGGCACATGTCCACTTTCTTTATCCTGTTGGAAAGCCCCCAGGCCATACCTGCCTCTGCTCCCAGGCAATGTTTGGAAGTGAGTCCCACATTTGCCTGGTGCTAGACACTTCGGGACCTCCTGCGGATCTTTCCATTGAGACCCACTTGCTGCCACTTCTACTCTCCCTGTGGTCACTGCTCTGTGATGGGGGTGAGGAGCTGCGCAGGGGTTCTGGAACATCTCCATTTTCTCAATCCCCCCAGGAAATGAGCTTGCCTGTCCTTGGATCCCCACACTCATCTGGGGCTTCCCCCGGACCCTGGACTTGGTTCAGGGACAGGGAAGGCGAAGGCTGCCGCAGCAGCTCCCTCCTTCCTGCGTCAGCTTGGTGAACCTGTTTGGGCCCTGGGAGGCATGGAGTGGGGCATGGGGGAGGGGCAGTAAGCAGTAGAAGGAAAAACTGCTAGGTTTTCCATCCAGATCTTTTTGTCCTATGCCAAAACAGATACTCAGCCTTTTCTTTCTTCGTAACTAAAAACCAAGACTTTGACATCTTTGTTTCCTGGTCCCATCAGCTGCGTCTTTGAGAGCTTCCCTTTGGGCCGTGGTGCCCTCTGGTCAAGCTCCCTGGGCAGGGGGCAGGGCTCAGATCTACAGAAGGAATTTCGTCATAGAACAGGGAGGGAAAAACCAAACCACCTCAAGCAACCCTCTGCCACAGTCACAAGACGGAAGAATGCATTCCTTTTTGTATTTACAAAACATATAGTACGAGGGTGCTTCCCACCTTTTGAGGGTTCCTTTTCTTGCACCTTCCTTTAAAAAAAAATTCTTATTTGCTTTTGCAAGAAATATCTG
This sequence comes from Delphinapterus leucas, assembly GCF_059928025.1. Lineage (NCBI taxonomy): Eukaryota > Metazoa > Chordata > Mammalia > Artiodactyla > Monodontidae > Delphinapterus > Delphinapterus leucas. The sequence continues at coordinate 59,681,569 of NC_143138.1, forward strand.
AAGGTGACTTGCAGAGAGGCAGCAAGCCCCTTTATTTTAATCCTTTGGCTAGTCTCTGCTAGGAAATAGGACATGCTTTCACATAGAGTACAAGGACTGAATTCAGGAAATTTAATATTAATACAATATTTTAAAATAGACTCCCAATATTCAAATTTCTCCGATCATCCCAATCTTTTCTTGTATAGCATCTTTTCCAATTTGGGATCAGGAATTGCATTCGTTGTCCCTTTATTCTGGAACAATTCCTCTTTCTTTCATGGCATTGATGTTTTTCAAGGGAACAGGTACATGGTTTTATAAAATGTCCCTCAATTTGGGTTCGTCAATTTGTGAACTTCATGATTCAGGTTTTGCATTTTTGGAACAGCAGCATAGAAGTGCTGTGTCCTTCCCAGGACATCACACATGAGTGGTACCTGATAGCAGTTTGTCCCATTTGGGTAATGTTCAGTTTGATAACGTGTTTAAAGTGGTGCCCAACAGGTTTCTCCACTGCAAAGGTACCTCCCCAGCACTTCGAAAATTAATAAACATTCTATGGGAAGGTACCATGTATGTAAATATCCTGCTACCTAACAAATTCTTACCCAATAGTTTTAGCATCCACTGTTGTCTAAATGAGTTAGTTTTGCAAAATTGTGGTTTTCCTAACTCTATTGTCCCTTCTACTCAGCATTCTACTTAGAAGCATGCATTCCAGCCTCCTCTTCCCATCCCTCCTCCCCTTGGAATGCCCTCCCCACTTGGCAAATCCTGCCCATCCTGGAAACCCAGATCCAGGGTCACCTTGTCTCAAAGCCTTCCCCGCCCCAGCCAGTAGATTAACCCACCCACGCTCTCTCTCCACTTCAAGCAAGGTGGCTACAGCTACAGCTGTCTGGCCTCCCTGAGCCCGAGATAGGGAGACACTGGGGAGGGGAACCCACTCCTCCCACGGCAGGACTCCCACCCGAACTCCGCCTGATCTAGCACAGTGGTTCTCAGAGCCTAGTGAGCCCCAGGACCCCTTGCCGGGCTTGGTGAAACACATACCTGGACCCTACCCCCTGGGATTCTGATGCACCACCCCAAAACCTCACTGGCTTAACAACAAAAGTTGGTTTCTCCTTCAGAGCGTATGTCAAATGCTAGAGGGCGGGGAGTCTGGTCCACACAGAGACCCAGGATAATGGTGGCTCTGCCAACTTGTGACACCATCATTTCAACATGTGGCTTCAGAGCAAGAGAAGAGCATAGAAAATCATGCATGGACTTTTCTCTGCTCACAGCTCACTGGCCAGAACTAGTCCTGTGCCCTGCCCACTGCAAAGTGACTGGGAAACACGGGGATCAGGAGGGCCATTTGGTGACACTGGTTTCTCTGCCGTAACAATGCTCCCCTTCTCTACTGGCACACAGCCATGGAGACCTTCTCTCTGTTCCTCAAACACACCACATGCTTTCCTACCTTTGGGCCTTTGCACCAGCTGCTCTCTCTGCCTAGATGCCCGTGTGCCAGATGTCACATGGTTGGCTCAAATGCCACTTCCTTGGAGAGGCCTTTCCTGACGGCCCAAAGTAGCCACCCCATCTCTCACACCAGCCTATTTCAATTCTCTGTTGAAACAGGCCTTATTATGCCACGTTTGGGGTCATCTCTCTCCTATTAACAGACTGTACGCACACTCCATGAGAGAAACTGATCACTTATCACCATGTCCCATAGATGTTCAAAATATATCTCCCTCAGCGCATCAACCCTAAGGTGTATTACTATTCCCATTTTACAGGTTAAGAAAATGGAGGACCCAAACAGAAGTGGCTTGCCCCGGGTCACACCACTACCAAATGGTAGCACCTGATTGAAATCCATGCCGCCACCACCCACTACTGTTTGCTTGTGTGATTTCACTGCTCCCAAATATTAAGGTGGCAGAAAATTTTATTTTATCCTTTCGTTCTCCATATGGTGATCCTCCACTGTGCTTGGTTTTTAAGTCTCAACAAGTTCTATGGAGGGCAATTTGGCAACATCTATCTGGGAATTCATCCTACAGATATGCTCACGTATGTGGAAAATTACATATACGCGAGGCTTTTTCATTACAGTGCTGTGAGAGGAAACATTTGGAATTAACTTATAGGTCCGTGGGGGTGTGTGTGCATTCACAGTGGGCATGTGCACGTGGTGGAGTAGTATGCAGCCCTGAAAAGTGAGAAAGAGCTTCAGGGTCTGATTGGAAGGTTATCTAAGGGGATGTATGACATTAAAAGAAAGGTGGGTTACAACAGAAGTATATGACTTTCGTTTCAGTTCCCCCAAGAGCTGAATACCTTCAAGTCCTGCATAGAGATGGTCTCCTCAATGAAAAGAACAAAATACAAATCAGCATAGCAGTGTGCTTTCCATCATTTGAACTTATTTTATTGGTACTAGCAAATAAAATTTAATTGTTGATTTTGGATGCATTACAACACACTTTTTGGTAATGGGTACACGATGCTGATCGTTTATTAACTATACTAAATACTGCGACCTCCGAATTGTTGATTTTTACACGGTTATTTCCTTTATGAGGATGGGTGGCCCCTCTCTCTGAATACATAAAATGGTCCATTCCATCCATGGTTTTCATATTCCTTTGTTATTCTACCTACGGCTTTGAAATACATTCAAATAAAAAGATGTAAGTTCCCTGCAGTGAGTGCACACATACCACAGCGAGGAGAGTTGAAAACACAATTAACCAACACCCTCGTGTTCAGAGAATAAATGGTATGAAATCATGGGACCAAAGCTTGCTCCTGGGGACTTTCTCAAAGTATCTTCAGTGGACATAAGGTCACACTCACTCAATTGAAGGATACGTCTTTTGCCAAGGGTGGCGGGAGGAGGGTAATGGGGGGTGCAAATGACGATTTCATTTTCATATGGTGTTATCCTTCCATAAATGTCTGGAAGAAATGGCCACAGAGCACCGTGATGTGCAGTGCAGTCCTCAGATCAGAATAAATAAATGACCTGCTTGGATTGGAAAGCCGCAGGCGCACCGTGACCGAGCCGGAGAGGACAGAAGATGTTTGTTTAAAATACAGCACACACAAATAATAAATAAAAGTTTGAAACTTAGTCAGTGACGGCGATGGGACCAGACTCCCTGTCTGTTCATGGTTCTTCTCACAACACCTCTACCTCTTCCTAAGGATGAAAAGTGGCACAAGGACACAAAGGGCTTTTGGGGACCACTCTGTTCTGAAACAAGAGGGCAAAACGTGTTTTGAGGGCATCGAATGGCTGCAGAAGAAGACCACAGACATGAAAGCATGCTCACCAGTCTAGGGTCCAGAACAAGGACCAGAACAAGAGGACCGCCAAAGCCTCATTTCTCTGTGAACCAGTCTGGTGTTACCTTTGGCCGTGGTTCTTCTCTTTTACTGTTGACAAAATTTCATCCACCACCTTTCCCCAACCCCCTTTCCTTATGATCCTATTGTTAAAATCGCCTTGGTCTTAATTTGGTTGTGACACTGGGTCCCAGAAATAAGCTGCTATCTCATTAGCTGCTTGGTGTGTCTGAAACTTGTATTTTGGTGCCACAGAACCACAGAGAGAACATTCACTGCGACTTCCCATCTAGTACCATTACTTCCCTGCATATATTAAAAAAAATAATAAAAGCAAAAAAATAAAACAAATCACACAGAACACACAGGGGCTGCCAAACGGGGCAGCAGGAGTGTAAATACATTCTCTTTCAGGTCAGACGTCTGGCCCGACGGTGGATTACAAAACACGGAGGGATGAATTCAGGTTGAAGGCATGAGAAGAAAAAGTCACAGCTCAAGAAAAGAAGCGACCGTCCGTCGGGGCCGAGCAGTGAAGGTCTTGAAGAAGCTGGGACCCAAGAAAGAAAGAACAGCTCTCCCATCGTGAAAGCTACAGCAGCTGCACGTGGCAGCAGACGGAGGCCCCTTACGCTCTTACAGGGAGGGTGAGACGAGGTGCCCAGTGACACCAGGCGGCACAGCCACCGTGCTACGTGACAGCTCAGGATGTGTGGCTCCGGCAGCCAGCCACAGCTTCACTGGTTTCCTATCCATGGGATAAGAACACACATGGGGGTTTCAACGCTTCTCAAAGGAAAGAAGGAGGAAAGACACCGGGCTGCCCCTGCCCCCGGCCAGCACGGGCCAAGTCCTCAAGAGAGCGATGTCGGTGCTGGGGTGCTTCCCGTGGGATTCGAAGGAAGGGCAGGGCAGATACAGGTCTCCAGGTCCTATGTACACATTTTACAGAGTCTCCACTCTGCCCCCATTAGGCACGAGGCTGATTTGTCTAGCTCAGGAGGGGATGGGCAGAGGAGAGCAGAGGAAGCGTGTGCAGTGAAGGGGGAGGGGAGGGAGGGGAGAGCAAGACTGGTTTCATCTAGGGGAAGGGCCTTCTCCCAGCCTCACCGTAAGCTAGTTTGTTTGGGGAGTTTAGCACCCATCAAGATGCCCGAGGTGAGCGTCACGGGGGCTTTCATCTGCATGCTGGACCCCACCATGGTGGGGAAGCTGCGGTTCCGTCGGATGCCACTGTTGAGCTGGAGCCCGCCGATGGCACTGGTGACAGTGGGGCATCCGAGGGGCAGGCCCTCAGGTACCAAGCCTCCGGGGACAAGGGCCTGCGTGGGGCCCGGGGGCCCACAGAGGAGAGGTCCCTGGTCCTCAGTCAAGGTGGGGACGTGGGCTCGCCCCGAGTTCACCACTTTGGCCACACCAAACCTCCTAACTTTGTCCACGAGGTTAAGGTTGGAGACAGACACATCGGTCTGGCTTTCGCTGCTCCGGACAGCCTTCTTCTCCCTCACCTCCCTGAGGATGGAGCTGGCTGGCTTGGAAGCCAGGAAGTTGTCGTAGGGAGGGCTCGTGCACTTGAGCTCGAAGGAGGGCGGGGAAGACACGGGCGACTGCATAGGCGAGTTGGGCGGAGTAGAGGGGATCACGGCCATCCTGGGGGTGTAGGAGTGCAGGATAGAGCCCCGGCCGGCCCTGTCCCAGCTCTGGGGGTCGTAGACAGCCGCGGAAATGCCCCGCTCCTTCAGCAGCCACACCAGCCCCAGGGATGTGCTCATGGTGGTCGTGGACTCACGGACGTTAGTGAAGGATTCGGCCAGGCTCAGTCTCCGCGGAGTGCACGGCGTGGCCACCGGCGTGGACTTCAAGTGGCTGGTGCTGCCACAAGCTGGAGTCGGGGCCGAGTTAAGGCTGATTAAGAAAAGACGACAGGTCATTGATCAGAAAATGCCCACGAGCACCAAGGAAGCAGTCCGTGGCCAGCCGCCTGCAGGGGTGCAGCGCAGGCCTAGGACATGCTAAGGGGACTCCCCCAGCCCAGGCTCCCCAGGTGCCTCTTTCCATGTCTGCTTTTCCTCTCACCAAAGGGGCCATGGATTCCCCGAAGTGGGGACGTGGTTTAAGTTAAGGAAGCTGCATGTGATTTCCCTCTTTCAGCCCTAGAGGGTGGGTACAACTGTCCCCTTTGCAGGTGAGGGAACTGAGGCTCAGCTTAGGTGACTTACTCAACGTCACACTCACCTACTCAGTGGAAGACCCTGGATTTAAACACAAGTCTGAGTGACCCCAAAGATAGGGGAGGAAGGCCTTCAGCAGAGAGGCTTTCTGTCCCTACCAAATTTACTCAGATTCCTGCCCTCCTTCCCAGTAGCCGCTTCCCTGAGGCAAGACGTTAACCAGGGCTACGGGATATGAGAGTTTATCCCGGGAATGGCCGAGGCAGGTGGGACATCTCGGTGGAGGACCCTAGGGTGATGGGGAGACTGAGGCTGAAGGTGCCCATCAACTCAGCAGCAGACCCGGGCCTCCTGACTCCCACCACAGTGTTCTTTCCTCTGCACCCTGCTGCCCTCTAGTCCTTCTCCCGTGGGTGCCCAAGTCCACCTTGATGAGTGGAGTTATTGGGACAGAGGGAGCCACGTCACGTATTATCAGATCTTCATCTATGGAACCACCTAGAAAAAGGCCCACTGGGTGTATGAAACCTGGTTACTAAAGGAAAAGTGGAAAGATTCCTTCGTCTACTCATGTCATGCTGACTGAGGACCCACTGTGTTCCAAAAGCTGGTATCCAGCAGTGAGGGAGTTAGGGCAGAAGGTATAACAGAGGGGCAGCAGGGGGGAATGCACTGCTGTCTGCCTGAAAACCAGGAGAGACCCACTTTTAACAACTGCTTCAGGGATGGAGTGAGGCCACCCAGGCACAGAGGCCCTGAGCTGCTGCTAGATGAGCAACTGAGCGGCACAGAAAACACATCCCTCCTGACGGTCTCATGAGATCTGCCCCGGCACCTGCCTAAGGACGCAGCAGGGGCTTCAGGTGCCCCTGGGAACAGGCAGCTGGGTGGTCCGCGGGAGCCGGGGGATAGAGCCCTCTCTCCCCAGCCTGACAGGGGACAGGCCACATACCTTGGACAAAGCACCAACTTAGGGAAAGGGGAGGAAGGGGATGGGCTCTGGAGCAGGTCCTTGGAATGAGTGGAGCAGGGCCCCCTCCTGCAGGAGGGGCAGGTCAAGGGCAAGTACAAGCAGAGGCATCACTTGGCTGCACACTCAGGAGACCTCACCACTGGCCAGTCTGCACAGGGTGAGGAACCCAGAACAGGCCTGTCTCACACAAGCTCGGGACTGGGGATGCTGGTGGGTCGGGAGTACTCAGAGGAACATGGGATTAGAAACCACAGCAGATTCCTCAGGTTAAAAGGTGGATTCTTCAAAAGGCACAGGTGGGGCTTCCCTGTTGGTGCAGTGGTTGAGAGTCTGCCTGCCGATGCAGGGGACGCGGGTTCGTGCCCCGGTCCGGGAAGATCCCACATGCCACGGGGCAGCTGGGCCCGTGAGCCATGGCCGCTGAGCCTGCGCGTCTGGAGCCTGTGCTCCACAACGGGAGAGGCCACAACAGTGAGAGGCCCGCATACCGCAAAAAAAAAAAAAAAAAAAAAAAAAAAAAAGGCACAGGTGGAATTCTACAAAATTGATCTACAAGCAATAGAGGGCCCCCAAAAAATCTGGACTTAAAATCTTGTTCACAGAGCCATTCCTAGCGAGATTCTCTATTTTGTTTCAAGCTGCCATTCTTTCAAACTCAGGTAGAAAGCCTTTTCTTACTACTGACTTCTCAGGCTTTTTCATCCCTGACGAGGCCAGAAGGACTTAGAGAAGAAGGCAGGAGTGTGGTGCTGAGTCCTATGGCTACAGTCAGAAGGGCACCAGGATGCCAGCCTCTCCCAGGGCGAAGCTCTGTCCAGTGGTTTTAAACACGATCTCTTCAAACATAAAGCTGAGGGATAGGGAAGCCGGGTTCTCCAGAGGCAGGAAGGAAGACTGAGAGACAAGCTAAAATTTAGAGGTCCCCTTCCGGTGAGAACCTCGGTTAGACCTGTATTAGTGCTGGCACTCGGAGCGACTGGGGCATTTAGACAGGTTAGGGGTATCCGTTGTCAAGGCCGAGTTAGCCAGGCACAATCAGAGACACATCCACGCCTACATCGTGGGTTAGTGGCGGCCACGCGTGCACACACAGCTCCTTCATGGGGCCCTGCTGGTAGTGTCCTCACCCCCTGCCTTGCCCGCGGGCTTACTCTCTGCCCTACATCTGCTCTCAGCTCAACGGGGCCTGGGGCTGCTTCGTCGTCCTCCTCACATGACCTGCGGAGAATTATTCATCATTGAAGGTGCTCCTTGGGGCAGCTGCTCCCTCCGAGCTGGCCCTGCTCGCCTCTCTCCCGTAAGTTACCTTCCACTCACCCTGCCACCTCGTACCACAGAGAAGTCAGCTGATGGGGTCACGCTACCACGTTGGGGGAGACCATTTTCCCTTTTACTGGAAGCTCTGAAATCCAGCCAAGCAGACCGCCCCCCCCCCACCCCCGCCCAGGCCATACAAGTCCTCTCGTCCCATGGTACCAACTCTTACCACTTCTTGGAGGTGCCCAAGGGAAATGGACCACGCTGGGCATGTGGTTCCATTCAAGTTTTATCATTTCGGTCATTACAGGGTGGCTGTGACGCATGGCCCCTGGGGCCATCGCCAGAGGCATAAGTGCTACCAGAGGGCTCAGTAACTCCATTCTGTGAAAGAACACGTTCTACTGACAAACTTCGGGGCAAAAAGCCAACAGACTTGGACTTAGGGGCTGTGGTAGTGCCCTAAACTTCAGCTGGTTGAGAAGGGACGTAAGAATCTTCCACGGCCAATAAAAGAGCAACTAAAAGTGGGTCCAGGTCTCTCTATCTGTACTGGATCTGAATCAATAGCGGTCTTGATTCAAAAAGAAAGAAAGAAAGATGGGACTCAGAACAGGCGACTGCAGTGCTTGGGAGATGCTTCCACTGGCTAGGGGTAGATTTGAATGAGCCTCTCTACTTTGGCTTTCCTCAACGTTAAGTCTCACAGGGAGTGTCTCAACCTCACCCCACCCTGCCCACCCCCCGGCCGGGTCCCTTACCTTGGTGTGACCCGCGTGAGCTCGTCTGAAGGGTGCAGGATGCGACAGGTGGTGAAGGTGAAGGTGGAGTTTGTCTGTGACATGCACTTCCCAGGGTGGTGGGCTAAATCGGGGGGAGGGGGGGAAGGGAGGAACAAAATATAGTCCTTGCATCCAAGTACACCCATGAGAAAAGTCAAAATCCCGCATGGCCCTGGACAGATGCAAGAAGCGATGGGCTACCTTGTGAACTGGATCTGGGCGAGGAAGGTGAAACGCAAATGTTCTGGATCGAAGGTGGTCCCTCAAAAATAACCACACTTTTGAGCACTGGTGTGCAGAGCATCGAATTCCAGCTTCCAACCCAGTCCAGACAGGGTTTCCCATCAGCGTTCTTTGGCCAGTAGTGGATTCAGTTTGAAGGGCTAATGGGCCCTTGGGGGTAAATTTGGGTTCCCTCCTCAGAGGTCCAAATCGGCTTCCTTCTTTTGTTGCTTTACTTTTCTTTTCATTGGCAAATAGGTGCTAAACTCTGCCAAGGGGAGGGGAGAGGTGCAGGGCAGGGAGAGGTACTTGCGCCTGGGAACAGGGCAAGGCTCACCGGCTCCCTTTTCTGTTTACACAAAAAGGGGCTTGAGGAAGCTGGCTCCACTACTGTCTAACTGTGGTCGACAGGGAGGGAGATGGGGCCTCAGCTGCCTCAGCAACAACGTGGCAGGAGTCCCAGGGCCTGGGCTCTCCGTGGGGCTGAAGTGCCAGGACCTGGGCTGGGCTGACACACAGCGGTGCGAGCAGCACCAGTCCCCCTGGGCTGCTTTCTTGCCATCTCTAGGATGTCTGGTTTCTGATGAAAATGAGACAGAACAAGTCGTCCTCAACTTATTTCCTCTGAAAGCTCCAAAGAGTTGTTAAGGCAGCTGAAAGACTAAGATCTGGAGCAAAGTAAATCACAGAAGCGTTAGGACCATGCACCAGAAAGCCGGCAGGGGATAAGTAGGAATAGAGTCTACAGGAGACATCATGATTGTAGAGGTCATCCTCGTTCATAACTCAAATGTAAAAAAAGAAGAGAAAAAAAAAAGGAAAAATGATGCTGCTCCCAATAGCATGCAAGGTGAGGTCTGGGTCAGCCCCCCTCCCCACCCACTCCACCCCTGCAGCCCCTCAGCCCCCCAGAGACCTCCTTGGGAGACAACGGATTAGGATATTGGAGGCCATGAGCACGCTGAAGATTCGAAAGGCTGGGACTAGAATCTTCTAGCTCTTTATGGCAAGTTTTCTCTTGGATTTGACAAAAAGGAAAAGGAAAACAAACCAGAAGAGATCGGTGCCCCGAACCTACAGATCCACACACGGGTGATTGTATCTTAAAACAAAAAGAAAAGAAAAAACTAGAACCCAGATGAAACAAACAAACAAAAACATATTGGAGACATGCAAATTGAAGGCAGGCAGGACACAGCCAAGGCACAAAAATGGTGGCGGTGACTCAGGAGCTACGCAAGGCTGGTTTCCCCTGATTATTGTGGTCCAATCCATGTCTTTGTGTCAAGGAAGGCTCCCGTGGCCCCTGGCATGGCAGCCAGCACCACGGCCACAAGAGCAAACTCTCAGCCACTGGGAGCTCCAGGCAAAGCAGGAGGGGGGTGGAAAACACACGTAAAAATAGCCTTTATGCATCTTTGTTTCTCAAGCAAAAAAGTAATGGTTTAGGAACTCAGATAATTGAGAAATGACTGCAAGCAAAACAAAAATGTTAGAAGCTATGAAGAAAAGGCAACCAACCAATCACGATTCTCTGATTGCAATAAGGTCTAGAAGCAAAAGCAACAAAAAACCTGAGAAAAGCATTCCAAATAACAGGCGTGAGGGGTTATTTGGGAGGGAGGAAAGAAAAGTGCAGTAAGTAGAAGTAATTAAGACAGAACAGTTGAAAGAGAGAGAACATTTTTTTTTAAAATCAAACAAAAGCAAGGCTTGATTTAAACTTAGAAGTGTACCCCATTTAAATAGATACATGGCCAGAATATCAAATCAAAAGGTCACACATGTTCACTTTCTCCACCCCATTACATATCGGATCTTCAATCGCAACAGTTAGTGTGAGATGGACATTTTAGAGAGACAGTTGCATCAGCAGAAGCAAAACCCATCTTATTGCAAATGGGTTTTGGGAATAGGAAAAGGCTGCTAAAATTCAGAGGTCATCATTCCCCAGAAGCGATGGACAGCTTTAGAAGACCAAGGAAAATCAACAACAAGGATCAAAAGTGCCAAAGCCAGAGGTTCGGCCCCTCCGCAATACCACTGGGACGCCTGGACCGGCCAGCTCTCCGAGTCACCACTGCCCACCGGGCCGCTGCAGCATCTCCCTTCCTTGGGACACAACACAGAGACAGTGAGTCACCCGAGGCTCCTTGAGCTGCCGGGGGCTGATTCCTACAGTTCTGTGAACAGTAGAGAGCAAATTCCCAAAGCAAGAGGCACTGACAGAGTCCTCTAGGCAGGGAGCAGGGGCTCAGTGGGAGCGCTCACTACTGCAGTCACCACTGCACCCCAAAGCCCTGCCTTAGGTGCTGTGGGTTAACCGCATGCTGCTCGCTTGGGGCCTCCAAGGGCAGGGGTTTTGGATTTAATGTTCTGACTTCCTACTTAAATCCTCATTCCTTTTCTCGGTCTGACTGGAGGACTGCAGTGTTGTGAGCCAAAAGTATCAACACTGCCAAGTACTTTCATCAAATATTTTATTTAGGAATGAACTTGCATTTCCCCCCCTCAAAAGACCCTAACCTTTATTATTTTTCTTTGTCCCTCCGGCCATGGGCTCTGAAACTGGTACAAAAGCCTCATCTGTCAAAGAGAGCCTTTAAACTTAATTGATCCTTGATTATTCAAGACCATCTACGTTGGTGAACTACATACAGGTAGCTACCGTGCAGATTTTTTGTTCTTTAAAATGTGCCACCTGCAAGCACACACCCTTCAGCCGAGGTGGGGTCTCAGAGGGCTGTATAAGGAGGACAGTGCCCCTGCCCACTTGCACTCTGACCAACCCCGGTGTGCTTTCTGCCCAGAGCAGGTGCACTTGGTAAATGGCTCTGACTGGCTGTGCTCCTCTGGGGGCACATGGTGCCTGGTACTGAATGGGAAATTGGGTGCTTGGGATCTTGCCGCCGCAGCCAGTCGTGAGGGAGCCCTGGCCCAGCCCTGAGTCTCCAGTGAGTTGGGGCTTCCTTCTTGGATGCCCTGAAGACCACGCTGGGGATTATCTGCAAGTGTGCTACCCAGACCAGGTTGACTGCTGCTTGGTGGAAGGCTCAGGTCTCCAGGGAAGATGGGCAGGAAAGCCCAGTGCTCTCCTCGCAGCCCAGGGATCCAATGGTGAGAAGAGGAAAGAAACACGGATAAAGTTTGGTATACTGGCAGGGACCTGCAGGGTGACTGGGCTTTGCAGCCTGGCCGTCCACGTGATGAGATCTGTTCACACGAGCTCATGCATGTCGGTCAATTGGAACGATGCTTTCCTTCCCCCACCCACAGGGAAGGCCAGGCTGGGAATGTGCCGGGAGACCAGAAACTTCTCTCTCTAAAGGCCATCATAGCATCGTCCTTAAAAGAACCCTCCCGGGAGCCCACACAGCTGTCAGGTTGCAGCTGCACCTACTGAACTCTATGGGGAGCTGGGACCTACACACACACACGGCTTCCAAGGGGATCTCTGAGGACAGAGGAATGCTGGCCATGCTACACATCCAAGCTATTTTTTGGCTTACAGAAGTAACTTATTAAAATATTTTCTTTAAAATGACAAACCCATCCCAAAATCTTGGAAAAAGGGGTTTTTATCTTTGTGACATACTGAGAGCCTTCCAGATTCTTTTCCCACTCTTCACGGGAAGTGGCCAACTTGTGCAAAATAAACAAAATGGCTTGACGTTTTTCCCCTTTTCTTGATTTGAACATGTTGTGTGAAGCTACCGTCACACGACTTGGATCTGCTCTGCCATTTCTATAAACTCATTCACCAACACACACACACACACACACACTCCCCCCACCTCCTTTAATTCTAGTAGCTGCCACCACATCAACAGTGGCATCCACCGGCCGACCTTTTCTGTCCAAGAAAAAACAAACCTATTGAAAGTAAAAGCACTGTCCATCCAGCTTAAAGCCATGGCTTGAAAGCCCTGCAAACATCAGTACTTTATTTTTTTTCATCTTTTTACCAGCTTCTAATGACTTTGTTGTTTTTTGCTCAAGGAGTAACCACAGTGGAGGTGGGACGCGTATCTTTGCCTGTCAGCTACATGCCCCCCCCCTTTTTTTTTTTTTAAGCCATGTTTTAGAATTCTTCCTAAAAAACTAAACTCTCAGGGCATAGAAAAATGCTCTAAAGACTTTTTCTATCACTTCTTTATATAACTCTGCGTATAAATTTTTCTGGAAAAAAAAGTTCTATGATGAGTCCATGTGGGAAAAACTCCATAAAACCTTTGTTTGCCGTGTGCTTCATCATTTACATAAATGCTGTTTGGGATTAATGTGGCTTTAACAAGTGTTTTTCTCTGGGGGGGTAGGGAATCAAGGGCAGTTTCAGATACAGCAGTACAGCTTCTTTTCTTTTTTTAAAAATAAAAGTGATATTAAACTACACAGTATTACAAGATGACATTTTTAAGCCCTTAGTTCCAGGCTTAACATGGGCCTGTGACTCTTTTTCTCTGCTTCTTAAGCATTTCTTTTATACAGCCCCTGTCTGGTCCTGCAGCTCTAGGGACCCCTGAGTCCCCAATGCAGACATCCAGCCCATAGGCACTGGGGAGGTTTCTAGCACAGAGATTGTGAACCACATCACAAGATCTCTTCCTGGTTTCTGTAAAACTTGTGTTTCCTGCAAAATTTTTAAAAATAAAAAGTCTACTTGTCCCCCTTACACCAAGCTGTCTACTCTGTTTCATCTAAAAAGTGACTTAACAGAGAAACAATCTCACGGAATGGCAAAGAGAGGACCAGAAATTCCCTCAGGTGGCCCTTGGGATATCTTCAGGAGATAAAATGACTCCAAAAAAGAGAAAGATATACTTATTTATTTTTGCCTGCGGCAGGTCTTAGTTGCAGCACGCAGGATCATTGTTGAGGCATGCAGCATCTTAATTGTGGTGCCCGGGCTTCTCTCTAGTTGTGGCGTGTAGGTTTTCTCTTCTTTAGTTGTGGCGTGCAGGCTCCAGGGTGCATGGGCTCTGTAGCTGTGGCCCGCCGGTTCCAGAGCACATGGGCTCTGTAGTTTGCGGCACGCAGGCTCTAGTTGAGGAGCTTGAACTCAGTAGTTGTGGCACGCCAGCTTAGTTGCCCCGCGGCATGTGGGGTCTTAGTTCCCTGACCAGGGATCGAACCCATGTCCCCTGCATTGCAGGGTGGATTCTTTACCACTGGACCACCAGGAAAATCCCAAAATCACTTTTCAGAATGCTGTTAAAATATCAAAAGGGCAAACGCAAGAGTCTCTTTGGATTCTTCGGATGCCAACAAAGCTGGACCCTGCGCCCTCTGCCTTCATGTCCGTCCTGTGGCAAACACCAACAGGTGTGGGAAGCGGGCCTGGCTAAGCGGCCGCAAGTCCATCATCCAGCTAGTGCTACCAGAGCCTGTTCAAGAGCGTACTTCTCCCGTGCGTCAATAGGCGGCGCAACTGGACAACTCACCGGAACCTCAACGCGCACCCACGTGCTACCTCAAGGGCCATCCACTTTAGAAGAGGCATTGTGCAAACAAACGCCCACTCAACAATCCACGTGAGTGCCCCTTGGAGCACGGCAGTGCCCTCCTATGGTTTTCAGAGGTGAGGTTCCATAGAAAAAGCGGTTCCAGCAAGCGGGCTTGTTCTGGAAATGTTAAGCAGGGTTGACTCCGTGCTGTTTGGGATGAGTCAATTATGTGATTCTTCATTCATTTTTCACTTCGGGCTGCACTGGCCTGGTTCTGGTTTACTATACATTTTGATGCAAGAGCACAGGGCTTCCTTAGCATCTCCTAATACAGGGGGGTGAGAGCAGACCCCAGCTTTGTCCATAATAACCAAACTCCTGTAACCGCTACACACCAGGGTGGGGTTGAAAAGTCTTCTCACTAGAGTGGGATCTCTTTGTCAACTCCCTGGGTGGAGATAAGAAGGGACCTTCCCAGAGGGTCTGTGAATCGAATGTATCAGACTTTCCCTTCTACATTCATCAGGTCCTCACGGCCAACGTTCCCTCACAAGCCCCTTTGGGTCCTGCTTCTGCAGTGGGACTGACAGTGCAACAGGATGCCCACCCAGGGCTTTGCTCACACCAGCCCCTGCCCCAGAGGAGGCTGGAGTGATACTCAGTTCCTCGAGCTTTCTGTCTGCCTCCTTTCATCCACCAGCTGTTCCCTTCTCTTCACGTAACCTCTCCTGAACAGAGCCTGGAGCTACGTATCAAATAAGCAAGCTACAAAAGCAGCTAGTTCTTGGCTTTTGCTTCTGGGGGCCCAAGTGCTGCAGCTTCAGGGGTTTTCAAGGGCACTTTTGACCAAATGTGATTTTTGCCTTCAACACTCAGCCTCAAAAATGACACACAGCTCCACTGCAGCACCACTGCCAGATAGGCTGCCATGATTTATCGGAGCCTGTTTTAGGATATTTGTCCCACTGGAAATGGTCTCCATGTGTATGAGCATTAAGTAAACTGACCTTTGCTTTCTTCTATGTTGCATTAATCCTGCCTCTGTCTCTCCTTTAAGAATCAAGGCATCCACGATAATTCACCTGGACTGTCCATCCAACCATCTGCTGACCTAACTCTGTGACTTTAAACTCGGACCTTAATCCTTTACCACACGCGGCCTCTTCTCTACACATAAATACCTAAAATTCAGGACACTGGCAGTACGAGATTATGTCTATTTCTGATAAAAGTGCACTTTCTATACGAATTGAAACATAAAATATATTACTGAAATAAAGTAAAACTGTAATCTAAAAATTGTTTTACATAGTCCATTTTAATCATCTAAATTATTTACAAATATAACAAGGATTTATCCTTTTTAAAGACATGGGATTATAAAAATCAAATAATGACACAATAATACATTAAAATATATTAATAAATATTTTTCAGTACTCAAAATGTTTTCTCCATGAGAGCAGGCTCTAGACAAAAGTGCCTAATGTACAAGTTTTCCCAATTTCCTCCCATAATACCAGTTATTAAAAAAGAAAGGTTAATCACCTTCTGTCTTCAAAGGTTCTCCCTACTAAGTCTTCCCAGGCAGATGGCAGCTCCTGGAACTGTGCTGTTTGGCAACAGGAAAGGGCAGACCAAGGCAGGGACCAGGCCAGCGGGGGGTACAAATTCCAAGACAGAGGAAGCCCCAGGCTTTCCCACTGAAACTTATCTGTCTGCCTGTGACTCCGAGATTGTGTGCATAATGCCACTCAGGGTCCCTGGGATGATTTATGTAGAGTGACGTGCTTCTTACATTCCTAGAATCAAAGTGGTTCTGTCATTCCCCACAGGGAAAAAAGAGCCAGATCATTGTCCGTGTCTTTCCCTCCTGCACTGAGCTTTTACCAAGTCTTGCCCAGAAAACAAGTTCGAAAGAACCTTTGCCTAGATGATCAGACCTTCCCTAAATTACCTTCAGCGATCTATATAATTCTTTCTGGTTGCACACTACCATTGGGACTCCTCTGTAGTTTCCACTGTACATTTGCATGCCTCTCCTCCAAGTTGCTGGGATGGATTTGCTGCAGGTTTCAGGAAGGTGGGAAGAAGCAATGGATACGCCTTTGTGTGTGGTAAGGAAAGTGGTTAGGACTTAGCTCCTCATAACTGGTCCCCTTGCTCCCTCTGTCCTCAGAGAGATATTCTTAGCTGAATTGATAAGCTTTATTCCTTCTCTACAACTTCTCCAAGAGAAACCGAATGGTGCTTCTTTAAATTTACAGGATTCACCTTCTAATCCACCTGCAAGGCTGCAGGGAGGGGTCACCACCCTCAACACGATGCCTGCCCCTTCAGCCACAAAATTAGCAGACACAGTGTCTCCTGTACCACGGTCTGCCTTCCAGAGGGGCACCAGTGCCGATGACACAGGGAGGTAACAGTTCCAGAGGGAAAAGGATTCCTTTTCTTAAGTGAGAAGATCCTAAATAATGTGCATTTTCATTCCCTTGCAAGCTTAATCTGGTAACTCAGTGGCTAAAAATTAAAATAAGACATAAACAAACCCAGGTGCTAAATAATCCTTTTTACTTGATGATACCTCTAAAGTTTATGTCAAAGAAAAAAGAAAAGTTCCTTGGCCAGAGATGTGTGAACTTAGCCAGGGGATGGGAGACACCACCATGAACCTCAGCTCTCTCCTGCCCTGTACTCTATGGGGAGTGTTGTACCTCTCAGGAACGAAAATTATCAGTCACGAAGATGAACGGCCTCTCCTCAAATCTGGCGGCTTGGGGATGTCATGAGGATGACGACATTGGGTTAATTCATCGTTTTCTGGGTCTCTCCCCTCAGCCCAAGCAGCCAGGGGTTCCAGGAAGTCTGGGGTAAATAGTAAACCACGTGACCCTGTGATGCTAGGGCCCTGGGCACAAAGCTTTTCATCCCAGTGAGGCCTAGGATGCGTAATTCTGCAACCTCATGGTCATATCTTTAATATTGGGGTGGAGGGAGGTGGGCACAGAGATCAGTCAGTGCTCTTTCCAGATCCATCTAGAGTTCTCTCTCTAAAAAAGCTTACTGACATCCTCTCAGGGTTTGCTGGATTAAGAAGTATTGCTAAAACACTTAAAAAAAAAATCTACTTTGGGGCTTCCCTGGTGGCGCAGTGGTTGGGAGTCCGCCTGCCGATGCAGGGGACGCAGGTTCGTGCCCCGGTCTGGGAAGATCCCACATGCCGCGGAGCGGCTGGGCCCGTGAGCCATGGCCGCTGAGCCTGCGCGTCCGGAGCCTGTGCTCCGCAATGGGAGAGGCCACAACAGTGAGAGGGCCCCGTACCACAAAAAAACAAAACAAACAAACAAACAAAATCTACTTTGAACACATGTATAAGCTGGAAAGAAAACACATACGCCTTCACTGCAGTTAGGAAAGGGAACAGGCTGATCTATGAAGTGATCTCTGAAATCCTGAACACTTTCTGGGCTTCTTCCAATTTTAATGCATCGTGTAGGTAACAGATCCTCTCATTCACCTTCTGAACGATCCAGCACTCATAATTGCCCCTAAAACTGCCCAACTCAGCTCAGCTCAGTTTGGAAGTCACCAGGGGACCCGAGAAGCTGCCTTTTAGACATGGGGAGAGAGCCAGAACAGGAAGGGGAGCTGATGCTCGGGGCGGGTAGGGGGCAATAATCCACTTCTTTTTAGCAGCCTTTCCTGCTCCCCTTTAAGAGCCCACCGGGCCATGCACCTCCAAGGTGGGCAGGGAGCCGCACCCATTTGTTACAAAAGGAGGCATCAGACTCTATTAAAAAACGGAACCGCACAGTGGGAATGCTTTCATCATCACCCACACAGACGAGCAGAAGCTACAGACAGAGAGCCACTACGGATGGTGCTTGGGACAGAAGTGAGAATGGCCCGGAACTCTGCCTCCGGTAGAGATGCCAGGTTTACAGGAGTGATCGCGATGCCCTCACCAGACCCCTCCTCCTCCTCGGCCGCTGGCGGCTCCTGCATCTCCTCTGGGAAAGCCTGAGGCCGGCTCGGGTAACTCCTGCTGCCTGAGACAGTCACGCGTGCTCGGGACCTCTCACCTGAGGTCTCTGGGTGCTGAACTGGCGTGGAGGTAGCTAGGCCCGGGAGGGAAATGTGGTCACCTGTGTCATCTTCTTCGAAGTCGTTAAGGCAGTACACTTCGTCCAGGTCAACGTCCAGCGTCCGGAAGCCCTTGGTGACCACACCAGGCCGGGGGTCCAGGATGCCCCCGAGGTGAGGCTGGGCCAACTGCTGCCAGTGGTGAAGGGTGGCAGAACCTTGCAGGGGAAAGGGCAGAGGGGGCGACAGGGAGAAGAGAGGGTTAGGACGGGGGTCGAAGCGGATGGCTGTTCACCACCCTCCAGTGCGGAGCGTGAGCCCCAGGGGGCCCTGGGTGCCACAGGTGGACTCTGGTAGGGACACCCATTGAGCTTCCCTTGCCCCTCCTGCTGTGCAGCAGGTGCTAATCCCCTTCCATGCCCGGAAGGGGCACCAATTTAAGGACGAAAATCAATTTTTTTACAAAGTAAAATTAACGCCATACTATGTGCCAAGGACGTTTGGTGACAAACTCTTTATTTTAATCAACTGATGTCAACCCCCAAATCCAACACAGAATCACTTGAGAAATAGAAGAGGAAAAGATAAGCGAGGCAAGCACAGAAGAGGGGTGGGAGGGGGGAATGTGTATGGATTCTATACCAAGTACACACAGCTGGGAACAGGGAAGACAGAGCAGAGGCAGAATAAGACGATGTCAAACCAACTCTAGGACCCACAACAAGAGAAAAGCAAAAAGAAATTAAAGCAGCACACAGAGAAGTGGTGGGCACGGCCGTCACCTCCTTTACCTAGGTTTTCTGTATTCCGCCAATAAGCCTGACAGGCTGCAGGCTTTGGGGAGTGGGAACTGGCTTAAAGAGACGTGATTTAAGAACACATAAGTCCACACAGAGGTCTGAAGCAGAGGAGCCCATCTCCTGGCTGACACCAGAGCCTGGGACTCAGATGACACCAAGCAAGCTCTGTAATAACACCGGAGTGCGTCCTTGAGGACCTGGAAGGTAAACCCGGTGCTCCCAAAGAGAGGTGTTCCAAGACCAAGTCTGCTTAGGAAACTTGGGTTAAGAAGTGTATTTACTGAGGAACTACATCTCAGAACCTTTAGCATGCCACTCTGTGCCGGAATTCTGCCCAACCCATCTGCTAGAGCAAACTTTCTCCCCCTTAGGACACTTAATACCCCTCACACGGCCCTGGTACTGTGGGTGCCCCGCCCGTGGGCATTCTATCCCCATTCCACAGATGAAGAAGCTAGCCACACCAATAACATTCCACGCTCAACAGAGAGACTTTGAGAACAGTTCTCAATGAACTCCCAGACACTCACTGCTGGTTTCCCGAGGGCATCCTGTGTTGGGAGGGCAAGAATCCCTCCAGACTACCAGGATGCCCTGGGGAACGTCAGAAAGGGGAACCAGGGATGCCAGGGGCCAGGAGCTCAGGAGTCAAGATGAAAGAGAAATGAAAGGCAGGCAGGCAGGCAGTGGGGTCAGGAAGTGGTCCAGGAATGTAACTGAACTCCCCGACCCTCCGCTGTGCCCAGTGAGTGCACTGCCTCCAAAACACTGCTGGGAAATAACTCTTCATGGGGCAGTCTCGGCCGAGGAGTCTTGAAAGGATTTTGCAAATGGGCAATTTGAAATCCACTTAAAAGAGAAAAAACTGTACACACTTAGGGGTCTCTCCCGGTTTTAAGTGTCCCAAGTACGATAGCAATCTACGTAACCGCAACCTATTGAATATAACTAGAAAATACTCTAAATGCAAAAAAGAAAAGAGATGAAAGGTACATATAATGAAACAAACCTGTGCATGGGATCCTGAGTCCCAGGTGCCACGGCAACATTTTTTAACAAGCTACCCTGTATGGAGGCGTACCAGCAGGGCAGCTTGCTTTACATGTATCACCTAGACTCACTCCTCAAAATCGCCCTGCAAGGTTAAGTATTATTACCCACACCTCACAGACAGAGGTTCACTGAAGTTACGTAACTTCCAGAGTCACTGAGTTAGCGGTAGCATAGCCAGGGTTCAGTGCTAAAGGCCCAGTTCTTTCTGTAAACTCATCCTGCCTCCCTCCTCAAACCATAGGTCTGAAAACTAGCCAGGAACCTGGGCTCAGTGAGAATATGGAGGAATAAATGGCGGGCAGGGCAGCTTCCCCGTGGGCGTCCAGGGCCTGCCAGGAGATGCACTCTCCCACCAATGGGGTTTCTCCTGCCACTCCTGGGGACCTCCACGCATAATAATCCAAAATGGGCCCCCGGTTTGTGTGTTCACTGTTCACATGTCCACATTCCTGGCAACAAAACTGCACTGGGGAGAAATTTTAAACAAGGCAATACGACACCCAGCCTGGGGTGGCGCATCCAGGTCTTAGAAGGAAGATGAGAAATCCCCAGATGCAATGTGGCCATGGCCACACTGGGAAGGGGACTAAAGGGAAAGTCAACACAATGGAAAGTGAAGAACCATGTCAAGGAAGTGGCAGATCTCCTCATCCTTCTGAAGGGGGTTCTAGACGTTTACAATGCACCGGGAAAGAACTCATTGAGGCTGGAGGTCTGGGCCCGGAAAAGAGTCCCGTGGGCCTCCATTCTCCATCTGTTTAACAGGCTGCCCCATCTCTCCCCACCCCATGCATGAGTCTGAGAGAGAAATGAGGCTACAGAGAGTTGCTATTTGGAGTTAAAAAGGCTACAGAAGTACATGGAGTTTTTTGCATTCCCTGAAAATGCAGAGCAAGGAAATCTAGTGAGATTACAATGGAAAGGTTATGCGGAAAGATGCATAATACGTGCCTTTTCACCCCACGCCTCAGGCCTCCTTTACTCATGGAATAGCCAACCTTTACTGAGCACTAAGGGCCAGGCTCTCTTCTAAGACGCCTACACTTACTGACTCATTCATCAGGATAACCCTGCCATCCTCACATTACAGATAAGGAAACCGAGCGCAGGGAGGTAAAATGACTTGCCAGAGGCTGCACAGCGAGGCCTTAAACCCAGGCTGGCTCCAGTGCCCAGCCTCTTGACCATAAACACCACATCTCAGACAGCACTGAGGAGGCCTCACATAATGTGAGCCTCAGAAATCAGGTGAGTAACACACATGAATGGTCTTCTAATTCTCAAACAGGTGTCTTCTATTCTACAAAAGTGACTATTGGTGAAAACCTCTGCAAACTTGACTGTCATGTGAGTTATGCCATGCAGGGAGCTCATGGACCATCTCCACTCCTGACTGGTTCTGAGGGCCCGAGCAAACGTGGTGGTCCAGGCGTGGCAGTGGATGGGAGGTGGAGTGTGAGGAGTTCTGCCTTATTCAGAGCCTTTGTTGTCTCTTTCCTATCCCCAGCTCCCCCCCCCACCTCCCGTGCCCACCCCTCCTGGCCTCCTTTATTTGTCAAGCACAAAGCAGGAGGATTGCTGTACTATTAGCTACCTCCCATTACCATCACCTTCTCCCCACCCACACGAGAATGAAGCGGGGGTCAGGCAGGCAAAGAGGGGAACCTTCACGTTCCTAGTTGGCACCAGGATGGTCTATGGAGCAGGGCGTGGACAGCGCAGAAACGTAGTTACGGCCACTGCCCCTTTCCTTCTGTTTGCTTTCTTTCCACACCCCGCTGTTCTAACTAAAAGGTTTTCATGTCACCAAAGGAGAAGAAAACTAAATCCATGTATGTCAGCAGAGCACCTAGGGCTTAAAAGTTAGAACTAAACCTGCTGGATAATGTACAGCTTGGAAGTGTATGCTTTTCCCTAATTACATATTAACTTGTTTATATTTGGAAATACTATCCGGTTATAATCAATCAGAAAGGAAGAGCAAAATAGAGGGGAAAAATACTGCCTGATTCATCCTTTTAATGCCGATATATCTCTTTCTAGTTTGAATATTTTGTTTGTCCTTTACCTGCTTAAAACGTGTAAGATAAGATGAAGAGACAAGAGTGCTAGCATTCTTAAACACCTAGCCCAGTTATTTTGGCTGACACCAATAAGCAGATAGCAAGATTAATTAAATAGGTAAGGGAGACACAGATGGACGACACAGATTGGCTATCTGCTATGATCCCAGCCAACATTCTCCAGGGGCCTCACCACAGGTACATTTACCTGGGCCACTGGAGAGCACGGGAATCCTATCAGCTTCTTGGTGGCAGTGGAAAAGGATGTAAGAACACTGGCCCCAGCAAAATACTGGTCCAGGTCTCAACACTGGTAAGGCTAGCCCTTATACCTGAATTACTGGAAAAGGGGCAAGTTCAAGGAGCCTACAAGTTAACAAGCACCTATCAGATGCTGGGCACGATAAAAACACATCACATTTATTCCTTGACACAATCTTGAGTGGTAGATGTGAGCCCTATTTCACAATAAGGGAAACAGGACTCAAAAAGGTAAAGTAACTTATCCAACACCACAGTTAGAGCTGTAATGAACCCAGCATCAGGCAGACTTCCATGTCAGCACTTTACCATATCAAATTAAACATGGTAACACAGAAGTAATTGTAGAGGAGAGGAAGAAAAAAAATATTGGTTGTATTTTAAACAACTAAGAAGTCAGAGCACTACAAAATGGAGCCAGAGGGATAGATCTCTATCATGAGGATACCTTACAGCCCATAGTGATAAGACATGACTTTTTAATGGTAGTGATATGGGTTCCTGGTGAGCAGGGTACTATAGTTGAAATTTATCTTGCAAATCTAATGGGATTTCCTCTTATTCTATTAATTTATCACAAAACTACTGCTATCTACGTCACAAGATTAAAAGAGAAAAGGATGAATTGGTCAAAATAACTTTTAAAAAAATCTCTTCCTACAATATGCTTGGAAAATGAATCCAAAAACATATCCTTAGATGATCTAATGAAACACAAAGTAAAATATAGAAAGCAGACAAGATAGAGATGATAAATTCCAATGACCTCTGAGAGACAAAGGAGAAAAAAGAAAAGAAAGGCAAAAAGTAAAATTGCAGAAATGGAAGATTTTATTGAAAGAAAAACAGACATAATTATGGATCAGAAAACAATCACCAAGCTTACAACTGAATAAACAGTTAAAAAAAGGATGAGCCATCCCTCTTCTGAAATCTAAGAAGGGCCTAAATTATACAATTAAAAAGTAATTATGAAAAAAGAATGTTCGCCCACCCTCTTCCTTCCTTTGGAGAATTATGGCACCCAGCATTTCTTGGGTCTTTTACAAGTACAACCTCATCTTACAGCATGCATCCTAACAGGGGTGATACTGCCCCCCAGGGCTGAAAACTGGTTCTTCTGGGGTGAATATCTGTACTCTCTTTAGGCACAGATACACATATAACACATATATCTATGGCATTAACTTTTCTGGGGGGGAGGGATTGGGAATTCATGTCTAAAATGGCTTCTTAAAGAGGGTAATAAAAAAAAAGGTGAGAAATACTGCCTTACAGAAATTCTGATTTGGCTTTGCATTAGATACATAGTAGAATTCTGAAATACCTTCTCAAACTCTCTTGGGTTTCCAAACTAAAGAAGAAGAAAAAAAAAAATTACAAGCACTTAGTGGCTCTCAGCAGGGTAGCGGTAGGTAAGGGGAACACATGTTATAATGCCTAAAGCAAAAAGAAGGAAAAAAGGGGAGTTTTTCCACGGGGTTAATCATCTAGGGTGTCCATGACACTAGAAACTGAATTGCCCCTGGAAAAGGTAGGCTTAAAGAGGGACAGGACTCACTCGCGGCCAGAGCCACCCCCTTCCCGGCCCCCAAATTGTGGAGGTCTACAAGCCTTGCTCAGAACACTGCATCTGCGGAAAGCCACACCCTCTTTATTTGAAGACCAAAGCGGAACATGTGAGTCAACAAATAGCAAACCGCTTTCACCTGGTTATTGAAAAAAAAACAACTTACAGCGTTTGCTTTGCACACCCCCTCCCTGACACCAAATTTTTTGAGAAGTCAAAGCATCAATTGGCTACACTTCTCACACCCCCAGGCATGTCCTGATTAACCTCTGAGGATGTTAGGAGCGCCTCTGCCTCCCCAAAAGATTTGTACTTCTAAGGTCCTAAATGCAAGAGAAAGAGAACTAGGAAAACCGGCGCCAACACGTTTTCTTTTCTTTGGCTGAGTTGGAGGTTAGTCTGGGCTGCCTGTGTGTGCATTTCCAAACCTGCACCGGGAGAGGTGGAGGCCTGGGCACTCAGAGGAACTCAAACCAGCAGCGCGGGTGGCTATCTCGGAAGAAAAAGGAGTAGGCGTTACAGAGGTTGCCAGCTTTCCGGTGGTGGATCAGGGACCACAGAGAGTCGCTGAGGAGGGCAGAGAGGGGCCGAGGCCCCTTGTGATCACCTTCCAGCGGCTTGACGATCTGCAGCTTCTCGGGCAGGTAGGAGCGGCTGCTGAACGACATGCCAGAGAAGCCGGTGAACTCCGAGAAGCGCGAGTGCGTGCCCAGGGACATGATGCTCTCGGTGGGCGTCAGGGAGCCGCTGAGCAGCTCGCCCTTCTCCGCCAGCTCCCTGAGCTTCCGCTCCTGCTCCTCCTCGAAGAACCTCCTCTCCGAGAGGTAGTTCTCCCGGCGGAGGGACAGCCGCCGCAGCGCCGTCTCCAGGTCGTGGGAGCCCGGGGTGCCCGGCGTGCCCGGCTTCTTGCTCCGCTCCTCGTTTCTGGAAGGAGGGGAAACGGGGGGTGAGCGCAGAGCACCCAGCAGGGGGCGCTAGACAACAACGGCCTTACTGCTAGTTTCCAGGTGGCAGCTGGGTCTTTTAAGGAAACCAAGGCAGTTGAAATTTAGGCTAAAATGGGGAAACAAATGCCTGTCCAGAATAACAATTCCCTCTGTTGGTTCTTTTTTTCCTCGGGGAGGTGAGGAGGGAGCACTAAGGTGCATTGCAAATTTGCACACACTACATAAAATCCAACCCCTACAAAACATCTCCCTCATGACGCCTTAGTCGAAACCTTCTTCAGGCTGATAACCAATATTTTATAATAACTCTAAGTGGACTATAACCCTTAAAAATTGTGAATCACTATGTTGTACACCTACCTGTAACTGACATAATATTGTACAGCAACTATACTTCAACAAGAAAAATGATAAAGTCCAGAAAAAACCAGAGTTCCGATAGAGCAGTTTCCAACTGTCTGACCCATCAGTCAGAAAAGCCAATTTTGTGAAGTCATAGGAAAAGGATGGACAATGAAATGGCGGTGGTGGTGGGGTCCTGCAGGGCTTCAGGATGAGAGGGACAGACCACCACTGAAGAGGACCCATCCCAGTAATGCATAGTGTGGCGGGCACTTGCCAGACACCCTGCACCCCACCTCCTGAAGCAAACCAGATTCTGCTCACAAGACCAAGCCTGAGTCCTCCTCAGCCTTTCAGAATCCAAGCTACAAAGGGGTTCATGAAACAAATGTCTGGTCTGTAGCCTAACAGATAAAGGTTAACAGAAAAAAATTGTCATTTCTCCTCTCCTCCAACATTTTACAGAAAAGCCGACTTCTGGTGCATCCTGTTATAACTCTTTAAACTGGTTAACATAGCAGCATCAAGATAAGCATAAGCTCAGCCGGTTGGTACAACAGATTTGAGAACTGAAAGGTCTACACTTTTCAGGCGACTCTTATCAGCCCCCCTTCTTCTGATTACCGAACCTGTGTTCAATCCCCCCTACCTGTCCCCAAAGCAGAAAGATAAAAGACCCTGGCTGGCTCACCCCAGGTCTGCTGACTCTGCTTCCAGGATGATGCTGTTGGTCTTGTTGTCAAGGACGACATTGCTGACATCACTGCCGTAGAAGCTGGACCGGGGGGTGCTGACACAGCTGGACAGGAGGGAGTTCATGGCCGAGGACTGGTTGGAGCCAGGGATGTTCATGGGGGACGGGGTCAGAGACCTCTGCTTGACGACCTGGTTGATGTTTCTTACGGTCTCAAAGACTCGCTTCTGGTGACTGGGGAGAATGCACAACATCATCCATGACTAAGCAAATGCAGGAACGACCCTGGAGTTCAACCCTCCAAACACTATCCACTGAGAAGCCAACAGGCAGCTGGCCCACTGTGACCCCCAAGCAACCCGACACCCTGTGCCTTTCACGTGTTTCTTAGGGTGTTGGTTGGAATTCAAGAGACTCAATACCCACAGAATTCAGGGCTCCACTACGTGGTTGTGTCCTAAAGTTGATACTGCTTCCTACCGGAGCACAGGCTCCGGACGCGCAGGCTCAGTGGCCATGGCTCACAGGCCCAGCCGCTCCGCGGCATGTGGGATCTTCCCGGACCGGGGCACGAACCCGCGTCCCCTGCATCGGCAGGCGGACTCTCAACCACTGCGCCACCAGGGAAGCCCCTACAAATATATTTGATGTTAACTTTTGTCTCCCACCTAGTTTTCTTCTCTCATGATAGTCTCTAGAAAGCGAATTCCAGGAGGGCAGTGTTCACTGCTCAGCACATAACAGGGCTCAATAAATTTTTGCAGAATGAGTCTTTGTTGACCATTCATATTTTTTTAAAAAAGTAAGACTTAAAGTTAGTCTTAAAAACTTCTATGATGAGATGATAAACACCAAATTAGTCTTTTTTTTTTTTCTGGAAACTGCCATTTCTAAGAGCAGAACCACACTTTGATGCTCATTTGTTCTCTTTTAAGGAGAAAAAGGTAGGTATGTTTCTATAATGGCTGCTTCTTTCTGGGCTGCAAAGGGCTTCACACATGCACCGAGGCTTAGGGACTGGTCACTTCCAGGATCCCGTTTAAGTTCTGTCTATGGGATTTGGGTACAGAGAAAACTTGATGAAATCAGATCCACAGGTTCCTTACACCTCTGAGCAGGCCAAGTGCAAGGTTTCAAGTTAGGAAGAGAGATGGCACAGGCCGGTATGTATGCAGAAAGGAAAGGGAAGCCTTGCTCACACCCCACCCCCTGAAGAGCCCTCTGTATCTCAGATTGCATCTTATTCTTCTTTTCCTGACAGACGTCAAAAAATTTTTAAGTAACATTTTCCACTGAAAAGAAAGATAAAAATGAGCGGTGGTATCAAGATGGAGCCTGTGTGAAGAGAGATGGGAAATACATCTGTCCTTCCCTAACTTTCTGCAAGTTCATAATATATATTTAGAACCCAACCAGAGGAGGAGGGGGGTTGTCAGCTGTGTTCTCTAATTTCCCTTAATCTAGACTGTCTGCGGAAGGATCACAGTGATCACTGCTGGCATCTGAGGCCCACCCCACAGTCCCTGGGAGCTGAGAACCAAGGCCGTACGCGATGTCTGGCGACTCGGGCTCTTCCAGCTGTAGCTCCTTGCGCATGGTTCCCTCGATCTCCGCCGCCAAGGAGTCCTGGGAAAAGCCGGGAGACACACAGTGAGTGAGCAGCAATTCAAGTGCTCTGTCTCTAGAAGAGGCGCGAAGACAGCCTGGACGCAGAGCATAAACCGAGGCCTCGGAACACAGGGTGACAGCACCTGCCACGGGCAGAACGCCGGGCTGAGCGATCCCCATGGAGCTGAGTGTAAAGCCCCTTGGCTCCTATGAACTAAGGGTCTGATAGCAAACCCTATGTTCCCTGGGCTAAACCATGGAGCCGTGGCGGTGACCACAAGAAGAGGCAGAGAGCTTGCGGGGAAGGACCTGAGTGATGGGTGCTGTCACTTGGGCTCTGCTCTTGTGATCCCTGGCCTCCGGCAGGGAAAGCTCCCGTGCCCACCAACCATCTGTGGCCCACCCACCTTTAACAACCGGCTCACATCTCACTTCCGCCAGGAATCCTTCATCTCCTCCCCAAGGAGACAGCAAACACATGAAGACCTTGCCAGTTCTCTGAACACTCCACTTGCGTCTTTCTCTAGCCAGGTTGTGAATTTGTGGGTCTGGGGAAGACCGGTCATTGAGGACTTCTCACCTCCTGGATGGGCCAAGCCCCAAGCTCAGACTCAGCAATGGAGGGGCCTGCTGAGTACCCCTCTCCCTGAACCGCCCACCAGGCCTCACTGGGTGAAGCGGAGGCTGACAAACAATCCCTCATGCTCACGCAGGTGGATGCCGATAGGACCAGGGTGTGCAGAAAAGCACCTGCCGAGGCCTCAGAGGAGGACACCACCTAGGAGAACCTGAAGAGAAGGGCTAAATTCGTGCCGAACTTCCTGCGATGACAGGAATGTTCTCTTTCTGCACCATCCAGTATGGGAGACACTGGCCACAGGTGGCTACTGAGCGCTTGAAATGTGACCAGTGTGACTGAGGAACTGAGTTCTTTTTTTTTGCGGTACGCGGGCCTCTCACTGTTGTGGCCTCTCTCGTTGCGGAGCACAGGCTCCGGATGCGCAGGCTCAGCGGCCATGGCTCACGGGCCCAGCCGCTCGGCGGCATGTGGGATCTTCCCGGACCGGGGCACGAACCTGTGTCCCCTGCATCGGCAGGCGGACTCTCAACCACTGCGCCACCAGGGAAGCCCGGAACTGAATTCTTAACTGCACTATTTTAAGTGATTTAAATTTACATAGTCACTTGTGGCCAGTGGCTTCCCAGCTGACAACGCATGGGGCCTCCTCCAGGGCCCCCCAGTCCACTGGGGATGCTCCCGTCTGGAATTTGTAATTTTTAAGCTAGTTTATTTTTCTTAATACTGTTTACATTCCAAGTTCTGCACAAGGGAAGGACCTTCATACCACTTAAGAGAAGAAACAAGATACCAAACTACTAATGACACTGCTGTTCTGAAGGAAGGTCACAAGCAAGGTCTGTGACATTTGTGGCCATGATCCCCCCTGGGCCATCTGGAGATGAGCATGGATCCCTTCTCAGAATGTTTTTAAATGAATAAAATAATTAGGATTAAAGAGGAAGCCAGATATACTGAGTTAATTACTAAAATATTAATAACTGCAAGTATGATAGAGTAACACACAGGATCGGGTTTCAGGACTGGTAATGACTGAAGTGGAGATTAGCACAGGTGGTGTCTTGGGACATCTGTGGCCACTGACATGCGCTATGAAAAGAGCTGTGATTTCGATGGATGACAAAGTCACGGGGATGCTAATATCGCTGTGGTTTGTTACCTACCTTCATGAAGGAAGGAAACACCAAGTACAGTTAGGGATTAATGAACATATGAGATATAATCCTCCCTCGAAGTTCAAGGGCCCACTGAATCCTGTCTGTAGATCCCAGATTAAGAACTCTTGGCCATAACGCAAGAGAATTGGGAACATACTTGAGCAAAGCCTGCTACTCACTGTTTTATTCGACAGTTAGAAGGGCTGTGGGAGCAAGAGAGGCAGAGCCGGGTGTTCTGCTCCAGAGACACAGGCATGATGCAAGCTTTAGATTGCCTTAAATACCTTTCATGCATAATGCACTTTAAAAATAGCCGTCTTCAAAAACTGAGCTCTGCCAACAGCAGAAAAAGGGCAAACAAAAGCTCCGCCTCAGCAAATAATAAACGTTGAGAATCAATCTCTCCAGAAGAAACCCAAATGCAGACTTAATTCAACTTTTCTTACGTCCTGGTTCAGCTTTAAAGTACAGGTCTGTCCTTGAGAGCAGGAACACAGGACAGTGAACCCCAGGCATGCAGGAGACAAGACAGCCCCAGGAGATGTGAAACCGGGAAGGAGGAAAAGTGAGGCAGGGAGCGTACAAAGCTACACGGGCCCGTCTGTGAGCCGAGCATAGTCAGCTCTAGATGGGGATTCAGGGGATATATTGTCCTTTGCTGCCTTCACTGGGATTCTTGGAATCACTGGATCACCAATCAGCTTCTTGGAAAGCTGACTTATTTACGCTGTGTCTTTCTTTTTTGGTTTCCCTTAGATTTCAATCAGGTGGAGAGAGAGCGCCTGACTTTATATACGAAATCAAAGAAGAAAAGGAGATCATGATTTAGAAAAAGTGGTTCAGACAGCAAGGGGTTGGGTGACAGTGTCTGCAATGCGGAGGGGGAATCTGTGAAGAAAAAAGAGCCCTGAGTAAAGGTCAATTTGAAAGGGACCAACTTTCACAAACATTTATACAGCCCTCCACTCCTATTTCATTTAGAGGAGTTTCTCTCAAAAGGTCTTCTCTCCTCAGAGAGAACTGGTATCTCATCAAAGCATGGAAATAGAGCCTGAAAAGTCTGTGGTGGTTTGCTTTTCAGTCTGTTGATCCAGCCATCCAGATCTAACATCTAGTAAGCACCTACAACTCTACAATGTACCAAGCACTGTGCTAGAGTATTAAAGAGAGGGAAGGAGGAAAGAGCAAATAAGACATGGTCCCCACCTTCAAGGGGCCCTAGTCTGACAGAAGAAGATAAAATGAGAAAGTTCCCCCCAGTACTACTGGGAAATGACCAGCAGAGGGGCACCACCCTGTGCTGACCATAGGGAGAGGTCAGCGTCCTGGAAAGCCCCCTTCTCAACCACATTCCCCTAAAGCTTAAACATGAAACAGATCAGGCCAGGGTGAAAGAAATAAGACTGTGGGGAACTAAGACGAAAAATATAAAAACGTCACACCCAGCATAGAGGGAAATCTTTTTTCAGATCACAGATGCCGAAAGCCACCAGAACGGTTAATAAGCATACAAAGAACCAGCGGAAGCTTAAGGCAATTTAAGAATTCTCCAATGCGCTTGTGAGCCCAAAATAGCACATACTCTAAAAAGGTCGGGGGAAAAATAATGTAGAGTGCCTTCCAAATACCTGAGGTGCCTACTAAATCTAGTTCCTACTAAATTTATCTTCCAAGGGCAGGAGTAGAAAAGACAGATTCAGAGGGACGGAAAATAAAGGACCAATTCGTCTCACGTGGTTAAGAAGCCACGGGCTGGGCTCGCGAGCCCTCATCTCGGATCCAGATCCAAGCTGCAAAAGGAGAAGCCACCTGCAGAGGCTCAGCTCCAGACCCGCCCTCCTCCCAGGAGCACCCGCTGGCCTGAGGGTGGGAAGTGGGGGTCAGGCAGCAGGCGGGCACTCACCATGGGGAACAGGCCCAGCGAGTGGTAGCGCCTGGACGTGGTGTTGGGCATGGTCTTGTTCCGGAGGTTCTTGAGCTCTTCCTGGGCCTCGTGGAGCATCTCCATGCACTCGGCGTACTTGTCCTCCAGCTCGCGCAGCTGCCGGACACCAGGAAAGGGCAGAGGTCTGGGATGTGAGACCTGGTACCGCCCACCCACCCACCAGGATCACTACCAGAAGCTCCCGCCCTCCACGGGACCAGCTGCCCTGTGTCCTGAGGCATAGTTTTTCTTTTACTTGCAGACTCGGAAATCTCCTAAAACACTAACGAGCAACTGAGAGAAAACAAACGAGAGGGCGAATCATCACTCCCTCGTTTCCTGCCACGTCTTTGAACGGGGCTCCTCTGACATGGCGTGCTCTGTGTCCTTTCCCTTATTGGAACGTTTGTCGTGGGCCCGTGCGCACCGGGCTCCAGGCTGGTGTACAGCCCAGCCCCCCAGGTGCTCACGACCAGCGTCAGCTCAACTGGGAGCTGCCTTAGGAGTAAGAATGACATTCAATTCAAAATCAGAATGGTTGTTAAGATGGACGGGACCCACACAGCCTGTTGGAGGGAGGCTGATGTACCCCAGCTGGGACTGGGGCCCTGATGAAATGAGGGAGAGCCACTCACCTCGGCCGTGAGCTGCCGCTGGGCATCCTTGGCGGCCCCCAGGTGTTGGACAAGTTCTTCATTTTCCACTGCACACTAGAACGTGGCAAAGGGAAATCAGCTTCTCTTTTAAGACACGTAGAAAAGTCTAACTTTTCCCCTCTTATTCCCTGATCCGTTATGATCCTATCACACGTCCACAGGGAGATTTTATCTTATACTGGAGTAAAATTTTGTCTTTTATATAGTTTGGAGGGCAGCGTACTTCCTGTGTCCGTGTTCATTCCCTATCGCTTACCCCTACCCTCCATAGTCACAGCCGCTCTCTGGAAGCATTTCACCTCAGGCTTCTAGCAAAGGCCTGACGTGGGGAAACTTAATTGTTTTTTCGCTGCTACATCTTAAATCTAAAGGGGACAAGGTTCTACCGCGGAATATACAGGTGCCCTAAGGACAAATACCAAACTAGATCATTCAGACTTTGAATTCCCAAACTCTCTGTTTACAGCCCCTTTACCTTTCTTAATGAGTTCTATTCATTTGCAGGTTTTTCTTAGGAGGTGAGTGGTGATAAATGTGATCCCCTTGCCAATTCAGGGCAACAAATTTTATGCTATTGAATCCGCTAAGCTTTAGCAAAAGCTCTAAAGGGACGGCACAAATTCCTAAAATATGAATCTAAAGGGCACTGTCTTTGGGGTAAATGCCCCTTCTCCATCTCAGAACAGCTAGTTTTGTATCGGCCAGAGAAACAGAAGCCTTACAGCTTTTGCCTTCTTCTGCAAATCAACTATCTGGGAAAGCAGGTGTGTGATCTCCTCCTGCTGGCGGGCAGCATCTTCCGTCTTCTTGGCCAGTTCCTCCGAGATACTGGCAATCTGCACGTTGGCATCCCCTTTGACCAAGAAACGACAGTCGCAAGAGCCAGAGAGAATGGCTTCTTTGTGGTTTGTCCAAGAAAAAAACATCTTTATTACAAGACAGGGGGGAGTAGTGGAGAGGGCACGTGAAGATGGCTTGGAGGGAGAGTCCCCATCTTCCTATATGGGCTCGGTCTGTCGTGAGGAGGAACCGGCCCACCAGCTGTGGCTCGCAGGCTCTGTGTGGGTGCTCACCCCATTGCCCAGAGAAGATCGGGCAGGCTTTCGCAGTCAGCCGTGAGGTGCCATACCAAACAGAAGGCGCCTCTGGCCAATTCTGCACGTTCCACACAGGAACACACCCCCATCGGTAACAGGAACCCCTGCTGCACTCTGTTCTAGAAAGGAACTATCGCCATGCACAACACAATTCCCCTGGGCGTTTTCAACCCATATTCAGAGCCATAACTCATTTTACTAGATTTAAACATAGGGTGCGTTTCATTGACTTAGTGTCTTGCTGACACTCAGAATACTGTGTTGCCCGTTTGTCTTAACGTGTAAACTTATAATGGAGAGGGTCGGGGGAAGCACATCGTATTTGCAAAGCTGAGAACTCTGGCCTCAACGTTTACACATCAAATTACTGATACTATAAGGCTGTTCTTCCACATCTTCAGCTCAGGACTCCGATGCTGGACCTAACTCAGACATTCGATAACCAGTATTCCAGCAGAAAGCCAAAACTAAAATTAATTTTAATTAATTGCGAGAGACTGGGAATGTATGGCTGACAACACCGCACCCGCTGTCTCATACACGAGGGTGAGGGGTGCCACACAAGATCAGGGGAGGCCTCTAGTTTTCGGAAAAAATGCTACTGAGCCCAGGCTGGCAGGAAGACCACACTCTATCAGGTAATGCAAATCCATCTGGTCTTAATGATGGCAGATGGGGAAAGTAAAAGCGGGGGACAGGAGGGGCGGGGGGCAGGCCATACTCAGCTCCTTCACGCAGTCGTTGACCAGCTGCTGCTCCTTTTCTTCATAGGTAATGGTCTCCGTCTTCAGCTGGCAGGCCTGTGGACAAGGCTCAGGTCAGAGATCCCACAGTCGCACCTGGACGGCCTAGGGGATGCAGCAAGGGCTAACCTGGGTCTGGAAAGCTGCCCTTCAGCATCTCCCCAGCTGTGACCCACTGAGCCCTCAGATATAGAAAGTCAATCCCAACCACTAGAGGGCGCCACACAAAGCAGCTGCTAAAACTCTTGTGAGCGCCCCCTCTATCAGTCGGCCTGTCTATTCACGTGTGCCCGTCCTGGCTCACAGTCATGGACCCCCTTGTGACCCAAACAGTGGCTATGACACAGCCCTGCCTACCGTGGGCATTCTAAGGATAATCACCACCACAAGAATGGCTAACACTTATCACACCTACTACGTGCCGGGCACCATCCTCTGAGTTTCTGAGTAGGAGTTAGACCTGTTGTATTCAGCTGAGCAAAAACAGGGTATAATATGAAAGCATTAAAGTTCAGAGACCCAAGAGCTACCCCTCGGACTCTGGATGGCTTTGCTCCTGGCTGAAAAGGTGGGAAGAGATCTGAAGGCCCCAAGAAAATGCCCCAGTTAGAGAGGTATCTCTGAGCCCTCAGGTCCTGGCCCCAGAGATGCCACAGTCCTGAAAGCCAGATGCAGGAGCCGGAATCTGTGGCTGGGATCAGATTCCCTCCGCTTGCTTTAGGGGAAGACTCCGACAGAGGGACAAATTGCTGTGTGCCTGGGGCTAGAGCATTTACTTGGGGCAGATGCTGGAACTCAGAATGGGGAAAACTGGACTGTAGTCGTGGCTCAGCCACTGCCTGGCAGAGAAAGCTTGGTCGCACTGGGCTTATGTGTCCCATCAGTAAATGAGAGGCTGGAAGAGTTGATGGCTAAGAGACACGAATGACCCTTTCCTCAGGCAGGAGAGCATCCTGTTAAGCCCAGACATGAGGCTCTTCCCAACATGTGAGGCAAGTTCGAGGTGACAGGTGGTCTGCCCTATTGGAGGGACTCTGGGGAACCCTGGGCCAGCTTAGGTGAACATGCAGCCCAAACTTGACAGACAAGGGCCTGATCGATAGGGCTGTACCACACCTCTGGCTAGAAAGCATAAACTCATGGATAAGTAAACAAATAGTACTAAATTTGCATGCATCTGTATTTCTGGATAGGGGTAGTGGGTGAAGGGAAATAATGTAGGGTTTGGAGCCACAGAGACTTACAAACCCTGGCTCTGTTGCTCACTAATTTGCGAGATCTTTGGCAATCAAAACACTTAGTAGCCTGGGTCCCGGTTTTCCCTACTGTAAATGAGAATCAGAGTAACCAACTTCCAGCCTTGTTGTGAAGATTTTTTTAAAAAAAGAATGCAGGCAAAGTACCCACCACAGTGACTAGCCAATCAGAAATACTCAAAAGCACGGGTTTCCAAGCTGCCTCACTCAGTTCAACCTTTTTAAGTTAACTGTCTAAGAAATATGTCTCCAAGTTCTCGTGTACTATTAGGGCACATCTGACCTGCAGTAAAGTGAAAACGAGGCTTTCACACCAGGCCTCCAAGTCACTTCTACGTCCGAGCTGGAGACCACCATGGCAAGGCCCCACTTTCCAGGAGCTTTGGCCCTGACCGAGAAGGAGAAGGGTTTGCTACTCTTACCCAGCCTCATGCTGCATAATTCACCAGTCCGTCTGCTGCAGCCCGGACAGTATGTGCTGCCCTTTGAAGGCAATGCCCAGCTCATAAGTGAGGCACGCCCTCTGGGCACTTGGTGTGGCTGTGACCCCAGGTCCACATGGCTCTTTCACAGACCATCACCCTGGAGGACGGAGGGGCTGTAATCACAGCTATTCTCACCAGACATGCAAAATGGGGCCACCACCCTTGCAGAGGGGACGAGGGCAGGGAGTGCACTTCACCTCTGATCGAAGTACAACGTTCTCCTCTTCAAGGTCCTTCAGCTTCTTTTGGAGAGAATCCAGATGAAAGTAATTCTGGACGGAGGAGGACGACTCATTCCTCTTCAACCTGGGGGAGAAAGTTCACTTTCTAGGGAGGGAGGCATTTCCTCCGACCACCTGGCAAGCCATGGAGAAGCACAAAGAAGGGCCGTTTCAAGGAAAGCTCATGAAAGGTGCAGGGGTGACAATGACCCATCAGGCTGCTCCCTCACCACCAGGAAAACAGCACAGGCTCACAACACTTCAGGGCCACATCCCAACCCTTTGCGGCTACTTTGCCTCAGGTTTCGGGGGAACCAACTCTATTTGAAGTCTACACAATCTGGGATGCCTTCTATGTGCCAAGAACTATTTTAAGTACCCTACATGTATGAACCCATTCAGTGCTCACAGCCCTAAGAACTGAGTACTATTATTATGCCCACTTTACAAATGAGGAAGCAAGCACAGAGAGGTTAATAACTTGGCCATGAGCCACAGAGCCAAGATCTGAACTCAGACCATCGGGCTCTACAGTTCATGTTCCTAATAGGAGACTCTGCTGACTCAGAGAAGCCCCTCCCCCCAGGCACCCCCCAAGGACCCACCACAGCACTGCTGGCTCCAGAACCCTGTATTTCCTCCAAATGCAGAGTCCAGCCTGTTACTCCTTAACAGCCAGGCCAAACCAATCTGAACTGACAAATAAGCAGTAAGACCCAGGAAGAGGAAAACTAAAATCCCATCAGAACGGGAAAATCCATCTGTCGGAGGCACTCAGAGATGTCTGGCCTACAGAAGGCTGAGAGCAGCTGACCTGTGCTGTCAGTGAAGGTGACGCTGTCTAGGCAACTCCAAGCTCATGGACCACAGCCAGCCAGTGCTCCGGCCTCTAGAGACAGGCCCTTGGGTGACTTACGGGGTGGAGCACACAGACTCCGGCTCGCTCTCCTCTGCGGCGCTGGTGTAGAACTGAAGCAGCTCATCCTTCATGGACAGTTCATGCCGGAGCTGTGACACCTGCACAAACACAGCCCGTCACGCGCTCTCTAAATGTGACAGCATCCCCACTCGTGCTTAAACACTTATTGCTCACTGACAACATTTTTTAAATTCCTCATTCAAAGTGAAGGCATGTCACCGATTTTGTGCTATTCAAGGAAAACAAGGGGCTGAGTTTGATCCCATTTAAGAAAAATGCAATCAATTACTTTTTGGCAAAAATCCCTCTGTTTAAATTTGTAGTTTTTACTTTGGTACAAAGAAGAGGTGAGAGGGGACTAGAAGGTGCTAGAATGATGGCTGGGGCGGGGGGCGGCAAGACAGCATAGGGGCTTTGCAAGTAAATGGATGACCAGCTGGGAAAACACTCAGAGAAGCGGACCATGTTACCACATGGAGGAAGAGGTCATTCACTTCTGCCAAAACCAAATCCCATCTCGGACCAGGACCCCTGGTGATGTCAGTTCCGGGTGGGCAGCTACAAGCAGCAAGCCCGGCAACCCTTGTTCTCCCGCTTGGAAAATCTCGTAGCGCCACCTTGTGACTGCTACACCCTCACAGGAATTCTGGCCAAGCTTGGCCAGACCCTGCTTTGTACTCAATGATTACAAGATAGGCATTCCAGATACAGGAAGAAAAGAGGCAACCATGAGGAACTGGCCGTACCGACTACTCTGCAAGGATGGTTCTGCAAGTCGCACTTATTTATACTTCAGGTTTAAAATAAACAAACCTGAACCATAAAAATTTTCACCTGCCCTTTCACCATTCAGCACCGATGAATAGGCAACCAGCACTGTGAGCGAGGATTATAATCGTTTTAATTCTTTCTTGTTTCTAATTTGATTTGGGGTCTATAGTTTATCCCAACTTTCCTACACAACACCGTGAATATATTTTATCTTCCATGGAGAAACCAGTTTTACGTACGTAAAGGCTTCGGCTTCAACACCTGGACTGATCATTTAATGATGTGCCAAGGGGAAACAGTTTTCAAACTCCAAGGTTTCCCAAGGGGACAAAAAGTCACTTCCACCCCCAAGTGCAGGATGCACTTTGTGTGAGGAAAGGAAGCCCCAAGCAAGGGCAGCACCTTGGAGAAGTAGCGCGTGAGGGGCGACGGGTGACCATTTACTGGTTCCTGATGGCATGTCCCTCTGCTCAGAAGGGGCCAAGTAGGGGGCCAGGCTGACCTTCTCCCATACTTGGGAGAAGGGAGATTCAGGTCATGATGCTGGAGGCCGGGACAGCAGGGGTCAACTTTATTTCTCCTTGAACACGACCGTATCTTACCTCATCACCTTTTAAAGAAAGCCCAGGGTTAAAACTTGTCTTTATACAGTGCTGTACATCAATTATATCTCAGTAACACCGGAAGGGGAAAAAAAATCAATAAAAATTACAATAAACGCTTAAAAAAACTTTTTCTTATTGAGTGGCTACTCTGTTTCATCACATTAGATTGGTAAACCCAGACAACAATAGCTGGGAATATCTTTAATGAGGAAAAAGTCTGAATACGTCTTAGGGACATGAATATGGGCATCCCCGTCGCGCCCCCCCCCCCCACTAAGAAAGTTTCTGATAGAAAATAAGGGAGAAGAAATGAGAAGAAGGAAAGCCAATCAAAGTCCTCACAGTTCAGATTCACTGTTCAAAGGCCAGTTACGGGGCTTCCCTGGTGGCACAGTGGTTGAGAGTCCGCCTGCCGATGCAGGGGACGCGGGTTCATGCCCCAGTCCGGGAGGATCCCACATGCCGCGAAGCGGCTGGGCCCGTGAGCCATGGCCACTGAGCCTGCGCATCCGGAGCCTGTGCTCCGCAACGGGAGAGGCCACAACAGTGAGAGGCCCGCGTACCGCAAAAAAAAAAAAAAAAGGCCAGTTAGGATGATGGCAAAGACACTAGCAAGGGGGGCCTGGCTGTAAGCTCCTAATTCTGGTTGTAGCAAACCCGCCCGACTCTGCAGCCTTCCTCCTCCCGTCCACACCGTATCCCTCCCAGAAAATCAGTGCCGCTCCTCTGAGACCTCAGCCCCTAAGTTAAGCCTAAAATGTTCTTCCCCTGCCCCCCACGCCCCATAATGATGGGGGCTGAAGACATAGACCAAGATTTGTATCATTAACATAGTAGGGCTTCGATCATGAAAACAATAGGCTATTTTTGGGTTTGTTTTAGAAACACAAAATTATATTGTGCTGACGAAGGGGCAGTCACTGCCTCACTCTGCAGCATGGCTGCAGTTCCTTCTCCGCCTGCCAACGCCCACCCTGGCTCAGGGATCTCCGCTCATTGTTGGAATAGCCTGTGTGCCCTTCAGCCAAGCTCTGAGTGTCTTTCTCAGCTGACATGATGATCTAGATTCTTGGAGGACACGGGCTGTAGCTGGTCCACACTGGGGGCCTACTGACCATGTGAGGGCTGGTCCCAGCCTGGGCGACCTGTCCACACTGTCGGAAGGAGACACAGGTGAACAGGAGGGGCAGCAGGAAGGCAGCTCTCCATGTCCGGGGAGGGCCTTCCCCAGCGGGATCCCATGAAATCATGACCTTCCTCAGGCATGCCTGTTGCGGCACCCAAGCCCCTGCAGATGCCCCTGCTGGCAGGTCCTTACCTCCTCCCTGATGTGTTCCACCTGCTCCTCCAGCAACTCATTCCTCTCGGTGAGTGTCTTGTTCTTCTTCAACAACGACTGGCCGATCCGAGCAGCCAACTCTAGATCCCGCTCTTTCTGTGAAAGGCAGAAGCGAGAGCAGAGGTTGAGAAAACCTCTGGTGCTTCCAGCAGGAGCCCACAGAACTCAGGGTCAACTGAGGAAAACAAGGGCGTTCAGCAAGGACAAGGGAATCAACTAATTCACCATCCACACACCAGCATCTGACACCTGTTCAAAGAGGAGCTCACTCAGCTACCAGGGCCCCAAGCAATGAAAGGGAACCTTCCGATCTAATGAAAACAAGTCTCTTCCTACAGGAAAGACATGCTTCCAAAAACCTTTCTGTGCAACTGCTTTTGGTCCTTATGTAATCATTTGATAACCTATCTCTCTACCTGAAGGGCTGGGCTATTGTATCGCCAGCACCCAGCACAGGGAGACACTCGGTAACTATTTGCTCAATGAATAAGTGAATCCAGAAATTCCAAAGTGCACTTAAAATAGCCAAGGCAGCCTCTCTGGCACACATTAAGCTGGAATTTACTGAGTTAGAGCACAGCAGGGCACAGAGGAAAATCTTTACTGGCATACAAAGATACAGCTGCCTTTATGGGAGGAAAGCTGTGGCCTGACAGTGGAGACAGCGGGGTGGACGCCGTCACCAAATGCAGACTCACTGATCCTTGCTGGTGAAACTGCTGGCCATCACGAGTAGATGCACTTGCTCACTTTTAGGCGGGGATTGGCATGGGGAGGCGAACTCCGGAAAATGAAATCCTTTTAGAAGCCTACGCTAATTATTCTGCTCATCTGGTGTAAAAAAGCAGAAGAAGAGGGACATGGGGTTTTGAGCAGAAAAAAGCTGGGGATTCAGGAATCTCCGCTTCTGATAACGATGTAGTCTTATGGCTTCCACTTAACAAGGATCGGGTACCCTCTAGATCCATCTTTCCCAAACACAGATTATAAACCATCAGTAGGTTGAGAATCATTTTAGTCATGGCAACTGTCATTTTGTTTTAAATGACATTCAACAGCATAGAACTGAAATACCAAAGTGCATTCCACATAGTAAGGTTATCACTTCATGCTTAAATTTTGCTTGTCACACATTTACCGACAACCTAAGAGGCATTT
The DNA here is from genome assembly GCF_059928025.1 of Delphinapterus leucas. Classification (NCBI taxonomy): domain Eukaryota; kingdom Metazoa; phylum Chordata; class Mammalia; order Artiodactyla; family Monodontidae; genus Delphinapterus; species Delphinapterus leucas. The sequence goes on from NC_143138.1 coordinate 59,722,077, forward strand.
CTTATAGCAGGTACCCGTCAAAAGTTTAACTGCTCCAGGTGAACCGTTCTACCCTAAAATTTGAGAGTCTGGGTTCTGATTCAACATCCCTGGGGTCCAGTTCCCTCGTCTGTGAGATGAGGTAGGGTGGACGGGCAGACTTGCTGAGGGACCCTTCTAGCTCTATGATTCATTGAGTTGTAAGATACTTCAAAAAAGCATTTTTTATTTCTAACTTCTTATGTATCCACCAAATTATACCATGCAATAGTAGCACACCTTCCTTTGCTCATCACGGGAGTTTCGCTGAATTACGAGCAGAGCACTGGAGGTCAGAGCATGGTTTGGGGGGACTGAATCCAACAGCGATTTGGCTCTCTGGAGCTCTTGCATAAATGATGGTCTCTCTCCCCTAGGTCTTCCATGGTCCTGAAACCTGTAACTGCTGTCCCAGAAGCCAGCTGGGTGTCATGTCAAGTGAGCCATAAATTCCTCCAACTCCTTCCCAATCTGTGCCTCCCCCTCATGCCCTCCCAGGGAACAAAGGGGACCAGTGAGTCTGCCCAACGAACCGAGACGCCCCTCTCTGTGCATTCATCCGTGCCGGCTACTGTGTCTACCAAGGAGGGTCCTTATCTCAGTGGCCCTTTATTACTTTTCAGACACAACGGTTGTGCGTATTTGGTACTGGGAGGAAATGACCCACAGGGATTGTGTGAGGGAACCCACTTCTACAGGGGCCGTCTCAAAATTAGCAACTAGTGCAGGTTTCAGCTGGCTAACTCTCCGTGAAAACTGTAGTACCACTGTCCATTTCCCTTTGGAAGTGTGGTCTCCATAAATCTCACTCCAGTCTGTTAAATCTTTCTACTAGAGCAAGCCCTCAGACTGAATACCCAGCAGGTGCGTCATGCTCGTTGGCTCACTGCCTACTGTCCCGTGCTGCTTGCCGTCATGCAATCCAGCTGCTAAGTTCCAGCACACACAGACATTGCATATGCAGATTTCAGTGCAAACGCATCAAGCCAAAATCATAATGATGAAGACAGGCTGGGCAAGGCACTGATGAGCACGTGAAGAATGCTGAAGGCTTCCCACGGCACACAGGGGCCAGAACCCAAGAGGAATGGGACGCAGGCAGGGGAAGGAAACAAATGCTGAGGGGCTCGACAACGAAGCCCCTCGCCCCTCCCCACTATACCCCAATACACGTCAAACCTCAGACTTGAGGGCCTCCTTGCCCTCCAGAGGGGACAACTCTCACTTTGTCTACACCCAAAATCTAATCTGTATAGTAACATAAAGAAAATGCTCTGCTGGAAAAAAAAAAAAAAAAGGAAGTTAGAGTAAAAATATTCAGAGATGAAATGAAATTCTTAAACAAAAAAGTCATCAGGTCTCTGGTTTTTCTAAGGCAAAAGGCCAGTTGGGTTTCTCTTTAAGAATTTCAGTAATCGGGCTTCCCTGGTGGCGCAGTGGTTGAGAGTTCGCCTGCCGATGCAGGGGACACGGGTTTGTGCCCCGGTCCGGGAAGATCCCACATGCCGCGGAGCGGCTGGGCCCGTGAGCCACGGCCGCTGAGCCTGCGCGTCCGGAGCCTGTGCTCCGCAACGGGAGAGGCCACAACAGTGAGAGGCCTGCGTACCGCAAAAAAAAAAAAAGAATTTCAGTAATGAAAAGAGTCTCATTTCTTACAACCAGCCAACATGTGATAAATATTTACTTCGAAAACCAGGAAAACAGCTAGGAAATGACCACTGGATCAAACTCCAGTGAGAAAATGAGACCATAAATAAATCTCAATTTGGAAATCAGTCATTAGAAGAACTGGTTCTTTTATTCCCCAGGAGATGGCGGTCAGGTGGGGCTCATTCTGACTCTCCTAGCTCCCTCTCTGCAGCTATGTTTCGCTGAAAACTTAATGCACTGTAGGATATACGTATATGTATGGCTGATTCATTTTGCTGGGCAGTAGAAGTTAACACAACCTTGTAAAGCAACTATACTCCAATAAAAATTTTTTTTAAAAAGACTGTGACTTGTGTCTCAGCCCCTTTTAGCAATGACCATGAACACTCGAGCCGCCTGGCACGGCCCCAGAGACGGAGAGCTGCCTGCCTCCCACGCTGAGCAGCTGACTCATCTCATTCACCCATTTTGGGATAAAAAAGCATGACTAAGGAGCTCCTGGAATAACCCTCTCCGTAACTGGGGAGGAGACAGCTTTGCCCAGAGGTAAATTCCGAACAGCAGCAAAAGCCAGGGCGAGCTGCAGAATCCTCTTCCCCTTTAACCCGAAAGCAAACTCTTCACATTGGCCAAGGGCTGTGCTCCGGCATCCCGTGCAAATCCCGCCAGCACCCCGCCTGCCTGCGGCAGCCGTGCAAAACCAAAGCAAACGACCAGAGGAAACGGGACCAAAGCCAAGAAAAGCACAGCATGGCACAACCTTCACGCGACTGGGGCAATTAGACTTTAACCAGGAAACCCGCCTAGTTCCAAAGAAAGGCAGCAACTCAGATGTGATTCTTATCAGGAAAAGGAGAGGCACAGCGTTGTATATAAAACACGCTGATGCCCACAGACCATGGCCATGGTGAGCTGTTAAAAATAAAACAAAAAAGCACAGCAAAGAGCCACCTGAAGAGACTGCCCCACAAATATTCTTTTGAGCAACTCAGTTTTTTTTTTAAAGACGACAGCCTACTTCTTGATACAGTGACACTCATTTAAGCAATGAGCTGTGAGGTGCTGATGACCAGGATCTCCATACAGGGCTGGAGTCTCAGGCTCCTCTGAAGTGGTCCTCAAACATCCAAGCAGAGACGGGTCTGGCCCTGCAGAGTCCTCACCCAGCCCTGCCAGCTCACACCCGGCAGGAGCCAGGAACCACGGGCCATGGATACTCACTGAAGCAGCATCCCATTAAAAAAAACATTATCCAGTTCATGTTTTTAAAGTAAAAATGTCTCACTGACAATCAACTAACCGTACTCCCCAAAACTAAACAAACAGGGCAGTAAACACCTACAGCCAAAATCAACAGGGCCACGTGCATAGTGGTTAAGGGCCCGGGCTGGAAAGCAGCTGAGCCACCGGGTGTCGTCTGTCCTCTCAAATGTAGGTCCCCTCACAGTAGGATGGGGGAAATAGTGGCATCTACTTCTGAGAACTATCGTAGAATTAATGAGATGATGCACAGACGACACCCAGCTCTCAAAGTTTACCCTTAATAATAAGCGTGACCACAGAGGCAGACACTTATCAAAGGCCCATCATTTCCAGGATTAAAAGGGCGAAAGAAATCAGGACCCAACAGGGTCCTCGCCTTGGAAAAACTTCTAACCAATCCAGTTGGATGAACAAAGCCAACAGAATGACAGGGTGGTTCCCGAGCTCAGGGCTGGCTGGGGCACGGACTACCTGGGGCTGGGGGAGTGTGACAGCTTCAGAGATCCCTAATGAGCCCTGCAGTATGACACTCAAGGCAAGAAAAGACAGAGGGGCCAAACGGTGCAAAAGGTCACAGGTGGGAGAGCAGGAGGCAGGTCCCGGTGATGAGTATTAAGAGGATTCAGGAATGTGATCGAGTGTGTAGCCTTGAATGCCATGCCAAGGAGTTCTGAGTGTCGCGGGAAGCCGAGGTCATTAAAGAGGGCTTGGGAGGGTGGCAGCTGCAGGGAAGATGACAGCAGAGAGAAAACTCAAATCTCACTGCCAGGGCTCCAGGAGCTGGAGTGGTGGCCTTGGAAAAAAAATAATAAAGGTACAGACGTAGGACCTCCCTCAGAAGACTTGAGGACTAATTGGGTATGGAGTGAGGAGTGGATTTAGAAACAGGACAGTGTTGAGGAAAATTGACACAGCAGGAAGGGGGAACATGGTAAAAACTATTTTCAAAAGTTGGTGGTGCCAACCAAGCTAGCCTACGAGGTCACTAATGCCAGCCGCCAAGACGGCTGCAACTGGAGAGTCACCAGAAGGCCAGTGCCCTAAAATGCCTCACCAATGGCCCTGTCACACGGCCAAAAAATCTAAACTCACTTATTCGGGGCTGAGGAGTTTGTAACTTCCCTGACATGCAGGTGGTCAAGCGGGTCTCGGCTCCTGCCCTGTCTCAGCTACACTGGGTCTACCCATGGGTGGCCTCCAGGAGAATGGGAGGGGAGTGTGTAGCAGGGCAGGTGAACCCTCAGGAACTTGAGGTAGGGGTAGGGGAGTATTGGAAGGGTCCAGCCCTCAGAGCAGGTAGGAGAACACTGGATGTGCAGAAGGGAAAAGCGCAGGGAAAGAGAGAGACATAAAAATGGGGTGAAAAGGGCTTCTCTGGTGGCGCAGTGGTTGAGAGTCCGCCTGCCGATGTAGCGGACCTGGGTTCGTGCCCTGGTCCGGGGGGATCCCACATGCCGCGGAGCGGCTAGGCCCAAGAGCCGTGGCCGCTGGGCCTGCGCGTCCGGAGCCTGTGCTCCGCGGCGGGAGAGGCCACAGCAGTGGCAGGCCCGCGTACCGCAAAAATAAATAAATAAATAAAGGGATGAAAAGATGCCCCCCACCAAAAAACCTCAGGTCCCACACTCCTGCTTGGTCCTGTGTTTCAACTTTGTTCTGCCACTGGCTGAAAATGATGATTTCTGTGTCTCTCATATCTTTCTACTCTCTTCCTCAAGAAGGGCTAATGAATAGTCACATGACCCCAAATCATTCTAGATTCTAGAGCAGAAGCCAGGGTCTAAAAGTTAGCACCTCTGGGACTTCCCTGGCGGTCCAGTGGTTAAGACTTCACCTTCCAATGCAGGGGGTGTGGGTTCGATCCCTGGTCAGGGAGCTAAGATCCCACACGCCTCAGGTCCAAAAAACCAAAACATAAAACAGAAGCAATATTGTAACAAATTCTATAAAGACTTTAAAAATGGTCCACATCAAAAAAAAATCTTTAAAAAAAAGGTTAGCACCTCTGCATTTGAGGTCTGATTTTGTGGGGAGAGTGGGAGGTAGTGCTTTAAGATGGGCACTTATTCAATAAATACTGAGAACCTACCATGTTCTGACCTGCTGAAGGCATGGGGATACACACATTACACTCACCTGCTTCCAGAGGCCACCATAGCACCTTAATTCTCAAGTGTCAACAGAATGCTGAGAAGAAATTGAGAAAAGCATAGTCTCTAAACTAACTACAGCTCATCTAATCCCAAGCACGTTTCCTAAAATTTTCCTTGCCATGCTTGTTTTGGTTATTTCCATGCTGACACCGCATAATAATATTCCCTTAACCTGATGTAACTAAAAACATAACAAAATGCAACTAAAACATTACAAAGATATGGATAATGATGTATTTTTCTGACATTTTTGTATACACTTAACATATATCATTAGTATATATTTTAAGGGTTTATAAATCTTAAACAGGGTATTCTACAGCAAGTATTTAAATGCCACCCTATTCTGTGTCATTAATACATTCCTTTTAAAATCCAAAATACCCTGTACAAAGTTACAGTGACAGAAGCCAACATAGCTCTCAGTTCAAAAGATAAATAAAATAAAGCCACTGAATTATACCCTGAGAGGGCTCAGTTGCTGAGATTCTTCACCGAGAAAGATGGTAATGTATGCTTTAATTGATATAAATTATAATCAGCTATAAATGACTCTTTGCCTTGCCCCAAATCACTTACCTCCTCAAGAAGCCGAGTTACAGAATCTATGTCATTATATGTCTTAGTCATCTGGCCAACTCTTTCAGCACATAAAACTGCAAGAAATAAAAATGACAATGAAACTACTGATGCTACAAGCCTGCCAAACAAACAACCCACCTAAAAAAGTGACTCTGAAGTCGTACTGGGCATAAAGGGTGATTGGTTTTGCTGGGTTCAGCCCCACCAGGTTTCGTTCCCCGGTTCCAGAGAAAAGATTCAAGCTGTGGGGTGAGGGGGCAGGGGTCTACTGTTCACTGCAAAGCCTTGACGCCGCGCGCGCGCGCGTGTGTGTGTGTGTGTGTGTGTGTGTGTGTACGTGCACATACGCACGTGCACACTCGGGGGTGGTGCTGAGGGCAGGGCGCTGGAGTGGAAAGGGGTCTGGCTTCGTATACGGTCAGCAAACCAAAGTGGGTCAGTAGCACAGCGACTGAGGTATGAACCGTCAGAAAGATCCATAGGATCTCGAACCCACTCACTGTACAGACCCAACTACGTGGATAGACTGGGTCCTTCCCAAAGCAGCTCTTGGTATAATTATTAAACAGCCTTAGCTGATAATTTCATAATGGCACACAGCCCACTCTTCCCCAAATGGACTAAATTCTAAGGCTATGCAACCGGTTTCCAAACCATGAAAACCAGGGTGACAGATTTTTTTTTTTAATCCACACTCCCACCCAATACTCTCATATATGGTATTTCATGACATATGCCATTTGCTTAAGAGGCCTTAAGAGGCTGTCTGCAGGCCACTTTAGGACTGCGCTCTTCCACCGGAGAAAAAGGGTGTGCACTGAAAGGAGGCTTTAGTCTCCAGAAAAATCTCAGGGTGGTTTTATTTTAAATCAATGGCAAGGAATCGATTTGTAGTCCAAATACCATGAAGGTAGCATGGGTTTTATTCTGAGGAGGAAGGAGTGAAAGCAAATGGATTTAGGGCCAAAGTGTAAAATTTTTTGAAACCAGCCACTTAGGGGCTACATAATAACTTGTTAGTAACTCCTCATAACTAAGACTCTAGAAAATCATTCTTTTAAGCGTAGAGAACTTAGCTTTTGCAACAACCCACTTGCAGTCACAGCCCATGCAAGGCCTTTGGGAACTGAAGTGTATTGCTAAACCAAACTCAGTGGCGTTACTAATGGCTAACTGCAACTGGAGAGCAATAGGTTTCTAAATATTTTATAAATCCAAGTAGAGATCATCCTAGCGGGTGAGCGCAGAGAAATCTGATCTGTTGGAATGATTTTCTAGCTTAAGGAGGAGACCTGAAATCTGGTTCCAAATCTGAAACCCTCCCAACACAGGGCCCTCAGAGCTGGGGGCTGGGGGGATGAGCAGAGGTTCCTTTGCTGGCCTCTCCTCCACCCAGTTTATGGCAGGAACCCTCCAGCCAGTGGAGGCAGCATTGCCTCAGGCATTTTCCTTCTCTTCCCAGGGGTTGGTTTGAACCAGAATTTAATTTGATGGAGACGGAGTCCAGCTCAAATTGCTCTAAATAGATCATCAGCCCGAGGTCACAAGAAATCCTTAAGTGGAGATTCCTGTGCCTCGGACAGGAGTTGGTTTTCATGCTGCACAGCTGTGATGCTCTGCAATGGTACAGACAAGACCCGGGAGCCCTCTAGCCAGGTCCCTCTAGGAGAGCATGGCGTCCCCTGTCATCTACCGGCAGGTACAAAGGCCTCTCTGTTGAAGCTTGTGCTGCGACTCTAGGGCCAGCTAATGTCCCCCTTGCTCTCCTCAAAGGACCAAGTCCTCTGCTTTCCTGGAAAAAAAGACGACCAGGCTACATTTTAAACTAATCTTGGTTCTATGTCACCCTAACATAAGAGAACAAGATTCGGAGCAGCTTTTTGCTCTGGGATTGTATTAAACAGAAATTATACTTATATTTTTAAAGCTATTTTTTAAAAATTGCGATCACTGTCGTTAATCACGTGTAGATAATCAGATGCAGATGTCAGAAATAACACAGAGATCCCATATACCCTTTAAGTGTCACCCAACAGTAACATTTTGTAACATTATATTCACAACCAGGGTACTGACATTGCTACAATCCAGGAATCTTACTCGATTTCCCCATTTTACTTGAATGCGCACGGGAGCACATGTGTGATTGTGAGCGTGCATGTGTGTGTGTGAATATTAAGCTCTAATGATGTTATCGCCTGTGTAGTTTCTTGTATCCCCCAGCACAAGGACCCCTTGTGTTGCCCTTTTATAAAGCTAATTGTAGAAATATTTAACATGCTTTAACAATTGAACCCAATAAAACGTACACCTGGGCCAGGGTTTTTTCCAGCATTAACCAGTCAGGCACATAGTGTCACCACGTACACGGTGACTGGAGGCTTGGGGTGCAGAATATGCAGGGAGAACCTCCGGGAGGTTCTGAGGTCTTTGACAGAGCCCACCTACAGAAGTCAGAGGCAGAAATGAAAAACTCCTACGGAAGCATGTGCACTATTATTCCAGTTATGTTTTCAAAATACATATAATCTCACCGGCGGGGGGGTGTACGGATTTACAATACACACAAGAAAACAGCAAAGCCATTAAAAACGCTGATATTTGGATAGAATTACCAATTTTAATATTCTTTTTTGTGCTTAAAAATTTTTTTTTGGAATGATCATGCACTGATGGGAAAACATTACTTAAAATATTTTTCAAAAAATATGCAGTTGACTACAATAGAGGGTCCTTCCTGAAGTAACTTTTAAGAGAAATTAGTAGCAGCAGCAGCCTACTTTTACCAAAGCATGCTGACTACAGCCTGGCCTTGTTCTTAGCCCTCTAGATGGATTATATCATTTATTTCTCAGAGCAATAAATACTACAGGGTAAACACTCACATTAACCTCATTTTACAAATGAGAAACTGAGGCCCAGAGAGGTTAACTAACTCATCCAATGTCACACAGCTCGCAAATGGCGAATTTCAAAATAAAAGGAGACTCCTAGCAGGGGCAGCAGCTAACATTTATGGAGGCCCTGCTATGTCCGGGGATTTAATGTGCTTCTTTTCGTTTACTCCTCAGAACAATCTTGCAGGGTAGGCGCTGTTATGATGACTACTCCACGGATGAGGAAACTGAAGCTCAGAGAAGTTAAGGACCTGACCAAGGTCACAGCAAATGAGGTTGCATATGGCGGGAGCTGAACCGAGGCCAGTCTGGCTCCTGAACTAAACTAAGGAGCCACAAAGAACGCAAGGGCAAGGCTGAGGTCAGCACAAATCAACAAAGTTTAAGAAGCACAAAGAAAGCAAAAAGCATCTGTGGTGTAGGTCAGATCCCTGACTCTGTGGCCCTGAGGCTGAAGTTTTCATAGGAGACTCTACCAAGGTCATGAGGCCCTGGGCAAACTCCTGTAATTGTGTGTCTTGGGTTTCTCTTCCGAGAAATGAGGAATAACAAATGACTCTTTAAACAGGAAGACAAGCACAAGCTGCACGTTTCAAGCACCAGTTTTCTAGATACTCAATCTAAAATAAACTGTCACAAGTTTCTCTCTCCAGGAGAACAGTATTTCAAACAGAAGTTCCACTTCTGACCAAGGGAGCTCTACCAAATAAATCCACTTCCCCCAAAAGGTGTCCAAAACAAATGAAAATGTTATGCTCAGCAGAAGCTAGACATAAAAGACCATCTATTATATGACTCCATTCATATTAACTATCCAGCACAGGCAACTTATAGAGACAGAAAGCAGATCGCTGGTTCCCTGAGATTAGTAGGAGTAGGAATGGGGATTAATTGTAAACAGGCACGAAGGATCTTACGGGAGGGAGATGTGTACGTTCCAAAACCGAATTATGGTGATGGTTGCCAACTCAGTAAATTTACTAAAAAACACTAAACTGTTCACTTAAAATGGGCGAATTTTACAGTATGTAAATTATACCTCAATATTTTAAGTTACCACCAAATAACATGCAAACAAGCATCCCTGAACTACCTATGCCATATTCCAGCCACGTCCCCATAACATGACAAGGTAAACACATTCTTCCATGATCTCACGATGGAGACTTCCTCCGGCCCCAAGAATGTTCTCAGACAGCAAAACTGTTTAGGAATAGCAAATCATCCATTCGAAAACTCAGCACTGGTGAACGGCACATAAATGTACTAATCTATCTCACACAGACTAGACTATTTTTATTTTTTATTTTATTTATTATGTATTTTTTTATTGGAGTATAACTGCTTTACAATGTTGGGTTCGTTTCTGCTGTACAATGAACTGAATCAGCTATATGTATACATATATCCTCTCCCTCGTGGACCTCCCTTGCACCCTCCCCCATCCCACCCATCTAAGTCATCACAGAGCACCGAGCTGAGCTTCCTGTGCTTTATAGCAGGTTCCCACTAGCTATCTATTTTACACAGAGATAGCTGTCATAAATACTTGCTCAGATGGCAGAAGAATTTCATGATATGTCCATAAGAAAACCGAGAGCCAGCTCTCTCCAGTTTTACTGTTTCACCCTTCTCCCAAGTTACAGCCACTTCTTGGAGATTCAGCCATGCCCTTCCTTTGCCTGTTGCCCTTCAACATCTATCTTCAAAGTAATTTAGACTTGGCCCCAAAGCCCAAGTGTATTAACTACTAAGACCCATAAGACACACATGATTTGGCTTAAAAAACAAATAAAACCTAACTATTTTCATGCAGCCCTTGAAGTGTGTACAGGAATAGGGTGAGGCCCACAGTACCTGGTAATAAAAAACAATGCTCATTTGTCAGTAATTAGAACAAAACGAAAAAAGGCAGAACAAATGCTTTGTATTCTTGTTTAAATGGCTTCACGTCAAAACTGGCCAGAAGCGTAAGGAACCTAATTCTTACGAATGTCCCAGGTCCCTTCCCACCTGTATAAGTCACATGATTGATGCTCAAAAAAAAGGGAAGGTTTTGTTTTACTCCCAGACCAGTCTTTACAAAGAAAGGCTCATTTCTAAGCAACCAGAGGGCCCAGAGAGGGGTGAAAACATAAAAGCCTGGTGTATATCTCATCACCTCCAGATGAGCATGTGTCTTGGAAAGGGGAGGTACCCCCTCCCCGCCAGGCTTCCTGCATGAAAAAGAAGCCATCTGGAAAGAGGTAATCAAGTTCAAATCCAGTGTGACGCAAAGACATGATGAGGCACAAAGCTGCTAAGAAAGAAGCTGCATTAACAGAAAGGCATCAACTAATAAGCAGCTGTGGTCTTAAGCTAGAAGCAAACGGGCAGGCTGCTGGCTACTACGGCTGCTCTTAGGTGAAAGGTGCTGGTTTATCATGGCAGCTTCAGGGACGGTCTGTGGGACGGCGTGGTGGCAGAGGCCGGCCTAGAGCCCAGTCCATCGCGAAGAGTGGTCTGTTTGGCCACGACCAGCATCTGCATGGTGCTGGGTCTGTGCACTGGGAGGCGGGAGCGAGGTGTCTTGCCAAGAGCAGAGACCTGACCGTACAGCTCTGGCTACATTTACCTGCCCATCAACATCACCATCAGCTGAAATTTTAGTGTGACGATTGTACAGGCTCACTTCCCCTTGCCAGGGTAGTCTGAGAGCAGGGCACCAAAGCAAGTTACTGAAGAGGCCAGGAAGAAGAAAGGAAATAACTATTAAGTATTTACAACATGCTAACTGCTACCACGGGCATTTTACACATATTATTTCACTTAAAACCCAGAATAACCCGATGACACAAATATGACCCCCATGAAACACTACGAGACAGAGAGAGGGGCTAAGTGACTCGTCCAAAGCCAGACAGGACATAACCATGTACTTGAACCTGGTCTGTTGGGTGATATAACCATCCGCCCTTCCCTAACCTTGAACACTCAGAGTTGACCTATGGTGGCCATCCATCACCAGAGCACTTAATGAAGGCCTCCTTGGTAATAACCAAGTGGCTCACTTATGGGCTGCTCACTGTGTGCCCAGCACTCTGCTAAGTGCTGGATGTCTAAGTGCTGGATGTAGACCCCTCCTTCAGGGTCTATCCTCATCCTAGAAGAAAGTACTACTATTACCCACACTTTAGACATGAGACTGCACAAGGTCACAGAGCTATAATGAGAGGGTCTGATTCTATTTGACCCCCAAGTTGGGGCTCTGAACCACAGCTGAGTAAACACATGAATCCTACCCTCGAGGACTTCGAGGCCTAATTGGGAAGGTCAGACACATGTATAAATTAGTATGGAACAAGCAGGATGTGCCAGGTGACAAAATGCTCTTGGGGAGTTCAGACACAAGATGACTGGGGACTGGGGGACAGGTGCCCCAAGTGGGCAGAGCAGTGAGGGGACCCCAAAATGCACAGACTGTGGGTCAGCTTTGCCCATGGCCAGCCCTGGGGTGATGCTGGTACCCCCACCCCAGAAAGAGAACCGCCCTGAACAAGGGACGTCACCAGAGGCCCGCGTGGAGTAGTCATGGATACTAACAAACAAACCCCAGGCCGAAACCAAGGTGATGAAAACCATGGGCAGAGAGACCTTTGTAACAGTGCTGAGGTCAGTGCTGATAAGCTAGGCCAGCTCCTTTCTCTAACGTGATCCTACAGGAGAGAGTGTTGTAGGGACTCAGTGCTGCTGGCCACGCTGCATCAATACAGACCGCAGGGCCCAGGCCTGATGGCTCTTTCCATGGGGCGGACATTCCCACCCCACAAGACAGCACAACCACCAGCGGGACGCGGCACCATTCCCCACATGGCCCAGCCTTCCCCCTGCAGCCCAGGATGTCCCTCTCAAACTGGAGAAATGAGCTCCATTTGCACTACTTCTTGTGCTTCACCTTGGAACCATCTGGAGAGTTTGGACATGGGACGTTGGCCACCGTTTTCATCTCAGCTTTTGTGGATGATAATTACTGGTCAGTGCTCAGCACCCGAAAACTGCCCTTTGTGCGAAAGACTGACAGCAGGCACCTCTGAGGAGGGGAGTCAGGAAACCCCAGACCATGCCACAGGCTCTTCTCAAATCCTGCCACCCGAAGGCAATCCTGAATGACACCTGCCAGGAACTGACTGACCAAGCTTGCAACTGGCTAACAGCCTCAGAAGCGTCCAGGTGAAAAAACATTACATAGTCGGCCTTCTTTAGGCCTCTCCTTGAGAAAGCTGAGGGAAAACTGCCATGCAACAAACCACAAGGGAGTGATGACAAAACTCCACTCTTCACCAGTGTTTTCCTGGTGTAGGTGCTGCCAACTCGGGCACAGAGGGGGTGTGACCACCATGTCACTCAGCATCACTGTGATTCCCCCCGCTCCAGCTCGTCCTGAGCAGACGGGATGGGGGAAAACGAGCAAAGCCTGTCTTCAAGAACACCACTCAGTAAGAAATCACTTGAGATCGACTCAGTTTCTGCACAACGCAAGCCTCCAGTGACCAGAAGACACAGAGCCCAGGTATTTTCTCTCCTGAAGACAGAAAGAGCAATGCTGCCTCTGACAGCTGTGTGAGCCAAGCAAGCTGCTTCTCCGGGTGCCTTGTGGGTTATGAGGATGACATGAGGTAATGGGAGGCAAGGGCCCGAGGCTCTACTAGCTGAGAGCCTGGGTGTGGCAGAGGGCAGACCCCAAGGCAGGGCGAAGGCCCTGCTCTGTGCTTGTGGCCCTGGGACTCTGGACAACATATCTGAGCCTCAGTCTCTTTGAGTGCAAAATGGGAGTAATGCTTATTTCAAAGGCTGTTTTGAAGATTAAACGGGTGACACTGGGAAGCCTATCACCCCCACAAGGTGACCTGGGAGGGGACAAAAAATGTCTCCTGTATCCATGGCTACCAATATGAGTGTTACCCCAATCTCATTTTGTCCTTCAGTTTTCAATCAGAAGTATCTCTTTTAGAAACATTAGTGGTGTAGAAAACCACCTAAATCACCTCAGAATCCAGGGAACATGGTTACATCCATGTCTTGCACATATTCTCACTATTCACAGGGTCAGAAGAAAACAGGGTCCCACCCAGTGAACACCTTGCTCTGGGATACAGGTCAGGCTTCCAGCAAAACTGGACACAGAAACCAAGACTTCCAAACCAAACCTCTGTCTTCCTGATCTACGCCACAGACTTCCTTCAGGCCGGGAACAAGTCTAGTGAATTTCAATTTACAAAGAAAATTAAGCATGTTGACAGTGAAGTCTAGTTGGCCTTCCATATCCATGGGTTCTGCATATGCAGATTCAACTAACTCCAGATTGAAAATATTCAGAAAAGAGAAAATTCCAGAAAGCAAAACTTGAATTTGCCACACTGGCAACTATTTACATAGCATTTACATTGTATTAGGTATCATGTGTAATCTAGAGATGATTTAACATATACGGGAGGATGTGTGTAGCTTATATGCAGATACTATGCCATTTTATATAAGGGACTTGAGCATCCATGGGTTTTGGTATCCAAGGGGGTCCTGGAAACAATCCCCGGCTGATACCGAGGGTCAATTGTATCTTTCTTTTGCAGTTACTGTCCTGAAAATATTATTTTCACCTTCAGGACAGCTAAAAAAATTTTTATTACTGAAAGGAGGGAAATTGGATGGGAACAAAGAAGAGACAAGGAAGAGAAATATAACAGTCTATCTTAAGATGGCAAATACAGAGACTGTTCCCCCCCGCCCCCCGCCCCCTACCATCGAATGTGATCACAAAGTAGAGACCCTGTCATCTGTGAGATGTGGACCAGCACAGGACAAGGTGCACTGGAATCACCCAGAAGGTGTGCTAAAACCCAGATTGCTGGGTCCCACCCCAGCATGTCTGACTCAGCAGGTCTAGGGCGGGGCCCAAGAATGTGCATTTCTAACCCGTTCCCAGGTGATGCCGATGCTGCTGTGTAGGGACCCTACCTTGAGAACTGCTAGCACAGTACCTAAGAGCAGTCTATGTAGGGCCCTAGAGCCAGTCTATGTAGGCTGAAATCACCTATGAGCTGTGTAACTTTAGAAGGGTTGCTGAAGGTTCCTCTTATAAGTCTATGAAATGGAAAATGATAACAGTACTTAACCTCTTATGGTTATTTTAAGGATTAAATGCATGAATCCACTTAAAGTACTTGGAACGGTGCCTGGCACATAGCAAGTACATACTAAACACTGGTATCATCACCATCTGGCTATCAGTTTAAAAAAAAAGTTCAAAATATATAGATATATGTACATAAAATACATACAATATGATTTTTCTTCTCTTGACGAGGATATATGATACTGCTCTAGAACCTAGTAAAACCTTTCATTTTAGAATCATATGGTTCAATAATTGATTTTAAAAATGATCTTACTATGCTTTTAGACAGCAGCTCATCTCATACTTCAATGTGCATAGGAATCCCCTGAAGGTCTTGTTAAAATGCAGATTCTGACCCAGTAGGTCTGGGGTGGGGCCTGGGAGTCTGCATTTCTAACAAGCTCCCAGGTGATGTGGGTACGCAGGATGCACGCTGAGCGGCCCAGCTTCAAGGGACACGAGCTGATCCAGTGAAATGTGGGCTGGCCCTAGTTCTTAAGAGCAGATGGAGGCCTTTCTCTTGATCACTTCCAGGAACCCAACAAATGCACAGTCCCAGTCGGTCTTTCATTCCTCTCTCCTTTCACCTCCACCATCTCTTTCATGAAAGGACCAGGCAGGGGGTGCCAGGTTTCAGCACTGCTCTCCCCCTTTCTCCAATTAAACACTTTTAACTGTCCTATAGGTGAAGTGTTAATATTTTCAGGGCAGTAACCTCAAAAGAAAAACACTTTCAGTATATAGCCAATTGTAAACCATTTAAAAAATAAAAAGTTATTCTGAGACATGAAAACAGGCCATCACAGAGGAGAATTTTGAAAAAGTTTTTTGATTGCTTTTACTCAAGACCTAAAGAACTTCTTGAAGTCACTCTTTAAACATTCTGTTTCACAACACCGCCCCCCCCCCAAAAAAATCCCTTTTTCCGGGCTGTGAGTGAAAGCCCCAAAAGCCCAATTAGGAAACTCACACTCAGCATTTGGGTGCATCTTTATTTAAAACACTCCTCCTCTTCTCCAAAAGCAGCACCCCTCTGATACAGCCTGGTGGTGAGTTCCCAGGTAATTTCAATGTCAGCCCTTGTACTTTTCTATTTGAAGTATTTCTAAACTTTTTTAAAATTCCTATTTCAAATTGGTGATTAATAATTTTTTAAAATAAACAATTTCCTAAAGTAAACAAAAACATATTATTTAATAATGACTCAGTTTCTTGTCCATTAACCCACCAAAAGCCATTCAGTCAGAAGAAAACAATGAAAACTCTTAAAACAGAGTGCTGGAATGCCGTAAAGTGTGTGCACGCGGGGGGGACTACCGACGTTTGCAAAAAGTATGAATTTCAGGGCTTCCCTGGTGGCGCAGTGGTTGAGAGTCCGCCTGCCGATGCAGGGGACACAGGTTCGTGCCCCAGTCCGGGAAGATCCCACATGCCGCGGAGCGGCTGGGCCCATGAGCCATGGCCGCTGAGCCTGCGCGTCCGGAGCCTGTGCTCCGCAACGGGAGAGGCCACAACAGTGAGAGGCCTGCGTACCGCAGGAAAAAAAAAAAAAAAAAGTATGAATTTCAAAGACCTCGGTTAAGCAACAGAAGCTAGACAAAATAATACACACTGTTTGATTCCATTTACATAGATCGAGAACAGGTAAAACAAATCTAAGGTGATACAAGTCAGGACAGTGGTCTCCCAGGAAGGAGGTGTAAACTAGAAAGAAAGTGGGGCAAGGGGACTTCCCAGGATGCTGGAAACGCAGCTTCTCTCCTGGCAGCTTTACATTCACCACGTAAGACGTGTGTACTTGACCTTATACCCCACTACGAAAATAAAAGACTGCTGTGAGATCAGTGAAACAGCCAGGCCTACATAGACACTGAGAGGGAAAGGATCAGACTGGCGCAAAGAACAGAATTTACCCTCCTCCAAGAGGTCCAGGGTTTCAGGCTGCTTGTGGATGGGCTTCCTCTCTTCACCCTGGCAGTCACACTCAAAATATTCTTCTTCTCCTCCCACATCTCTTAGGGACATTGCTGAAGTCACCCCAAAACCAAAACATCACCCAAAGGAGCGGTCCCTGAAGGAGCTCCTGGCTGCCCTCCCGGAGGAGGCATTGGGGCCGGGGCCCCCGGGGCGCACGCTGGGCCTTGGCTGGGGCCACGGACAAGCCCTGGCTCAGCTGAAGTGGAGAGTGTGCACAGGGCCACTGGCCCATTGGCGCCCAGACGACCCGGAAGCGGGTGGCTCCCACAGAAGGAGGCGGGGCGGAGGGGGGGAGAAGCACCTATCGGAATGGGAAAGCCCTGCCCAGCCCTGGGGTGGCCCTAACGGGTGCTCTGGAGTCAGAAGGAAGGCGAGCAGGCAGGTGCACGGCCTTGGGCCAGCTCTCTGCATCCAGATTCTTCTTCCGCTTTTGCTCCCCCAGAAGCAATGAGGAATGGTAGCTTCCTGGAAGTTTCGCAGCAACTGCACAGGGCAATA
Organism: Delphinapterus leucas; assembly: GCF_059928025.1. Taxonomy (NCBI): domain Eukaryota; kingdom Metazoa; phylum Chordata; class Mammalia; order Artiodactyla; family Monodontidae; genus Delphinapterus; species Delphinapterus leucas. Next base: position 59,739,266 of record NC_143138.1, read on the forward strand.
CCATCCATGCCTCAAGCAGGCACACCTGTCTAAAGGTGGAGCTCTGGCGGAGGAGATGCCCTGGTGACTGATTGCCCAGTTCCCTCAGGTGAGAGAGTTCCTGTGGGCGTGCTTCAAAATTTGAGACAAATCTGACTGTGACAACAGCATGACACAGGGCTGAAGAGGGAAGGAAAAGATCATTCTGGTTTCTAGCAAGAGGAAAAGAAAAAACTGCAGTAAGCACTACTTGTATTAAGCTTACTTCATCCCAGTTTTTCTTTGGTAATAATACATTGCATTTGCTCTTTTTTAAACTGCGTTTTGTAAATCACACTCTCACCCTACATCTGTGTATACACAGCCAAATTTATAAAGATCTTTTCTAATGGCAGGATAAGGGGGAAAAAATCTACAGCCTAATAGTTTGCAAAGTTGCCTGAGAAAAGAATCAAGTTTTATTGCACATCTCACTACCAATTCCTCTACACTGTTTGATTTTGCCTATAACAGTGAAATGGCAGGTCCTTCCATCAAACGCACTGAAAGGTGGCCTGAAGCAATGGTGTCTCAGAGAATCATGGCGCATTCTACAATTCCTGTGCTTCAGCCACCTGCCCGCTACACTGTGGCACATCTCCCTGCTCCTAAAAGCTATACCAGGAGACCTAAACCACCTCTCTGCCCAGTCACCTCCCTCAGGTAACCAAGGGGGCCTTTAGCAGAGGCCAGATCGTCAGCAAGAATTCTCTGCACAAGTTCAGGAACTAGGTCTCGTCCATCTTTAAATCCTTAGGGCTGCAGATCCTGCTAAGTCGGCTAAAAATGTCTGCTAAACTGAATCGCTACCTCCATAAAAACAAATAGAAGACCACAGACCAGTGCCTGTAAACAGAAAACCAGAATAGAATAAAGATTTTCTTACGAAATTAACACCTAGAGACATACTCATTGCCGGGTTACTTTTCTGGAACCTGAAAATGATTGCTACATTTTGGGGTGATAAAAATGTGTTCTTTGTAAAAAGTAGGGTCAGGGCTTCCCTGGTGGCGCAGTGGTTGAGAGTCCGCCTGCCGATGCAGGGGACACGGGTTCGTGCCCCGGTCCGGGAGGATCCCACATGCCGCAGAGCGGCTGGGCCTGTGAGCCATGGCTGCTGAGCCTGCACGTCCAGAGCCTGTGCTCCACAACGGGAGAGGCCACAACAGTGAGGGACCCGCGTACCGCAAAAAAAAAAAAAAAAAAAAAGTAGGGTCAGTAGAAATTCAGTAGCAGGGAGTTCAAAATCACATTTTGAAAATCTTCGTAAGCTTTAAATACAATGTTTATAAAGGCAGACACTCAGGGGAAAAGAATCGTTCTTTAACGATTGGGGCTTGTTAACTCAATGCAAAGGACAGTGAGTCTGAAGCTCTGGGAGGGGAGGGAGGGAGGGAGGGAGAAAGCTCCACTTTGTGCATTATTCATTCGGCGAGTATCAGATTGACTATAAGACGTGCAGGCTAGTGGGAGGGGCTGTAGTATATATAAATGAAAAAAAAAAGCTGATTTCATATATTTGAAAATACTTTTAAGTGATTTTACTCATAACCAGTTGCTTATACTCATCTTTTAACTCAATTCTAGGCTACCTTTAGCAAATGATGTTCACGTCTCTATATATTATATAATTAAAATATATATACATGTAAATTAAAAGATAAATTTAGGACATGGCATTGTGAACACAAGACCATCCTAGCCTCCCCATGTCACCCCATTTCTCTCATTCTTCAGGGTACTCCCCACCTCAAACCCTTCCTCCTTCCCTCCCTCCCTCTGCAGGGGGTGTGAGGGAATTCTCCAACCTCATCCACACCTGCATTCACTTCAAGATTAAAGGCAGAGATGGGACAAAGTGTACCTTCTCTGAGAGAACAGTTTTCCAAAAGTCAAAGCAGAACAGACCCCTAAAGACCAGCACGAAAGCCCGGGAATCCCTGTGCCAGGTGACGGATGGACCATGGGACACGGACATGGGAGGTGGAGCTGAGGGTGGCCCAGCTCACCCCGGACAGTCAAGCAGCTACAGTGTGTGCTGTCCCAGAAGTAAGGACTAGAGCCGTGGCCCAGAGCAGGGGGGCAGGGCACGGGTTCTGACCCACGTCCGGGAACGTTCAAGGCCACAGAAGGCAAGTGTCACTCGCCTCCCTCCAATCAGAGGGAGCTCTTCCTGTGAGTGTCCTCTCCAGATTTATTCTGCACACCCCACAGAAGTCCACCCTCCGCTGCCCAAAGAGTGGTCACGAGCCACTAGGGCTATTTACATTGAAATCTCTATTGATTAAAATTAAATAAAATCCAAAATTCAGTGGCAGTAGCCACATTTCAGACGCTCCATAGCCACATGGGGCTAGTGGCTACCAAACTGGACAGCACAGAACGTTTCCATCATCACAGAAAGTCCCACTGGACAGGCACGCCCAAGGATGCCCCTCGTCTTCAGACATGAACTTGATGCTCCTCAGCCAGCTTGGCCTGCTTTTCCCCTGCAACCTGTTCCCGCTGACCCCCCCCTCACCCTCTGCCAAGAGTCTCCTTCCCCTCTGTATCCCATGCATTCTGCTCCTCTCCACGAGCCTCCCTGTCCTTTTACTTCTCTGCCTGTACAGAGCAGGGTGGCCCGTCACTGAGGGTCACTTCCCCAAGGCCCTTACTTATGCTATTTAAAAAAAATAAATGAGAAACACAAAGCTCTGAAAACTTGGGCTCTAAGCTCCCTCTGGCCCTCTCATCAGTCCTCTAGTCCTCCGCTTCTACATCTGAGGGAGGACGTTATCTCTGCTTTACCAAAGTTGCTGATAAAAATGTACAGCTACGTCATACATTTACATTTAGTTCTTTTTTTTTTTTTTTTAAATCATCTTAACAGCCATTCAGAATACTGCTGAGTTGGAAAGGGAAAGCCAGCCTCTACCTCCAATGGTGCATCCCACAATAAACACACATGAAAAATGGGGCCTGCTTACATGTCTGAACACAAGTGCAGGAAAGTTAGAAAAGCATCTCAAAAGCCTAGTAACAGTTTTTCAATTAATGCTTAAAATACCTCTGACAAAACTTCACTCGCAAACCAGCCACCCTGACCCTGGGTGACATTTTAGAGGTCACTGCAGTCAGGGAACAGCACCCGTGCCACCTGTGTGTAATGCTGTGGATTTTCATTATGGAATAAGACGTCCTAAAAACAACCACTGCGCAATCTGCCTGAGTGTCCCCATTTATAAAATCAGTATGAATTAGACCACCTCCTGCTGTGACATTCAAACCTATAATGTTGTAAAAGGGGACACGACGGTGGATGAGTACAAAAGAGATTGCAGCAAGAAACAGGTGGTCAAGATACCATACCTTTTTTTTTCTGGCTGCGCTGCACAGCTTGTGGGATCTTAGTTCCCCGACCAGGGTCTGGACCTGCGTCCTCAGCATGAAAGCATGGAGTCCTAACCGCTGGACCGCCAGGGAATTCCCAAGATACTATACCTTGTTCAAAATACCAATTACCTTTTGAAAGGGATTTTTAAAAAGAACTTAATAACTAGTACTATTTCTGAAAAAATAAAATTAAGCACTGGCCTGGCACTTCGCCGATCACAAAGAGCTTTTACTTTATTTACACGCATTACCCTCCTTCGCAACGGTTCTGGCCAACGTGGTTATCCCCATTTGCCAGATGAGAAAGCTGGGTTGACAGAGGCTCACTGGGGTACCAGGATGTACCCAACCACTGGTAAAAAGAAACAACAGGCCCCAAATGGAGTTGCTTGTGCTAAGCCCCAGGGCAGCCAACCAAGACTTAATACCTGACCTAAATGCAGCTTCAGCCTCTTCCAGGAATGGAGTCTTAACCAGTCCGTCTGGAATTTCCCAGTCAGCAGTAATGAGGTAATCTGCCTGATAGACCCCATCCATCCCCCAAAGAAAGAGAGATAATCTGCTTTTTCCCTGTCCCTGCTCCCATCTGTCTATAAAAGCCTTCCATTTTATACAGCTCCTCAGAGATCCTTTCTACTTGCTAGACAGGATGCTGCTCAATTCATGAATCGCTGAAGAAAGCCAATTTGATCTTTATATTTATCCGTTGAATTTTGCTTTTTAACACCACACAGCCATGCAGAATGCAAAACAGGCCCCAAAGGCAGACTCCAGGCCAGCACTCTTTTCTGGCATTCTACCTATTTCTAGAATAACTACAAAAGTGCACTCCAGGGCTTCCCTGGTGGTGCAGTGGTTGAGAATCTGCCTGCTAATGCAGGGGACACGGGTTCGAGCCCTGGTCTGGGAGGATCCCACGTGCCGCGGAGCAACTAGGCCCGTGAGCCACAACTACTGAGCCTGCGCGTCTGGAGCCTGTGCTCCACAACAAGAGAGGCCGCGATAGTGAGAGGCCCTCGCACCACGATGAAGAGTGACCCCGCTTGCCACAACTAGAGAAAGCCCTCGCACAGAAACGAAGACCCAACACAGCAAAAATAAATTAATTAATTAATAAACTCCTACCCCCCAACATCTTCTTTTAAAAAAAAAAGTGTACTCCATTTCTTTAACTTAGGGGCATATATAATTGAACCCAAGCCTTTCTGAAAATTAAAAAAGCCTCACACTCTTTATAAGCATACTTTTTTTAAGTGACCAGTGTAGCCAAGAAACAACATAGGATTTCGTGACAGACATAAAGAATTATCTTCCAGACCCCTGTGCCCAGGAATGGTCTCCACTCACACTGGCATGGTTTCCCAAACACACCTGACGTAAAGAATCACCGAAAGTGTGCACTAAAGATTCAGATTTCTCAGGGCCTCTCCTGGTCTGGAGTTAGTCTGGGAATCTGCTTTTTTAATAAGCGAATGATTGCCATTATTTGCCAGGTTTTAGAGGTTCCTGCAATGAGAGGTGGGACACAGCCAACGTAGGTAACCAGGACCCTGTTTGACGCTACAGTTGTTGTTTTTTTAATTTGTATTGGAGTAGAGTTGATTTACAGTGTTGTGTTAGTTTCAGGTGTACAGCAAAGTGACTCAGTTATACATATACATATATCCACTCTTTCTGATGCTAGAGTTTAAACGGTAAACACTGAGTACATGTGTGAAAATTCTGCGAAAACCACTGCTGTACTCTGTTGATCGCTAGCTATTTCAAACCTCTAAAAATTACCTTAAGGTATCGGGCAATCAACCCCTCCAATTTCCTACTATTCTAAGCCCCTGCCCCATACCCCTTGTTTGGGCGGTAGTGGGGGCCACAGAGTATTAGACTCCACAACTAAAACTGATTAAGGGGGAAGGATACAATCAGTGGACTGAATAAAGCTCTCCTAAACCTCAAAGAGGAAAGAGAAAAGCAGCCATTTCTTAATTCCACCTTTAAAAGAGGGGTCCCTAATCATCCTGCAATCCATATTCCCACCCATATGTATTACTTTTTCGGTGCTCACCCTGCAATTTAAGTGCGAGTCGGTAACTCTGACATAAATGATGATTTTGCATCTTTTTCAAAACATATGACTTATCTTTTGTTATTAGTATGGAAAGTTCCCTAGAAGTTTCCCTCACTAAAGATTCGAATGGCAAATAATAAGAGAGACAAAGCAACGCTGTGTGTCTAACTCCTACCTGGCCTCCTCACCAGGAAGTTCAGGACCAGGAGATGAAAGGGTTATTCAAAGACTGATTTGCAATTTTAAAGATGCATAAACACAAAGGCAAATTGCCTTCGTTTCCAGACTAACCTGCCGAGGTCAGGAAAGAACCCTAGTTAGACACGTATAAACAAGTAACGACAACATTAGCATATTCTTGAATTCCACCCTCTTTTGTGGGGTTTCCTAAACCAGATTAGTTCTGAGCTTCCATTCCTTTAATTCCCTGCTTTACTTAACTATCTTTAAAACGAAATGTAACGGGATTACGAAAATGTCAGTTGCCACAGTAAATTCCGTCCCAGTGGCCTTCTCTGCTTCATCTAAATTGGGATGGAGGATAAAGGCAAGTATTTTACTCAGCATAATTCCGACAGTAATTGCAATCAACATTTATTTACCCTTGGACAGATGAGCTGCCTCTTCTTCCATTTTCCTTTTCTGCTGGAAGAAGAGAGATCTGGCTGCCTCGGGGCCAAAAGACTCAACTGAGAAATGGCTGGGTAAGAAAATCCTTCCGATAGACACTCAGATAAGAGCAGGCCTCCTCTCACCCTTCAGATTAACCCCCGAGAGTGACTGGCTTCATTTCCTCAGACAAGGGTGTAAACAGAGCTGGACGGTGTCGCAATTGGGTCAAGACAGTAAGAAACCTTCCTCCCTCACTTCCAGGATGGCTCCGTGGGAGCTATGGCCACACCCAGTGCATCCCCGGGCTGTGAGACAGGCCCTCTGCTGTAACCAATGCTCCGTGATCCTGTGGTCCATACTTTAAAAAGTTATGGAGGGTTCAGCCAGTCACAAATCACCAAGAAAACTTCAAGAGGTCAATGATGGATTCTGAAAAGAAGCACCCCTATAATTGCCTCCTGGAGTTGGGTAATAGGATGGGAACTTGCTTCAAGAATAATATACCCAAAAGAGAAAAAACTGAGTCATCTTTTCCCCTCACAACCCTGGGAGTTGCCCACCATCATCATTACTCAAGATGTTTAAAGATGCACAGGGCCTCAACGTGGCAATGTCTTCATCTAATGCTTGGGGATGGTGGGGCTCAGCTAGGGAAGTTTCTCAGCACATTTTAATATCCATTCACCCCCACTAAGAAAGGCTCTTGGCCCTTTTCCTGCAGCCCATAGTCAAGGCAGAAATCAGCAGATAAAGAGATAATTATGTAGTTCTTAGCTTACTAATGAGGTCAGGTCCCAGCCTTTTACATCATTCAGGTTAATCAAATGTAGTCATGTTAGAGAGACTGAAACTCCAGATTCAATTAAAAACCAGTTAGTTACCTTACCTATTACTGGCTCGCGTGAGGCTGGGAACGTATCATCACTGGGGGAATGGACCCTCTAAGTATATATATTAATTGTGTCCTTTTTGTGTGTGTCTATGTAAAGGCATAGATTGAGAGTCACTTTAAAGAAGAAATTAAAGATGACAGGTTAACTGTGTCATATACAATTTGATGCCAACAGCACAGGAGCCCGAGGCTCCTCCCCTGTAGCCTGAGAATGCACCTCAGTGCAATTTCCTGATGCCTAGAACCTCCTGAGGCCGATCCAGCCACATAAACTCCACCCAGTCTCCTCTGGAATGTGCCACACCCTCCCTGCACACACAGCAGAGGATACCGGCTCTTCCAGCCCCTCCCAATATCTCCCACCCCCATCTCTGGGAGCCCACAAGGAAAATTCATTTGACTTGTCTGCCAGGTGGGAGGCTGCTTCTGCCTTTTCTCCAGCCTCCCCTGTGCCCCCAAGTCTGGGCTCAGAAAAGGGTGGATTCTCCCAGGGCAGAGGACCACTTCCTGAAGACACTAGTCCCTGAACCCTAACGAGGACCTCATCTCCACTTGCGCGCGCGCGCACACACACACACACACGCATCACCCCAGAGAGAATTCAATCCCACTGAAGTGTGATGCTCACAAGCCCATCACACACCAACACCACCTCCAAACTGCCAAGGAGCCTCCCACAATCACGAGCCCTGCCCACCTGCTGTCTCCTCCACCATGCCTTCGCAAGGGTCAGAGCCATGCGGTGCTGGTCCCGTGGCCCTCCTTCTTCCCGTCTCCCCAGGAAGATTCCAGGACACCCCCTCCCCCGAAGGAGACAATGGCCCTACACATCCCCGCTCTGTTCTGCAGGAGTCATAATTACCGTCCGAGCATTCTTCATAATACCAGTCTAGTTCATAATAATCCGCTTCGATAAATTTCTGCATAGTCAGTATTCTTGCAGAGGAGAGAATGCACTTCACGGCGCCATCGACGTCAAGTGAAACGCTGCCATGCCTCCCCGCCCTTCCAAAACACTGGGCAGAAGAGCGTCCCAAAACACGCCAGAATTAAGCTGTGCATTCTTAATGACAGTCTGGAGCCAAAACAGAAAAGGGGCAGTGAAAAGAAAAATTGTGGAGGGTCGGAGGAGCAGAAAGAAAGGCAATTTGCAGAGCTATCAGAGACCCTGGCAGCCCCGCTAATAAAGCGACACCAGCCAGCAGCCCTGAATGGGAGTAGCCAGAATCGTCCTATCCAGAAGCACAGAAGGTGACGTCAGGGACACACACCACCACCCTGAGGTCTCACTCCAGCCTCGCCTCCCGCTCCCGCTCATCTTTCAATCTCACAGTTGCCATAGAAACAGGCCGGCTCTAAAAAATGATGCAGAGATGGAGGAAATGTCTTCCAAGGATGCTGGGAGCAGGGGCTGAGAGGTGCCGCGTTGGCAGAAAGGAGGGTGCAGGTGGAAAAGGGGGGCAGCACCAGGGACCTTACCACCATCGTACCCTCCAACAAATGTCAGCACAAGTTTATTTGCTTAATTCTGGGTCACTACAGAATCTGCATTTGAAAAGGCCACCTTTAAAAATCTGCAACCATTACTTCTTTCCTCAACCTGATTTTAAACATTAAGCATGTTTTCTTAAAAATTTTAACGACCACCTAAAGGAAATGTAAAATACTTAGAAAAATGGAAACGTTTTCATTTAGATACAGTCCTGTTCTCTGCTCATGCCTTTGCTCAAACTCCTAGAAAAAGATCCTGCAACATACAAATAGAGGAGAGGGCCATTACAAAGGGGCCCGTGCAATATAATAGGCTGTTTTCATGGACATTTATATGTGTAATCAAGGTACAAAAATACACACCTGAAGGAAACAGCCCACCCTCAGGAAGGTGGTTCCCTCTGGGGAAAGAGTGAAGGAATGGGACTTTGAAACTGTACTTATAAGTGCATCGGTAACGTTTTATTTATAAAAAAAAAAAAAGTGAAGTTAACATTTATTAGTCCTAAGTGTTTAGCATGTTTGAAATATTTCTTTTAAATGAGTAATGGGATAATTAAACAGATTTTAGACTTCCTATAAGTTAAACTCACTCCCTAAAGCAGGGTTTCTCAACCACAGCACTACTGACATTTAGGGTCAGATAATTCTTTGTTAAGGGGCGCTGTCCTGGGCATGGCAGGATGTTTAGCAGCATCCCCGACCTCTACCCATTTAGGTGCCAGAAGCACCACCCTCTCTCTCTCTCTCTGTAGATGTGACATCCAAAAATGTCTCCAGATGCTGCCAAATGACCCTTGGGAGCAAAATCTCCCTTGGAAAACCACTGCCCTAAAGCAAAACTACCTACAGAACCTCACCAGCCTGTTAGCCAGGTACTGTAACCACCTGTTGGTGGCAACAGCAACAAGCGTGGCCTTGATTCAGTTTTCCTCTTAACTTTCTATAATATATAACATATAATTTGTGTATAATTTGTGAATGAGTAATAGTAAAAGGACTCTTCAACCACCACTGGGAGGGCAAGCTTCTTTCCTTCCACAGTGACCAAACGGGGACAATTTCCCTTTATCCTTCCAATGGCATATGATACCTCAGTGAATGAACTTGGAGGAAAAGGCATCCCTCTAGAGCAGGGCTTCCCAGGCTTTAACGAGCATGTGAATTACCTGGAGCTCTTGCTAAAGGGCAGATTCTGATGCAGCAGGTCTGCAGTTGGGCCCAAGATTCTGCATTTCTAACAAGCGCCCACATAATAGCAATGCTGCTGGTCCCCAGACTACACTGGATGGCAAGGCTCTTCAATAGAATAGACAGATTGGGGTGGGGGGTAGATTTTACAGTGTGTGTGTATATGTGTGTGTGTGTGTGTGTGTGTATCTGCCTGTCTGTGTGTCTGGTAGAAAATTTAGAGGAAAACTATATAAGAGTGTGTGTGTGTGTGTGTGTGTGTGTGTGTGTGCGCGCGCGCGCGCGCGCGCCCTCCTCAGACCCTAACTTGGATACACATTTAAAATTTTCTAGGACATTCACCTAATTAAAGTCAGCAGCCAATGATTTTAATTCCTGCTGTAACTGCCCCCATTATCTGAACATATCTCATCTCTCCCTTTGGTCCTTATCATGTCTCTTCCTGGCAATGATGGCACCTCTCAAGAGCCCCACAGCAAACCACTAGGCGACCTCTCAGATGTCATTCCTCATGACAGGTGAGCTGAGGCTGGTGTCCTAAGGTTTTCCGAGACTTTATTTTTTTAAAGTTCCCTAAGGTGTTTCTAAAAAGATGATTATAGGCCTCATAAATAAACCTATCAACAGTTAACAGGTTCCTCAAAATCACCATGTTCAACAAGTTCAATCCAATATTCGGGGCGGGGAGAGTCCAATATTAATTTTCAAAATGAAGATGTAATAAAGGAACAGGAAATGCAAACTCCACAAAGCATCATAGAAAAGTTAGGTGCAGTTAGAAACCCCTTAAACAAAGGCTGGGCCCATTTACCTCACAGTGCTACGAATTTCAAAAATATTTTATTCATCCCACATCACCATAAAAGCAAAAAATCAATGGATGGATGGATGGATGGATGGTCAACCAATGGCAGGCAGTTTAGCTTCATAGCTAAGAGCAGAGCTTCTGGAGTTGGGCGGCCTGAAGTTTGGTCCAGGATCCTCATTTCCCATCTCTGTGACTTCTTAGACACCTGAGTCTTATCTGCTCAATGGGGTGACTATACCTGCCGCATAGATGGGGCGAGGCGTTAATTAATTAATGCATGGCAGAGCACTTAGCACAGTGCCTTGGGACAAAGTGAGTTTGCGATAAATGTTAGTTGGGATCATCTTCATCACTCTAATTCCTTAAAAAAGGAAACAAGCCAGTATGAGCAATTAAAAAGAGAGTACAATTTTCTAAGCTGTAATTAGGGAAATGAGGTAGAAACGTCATTTATTAGCTTTTCCCAGCATAATTCGTTAGAAGGCATTGAGTTCACAGTAATGAGCAGAAGTGGCAATCTGGGGGTGGGGTGAGGCCATTTACAAATTACTGAACACAACTTACCTCAAATCTGAAGACTGCATATACCCAATTGACTTTTTTTCTTTTAATTAATTATTTATTTATTTTGGGGGGCTGCGTTGGGTCTTTGCTGCTGCACGCGGGCTTTCCCTAGTTGCAGCGAGCGGGGGCTACTCTTCGTTGCGGTGCGCGGGCTTCACATTGCGGTGGCTTCTCTTGTTGCGGAGCACGGGCTCTAGGCGCACGGGCTTCAGTAGTTGTGGCTCGTGGGCTCTAGAGCGCAGGCTCAGTAGTTGTGGCGCACGGGCTAAGCTGCTTCGCAGCATGTGGGATCTTCCCAGACCAGGGATGGAACATGTGTCCCCTGCATTGGCAGGCACATTCTTAACCACTGCGCCACCAGGGAAGTCTCCCAATTTATTTTCTTAGAAAATGCGAAAGAAAGCAGAATGTGTATGAATAAGGAAACAGCATCATTTATGGGTGAATTTTATGGGCCTTGAGCAAATTTTAAATTGAACCTCTATACCAAAACTGCCATGTGATAGGCTCAGAAGGATGCAGTAATCCATCCACAACTCTGCAGAGATGGTTCCAAGGTTAAAATACAGGTTTCTCTGCCTTCAAATCCACACTTTCCTCCAACATTCCCACGACTCAAGACAGTTACAGCCCTTCCTTGGCCCAGGCTTACTGCAGCTGAAAAAGCACCTCCTCCTCCGATGTTCCTGGGCTCCCCCCCATCACTGCCCCACCCCAGGAGGATCAGGAATCGGGATTGGTCCCAGGAGCAGCCTCAGAGAAGACCCCCTCACTCACCCTCATGTTCACACAACACTATTTAAGAAATGCTGACTGCACATCAGACAACAGCCCTTTACAGCTCACTCACTCCTCAGACCCCTGCTACCTAATACCCCCTCACTGGGCAGACAAGGAAAGGGGGCTCAGAAAGTTGAACTCACTTGACCAGGATCACTCAGCAGAAACCAAGAGCAACTGAATCCAAACCCGGCACCAACCACCTGCAAAGCCTTTTCTGTCTATAAGTGAGAAAACAGGCCTGGGCTCTGAGCAGCGGCGGCCGGAGCGCTGGGGCGGGCCGCTCTGCTTTCCCAACGCCTCCCGCCGTGCCGCCGCCTCCTGCTCGGCCAGCCGCCGGCTTCTCCTCCCCAGACGGCCCTCAGCCCGCGCGCCGGCCGGCTCCGTTACGGCGACCCGCAGTCCCAGCATCGTGATTAGTGATGATGCACCAGGTTATGACCTAGATTTATTCTGTAGACCTAATCAGTATGCTGAGGATTTGGAAAAGGTGTTTATTCCTCATGGACTAATTATGGACAGGGCGGAACGGCTGGCTCGAGATGTGATGAAGGAGATGGGAGGCCATCACATCGTGGCCCTCTGTGTGCTCAACGGGGGCTATAAATTCTTTGTTGACCTGCTGGGTAACATCAAATGAACAGAAATAGTGATAGATCTAGACCTATGACTGTAGATTTCATCAGACTGAAGAGCTACTGTAATGACCAGTCAACAGGTGACATAAAAGTAATTGGTAGAGATGATCTCTCAACTTTAACTGGGAAGAATGTCTTGATTGTTGACGATATAATTGACAGTGGCAAAACAATGCAAACCTTGCTTTCCTTGGTCAAGCAGCATAATCCAAAGATGGTCAAGGCTGCAAGCTTGCTGGTGAAAAGGACCCCTCGAAGTGTTGGATATAGACCAGACTTTGTTCGATTTGAAATTCCAGACAAGTTTGTTGTAGGATATGCCCTTGACTACAATGAACACTTCAGGGATTTGAATCATGTTTGTGTCATTAGCGAAACTGGAAAAGCAAAATACAAAGCCTAAGATGAGAGTTCAAGTTGAGTTTGGAAACATCTGGAGTCCCACTGAAATCACCAGGAAAATGATCAAATGTTCTAGTTCTGTGGCCAGCTGCTTAGTAGAGCTTACTGAATGTATCCTCTAAGAATTGTATCCGTTTTGTATCTTAGAAAGGTCAGTTGCTGCATCCGCGAACTCTTTATTTGCACTATGAGCCTACAGACTCTCAGTTCCCTTTGGGTGGATTGTTGTTTGACTTGTGAATGAAAAATCGCTTAAACCACACCACTATTTAATGAAAATATTGAAATTGTATCTGTAAGAAACATTTAAAGAGAAGAATATATTAGTTTTTTAATCGGTATTTTAACTTTTATATATTCAGGAAAGAACAGAAGTGATTGAATATTGTTAATTATACCACTGTGCCTTTAGAAAAGAAGCAGTCGGTTTCATATCAGTGACAGCATTTAGAGGTATCGTTATGTCGGATAAACCATATGTCCTGGAATTATTTTAGTAGGTTTCAGTAGTATTAACTGTATTTTCCCTTTTGTTCAGATTATTTCTGGCGAATCTTTGTCAACAGTTCCTTTTAAATACGGGTCAATAAGTTCTAAAAACCTACCACTTTTTAAGTCTTCAATGTAAAAATCCTTAAAATAAAGGCTGTCTCTTTAAAAGAAAAAAAATAATTGAGAAAACATTCAAGGAGTATTTACAAATAAAATTTGAAAGAAAAAAAAAAGAAGGGGTAGAATTAAAGGAGATAACTCAAGTTGGCATCGCACAGAGAAAACAAATTGAAAAGATATTTTTAAGAACGATATTAAAAATGATCAGGAGAGTAAGAGTTAAGTTAAAATTACCAATATGTCTTTTGTGATGTTAAAAAAAATTCTATAGGTATACCTCAGAGATCCTGCATTTTTGGTTCCAGACCACCACTTTCATAAACCAAATATCGCAATAAAGCAAGTCACATGAAATTTTTGGCTTCAAAGTGCATGCAAAAGTTATGTTTGTATTATATTGTTGTCTATTAAGTGTGCAATAGCATTATGTCTTAAAAATATGTACATACCTTAATTTAAAAATAACTTATTGCTAAAAAAAATGCTAACCATCATCTGAGCCTTCAGCAAGTGGTAATCTTTTGGCAACTGTAACATCACTCATCACGGGCTTCCCTGGTGGCGCAGTGGTTGAGAGTCCGCCTACCGATGCAGGGGACACGGGTTCGTGCCCGGTCCGGGAGGATCCTACATGCCGCGGAGCGGCTGGGCCCGTGAGCCCACAACGGGAGAGGCCACAACGGTGAGAGGCCCGCATACCGCAAGAAAAAAAAAAAAGATCACTCATCACATCCCCATAACAAATATAATAATAATTTAAACTTTTGAAATATTGAGAGATTTATCAAAATGTGACACAGACACACAAAGTGAGCAAATGCTGTTGGAAAAATGGTGCTGACAGATTTGTTCGTTAAAAAAACCTTCAATCTGTAAAAAATGCAGTTATCTGCAAAGCACAATAAAACGAGGTAGGCCTGTATTGTCAGCTCTGTCAAGAAAGCGGCCCAACTAGGACACTATTCCACCCAGCCCCAGCACATCAACATTCTGGTGCCCAGATTTGGGTTAAATCTTAACAGGGCTCCTTGGAGAGTTGCTGATTCCACGTCTTTGGGCAGGAAAATTCAAGACAGGCCTGCAGTAGCATGTTGCAGAAAAGCAAAAGACCACTCCAAAAGGTCTGGGGTAGAAGTGATAAGGAATAGGCACCTGCTTAAAAGGACATCACCAGCCAGTTTGTGATCATTCGAACACCAAAAAGAAAAGATAGCTAATAACAGTTAAAGGAAAGGGGTTGAGTCTGTAAAGGCCACGAACATCAATGAATATGAAAATAAAAAAAGGGCAACCAAGTGAACAAGGCAACTGATATATTGCCTTAGGGAAAGGGGAAAATAATAGAGAGACATTTTTAATCCATCTTAAGAAGTAGGGGAGGGCGGGTGTGTATGACTGTTCTCTTTCTGGCACTAATATCTTTTATAAAGCACTGTATGAACATTTCTCTAAGTAGAGTGGCTATGAATAAGCCAGCCGCATATGGAATGAGGAGGTAGGTAGAAGAACAGAAAAACCTCATGTTGTGGCCACAACTACCCCCAGGTAGGAGGAGGATCAGATCCTGGGCTGCAAAGTTAGTTATATATTGTCTTTTGTAAGCATTTAAGAGACTCTAATAGATTTGGTCTGCAAAGTTAAGAAGACTCTAATTAAATTAACCTGTAATCAAAGTTAAATGTGTGAAAGAATTTAATAAAATTTCTGAGTTTCTAATTATTAGTTGTGTGAACACATAGCTATTCACATACACAGTTTAATAGACTCATATGTATATATATGTACATATAAGAATTTTTAAGTTATTCAATACATTTTAAAAATGACTAAATGCTAACAATTTTGGATTAAATTACTACTGATGCAGTTATGAGTTTGCATATAACTGCAAATTAAGATGAGTTTCTGATCTTAATTTTTTAAAACACTGCCACTACCAGCCACTGAGCTCCTGTGGCAGAAGGCAGACTGCTAGCGAACAGCTTGCTGTCAACTACCCCCTCCCAAACCATCTCCACCTCATTTCAAGCACAGGAAAAGCAGGCACCCATCCCACCTCCAGGGAGAAGGTGGGGACAGAACAAAGGCAGGAGACGACACCCAACAGAGACCTACAGACTCAAGTGCACCCCAGCCTGGATGCAGTCCTCATTAAAATCACTCATACATCTGAGAAGCATACAGAGAAGAAACAGAGTTCGGATATGTTGCATGGTTCCAAGTTTGCTTCCTGCAACCTGGGAGGGCTGCACAGGGCATCTCACGCCTGGGACCGGCAGGTCATGTAGCAGACGTCACAGGGTTCAAAACGCAAACCAGAAGCTCAGAACACAAACCGTACCTCAGAACCACTACGGCCTGAGCCCATCACCCAGGAGGGACGGATGGGCTACAAGCTGAGCTGTCATGTCAATTTCCCACCTGAGTCCGTTCCAACTTTGTCTTAGACATGCTGGATTCACATGAAAAGGAAAACGGTCAATCTGTACAGAATTGCTTGCCAAGCATTTTTGTTCTTAAAAGAAAAAGCAAAGATAAATCAGCACTGGAATCTAGAATGATGAGAAAGAGTGAAAGCTGGCAGGTGGCAGGTGACAAAGTAGGCCTAAGGGTCACAGGGTCATCTGCTCACTGGGATAAGTAGCTGGCTGCTCTGCTCACCAGACACTGTGCCCAGGGGTCCTGGTCCCGGTCAGTACCCTGCATGGATGTGGCTGCTTTGGACCTTCAGAGATAAGCTCCTTCAATTCTCCCGGACGCCTGGCGCCCAGGCCCACGCCTGGAGGGGAATGGCGGGGAGGCGGCGCCTTGACCGCGTGTCGCTGACATGTGGGGAGTGATGGTGCAGCCAGAGCTTCTCTGCTTCCACCTTTGACCCTGCAGACCTCTGTGTAGCTAAAAGCAATGAAAATGGGCCCAAGGAAGAGCCCGCTCACAGGAGGAGCGAGCAAGAGAGGGGAGAAGATACAATTCCAGGGCTCACTCAGGTCCTCACCTGGAAACAAAATTGCCTGAGGTCTTGAGAGCAGCAGAAAGGACACAACCAGTACGTGGGCGTTTACATGAAAGAAACTCACGGTAACTATTTATAAATATATTAATGTGTACGTTTTAGTATTATTTTTGTTAGCTGATGATAATGAAATGTTTTCTCTGGCTATTAGATCCCTTCTCCATGCCCTGTACAACCTCCCCTGACTCCCATCTTTTATCTTTCCTTCCTTCTTTCAACCCCACCTACCACAATGTTTGTCAGCGCTCCACATGGCACCCCTCCCGCAAACACACACGCACACACACACACGCACACAGTGTTTTCTCTTAGGTCACCATCTCATATAACTTTTGACCCCTCCCTTTAGAAGGTCAGCATTGTGTGTTATTTATCCCTTTAATTTGCACAGGCTCCGTGCATATCGTGGTGCCTTTATTTTTGTTTCACTTACGATTTTAGTTAGATGAAGGCAATCTTTGGAAGGGGGCAACAAACAAAATCGTCTTTCTATTCTGTACGTTGTTTTTAATTTTGCTTTGTTTTTACAAAAAAAGATAAGAAAGGAGAAAAAACTTGTTTTTTAATTTGAAGAAGATGCTTTTCCATTTTCTCTTATTTAAGAAGCACTTATTAAGCACCTGTTTAATACAAGGCACTGGGCTGAGGACTCTGGCCTATTCAGACATGAAGTGGGCATGGGCTGTACCATAATGGTTGGACTAGATCAACGGCCTTTGATTTTTTTGCCGTTGTTTAAATTAAATGTTACAAAATTAAAATGGGACGGGGAGCTGGTTTAACATGCAGGTTCCCAGACGCCATTCACTCCTCCCACACAAGCAAGGTAGACAACTCAGTACAGGATGCCAACGGAAGGCCTCAAGGGCATCTTGTGTTGGCCCAACCTGGTGCAAAGTCCCTGGTTAGGTAATGAAAGAAAATCAATAATCAGATGTCTTTGCTTCCTTAGCCAGAAAACCTCAGCTGAAACTCAAACAAGTCAAGCTCATGAAAGATTACAGGTACATAACAGGCACTCAATAAATACCTGTTGATTGATTCATTAATAATACTTTACAGCAAAAGCAAACAGTGAGATGATATCTTGAAACTCTTATTTGCTTCATAACCTTCTCTTCCTAGGAAAAGGATTGTTCCAGATAAACTCAGAGGTGAAGTTGTCAGCAGATCATTTGCACTTGATACAGAGAGAGATTTCTTCTCTCGTCCAATGCTCCTTAACCAAAAAGTTAACAAAAAGCACTGCTCTTAGAAAAGGAATCAGAAGGAGGCGTAACTACCTACATACCAACACGGCAACCCTCATGGCTGGTGTCCACTAAATGTTATGAGACTAGAAAAATCTACAGCACACAGAGTCATCTCCACTTGAGTTCAGGGAAGCATAACCTATAGACCACAGGACACAGGGGCAAAAATCACAGGGAAGAAGGAAACCTCATCTTGAAATTAAGCTACATCAGGCTAAGTTTCACTTGGGACCGTGACCTTGAGTGAAAGAAAATGAATTCTGAATATGTCGGACACATTTTTATAAATAAATAAGCTACTGACATATTCTAAAGCTGAGGGTTTGCTTTCTTTACATTTACTAAATGTGTTTTATTCCTAAACTAGAATTTTTTCTTATTTAGCTTCTCTGAGAGAATGGCTAATTAAGACATAAAGTGAGACCAGACAACCTAGGTTTGAAACTCAGCACCCCACCTTACCAGCTGTGTGATTTGGGGCAAAAGCTCCTTAACTTCCCTGAGCCTCAGTATTCTCATCTGTAGAATAGGGAGAGCAAGACTATTTTATTCAGAGGTCACTGTGAGAATTAAATGAGATACTTGTAAAGCATTAAAAACAGTGCCTGGGGGCTTCCTTGGTGACGCAGTGGTTGAGAGTCCGCCTGCCGATGCAGGGGACAGGTGTTCGAGCCCTGGGCCGGGAAGATCCCACATGCCGTGGAGCAACTAAGCCCGTGCGCCACAACTACCGAGCCTGCGCTCTAGAGCCTGCAACCCACAACTACTGAGCCCACACACCACAACTACTGAAGCCCGCGCGCCGACAGCCCGTGCTCCGCAACAAGAGAAGACACCACAACGAGAAGCCCGCGCGCCGCAACTAGAAAAAGCCCGCGTGCAGCAACGAAGACCCAACACAGCCAAAAATAACTAAATAAAATAAAACAGTGCCTGGCACACAGTAAGACTATCCTTTCTTCCTGTTGCACCATCGAATCCTAAATGCTCCATATTTATGGGTACATTTGCTGTGTGGGTCATTTTCATTTTCTGTGTTTCTCAGACTCAACAGGAGTGAAAATCCACTTGACTGTTGAAATTTGTCTGGAAAGGTCATTCTACCACCTGGTAAAGGTGGAAACCCAAAGCTTTCTTGCCTCTTCTTAACAAGCCAGGTGAGGGCCAGATTTAAAAGGCAAAGCATCGTTTCTCTCCTCTGGGGGATGACATGTAGGAAAGGGAGATGAGTTTTATCCCACCCAAGGTGTCCGCTCTGATCTGTGTAGCAATGGTGTAGGTGACCCTCTTGTCCAATGGTTCTCACCTGAGGGAGCGTATCAGAACCCCCTGGGGAACCACTTACCCTGATTCCCAAAGAGAACCACTGCCCTGATTGATGCAGAAAATAAATCTAAAATGAAAGGAAGGTTTACGTTGTCTTCCCACACACCTCACAACTGATTTAATATGCTGGTGAGTCACAGTGGTGTGAACCATGGCGTGTCCTGGGTTACAAGTGTAAACAAACAGATGAAATCCAGGTACAGAGCAGCGCTCCTAACCTCTGCTTCCACCGACCCCTGGGCCAGTCTGGCAAGGCTCACAGACCCCTCCTCAGAAGGAAGATTTAGAGACGTAAAATAAAATACAAAGGACTACATAGGAAACCAATTGTATGTCAATGCAGTTATTAAAACTTCAAAAAGAAGTCTGCGATATCCGTGCCTCTTTATCAATGCACATTAAATAACAAGATCAGCACATCTAATAATGAATGTAATTTCAAAGCAGTGATGAGTAAAGACCTTATTTCTTCTGTATCTGCTTCTTCTGTAGCATGACATGAAAATATCTGTGACTTCTACTGGTGACAAAGTCACAGGCCCTGGTAATACCACTGTGCTTTGTTTTTTCTATGTTCATAATGAAAGTAAATGCTGCATTTCAGTTAGAAGTTTATGAAATTAAGGATGCAATTTTTTTTCCTTTACAAGTTAACAGAACTCCAATTTCTCTCTACAGACCCTTTGGGGGTCCCAGGACCTCAGTTTGAAAGCCCTGCTCTAGAGGGCGCTGTACGTAAGTTAAGAGTTAAAGCTTGATCGTTCATTTAATTGATATTTAGCAAATACCCACTTTGCTCTAAGCGCACGTACCACAGAAGAAAATACAGAATTAAGGTTAGACTTGAAGGCAAACATGCTCTAAGAACTTTTGGAATCTCTGCCCAATGTTTATTTTGGTTTTCTAATTTTATTATAATTTGTCTTATGCACTGCCAAATCCACCAGGATCTTTTTTCTCTCTCTCCTTTAAATATATCACTAGAAGCAAAACAAACAAACAAATAATAACAGGCCACAATGTCTGTTCCAGTATACTGTTAAAAGGATTTTAGAAGCTATAGATCAGTGCTATGGAATACATACTACGAGCCCTCCACACCTCAACTTCCTTGATAATAAAATCAGCCTGGCCCAAACTGTAGTCATTTTCCAGGGATGAGATGAGTCAGTTCGTATGAAAGGTCTCTGACAACAGTGAAGTATTATCCTTGGGTGGTGTTCCAATTATACTGTGAATGTCAGTGATTGATCAGTGCGTGTGTGAGGGAGCCGGGAGCCTCCCTCAGCAGAGATGGCCAGGCGGAGTCCTGCAGAATCACAGGAGGGCCTGTTAAGGAAGAGTAAGTAACACACAGGGATTTCTGGAAAAATAACTCTGCTGTGAATTCTACTGTGAAGCAGTCTGGAGAAACCAAACACGAAACCTACCGGGGAGGTCACCCAGGAGGCGGTTTTCCAAAAACTACCACATGTCCCTGGGCATACAGATACCGTGAGTAAAAAACAAAAGTGACTTGTAATGAGCCTCCTCTAGGCTACAAGATACACTGGAAGTTCTGAAGCGTCAACTTGACCATTAGTTCAAGTCTAATGTGCTTCATATCTGCCCTGGTGTAGACTATTCTATTTTTACTCCTATCACAACTGACCGTCTGCAGTGCTCACAAACAGACTGTAGGGTTTGCATGAAGTATAAAAACACAGGCCAATTTAAACAAAATTCCTTCCTTACTAATATCTAATAGAGAAAATGTGAAAATAGCCCAGATACATGCTAAAGAAGAAACTTGCAAGTTCGACTTGTTTATTATTAACGATTTCACAAATTCAAGAATATTGGAGATTGGTTTGTATTAGCAAAAATAATTACAGAAAACTTTACAGATGCACAAAACGCTGGGGTTTTTTTTCTTTTTTTTCCCCACTTTATTTATTTATTTATTTTTTTGAATAAGTTGGTTTTGAACCAAGTTATCTCGAAATAGAAGCAGGACTGCTGTACTCTTTTTTTTTTTTAAAGGTGACACAATGATACATGGATATGTAAATGATGTCACTTTCAAAGTGACATCACTAATTTAGACTAGGTTCAAATTAACTTGAATTTTAAGTCAGGAGGGTCAAAACAAGAGAGAACTGGTCTTCCCAATCTCACAGGGCTGCCATGAATTTCTAAAGAGAAAAATTACATCAAAATTACATCTTGAGTGAACGTCAGAGATATCATTGGTATGTTGTAAATCAACTAGACCTCAATCTAAAAACAAAAAAAGCAATATCACTGGTATGAATCTTTTTAATTATCGTATATTTTTCAGATCTGCAAAATCAAGTTTCACATCCTTGTCATCACAAACACACTGAAAGAAGCCCCACCTAGTGTACTGCTCACCCTAACAGGTGTCAGCTCTGCAGCCCACGGCAGGACCAGTTTGCTGCTGCAGCAACATTTTGCCTCTCCTGAATAACCAGTGGGCTTTCACACAGAAATCAGCAGCCTTGATATGTCAGGCTATGTCCTATAAACACTGAGCAGCCTAGAGATTCCCAATACCTTGGGTTTTAAATGCAGACAAGCTCCTCCCCAACACAAGTTTCTAAGGATTTACATGGAAGGAAATGGGAGCATTTTTTTTTTTGGCCCTGGCTAGGGAAGTCCCTGGGAGCATTTTCTTTTTTCTTTTTCCATCTTTTTTGTTGTTGTTGTTAGTAAACTTTTATTTAGTTAGTTTTTGGAATTTTATTTATTTATTTTTTATACAGCAGGTTCTTATTAGTTATCTATCTTATACATATTAGTATATATATGTAAATCGCAATCTCCCAATTCATCCCACCACTGCCCCCCCCACCCCCCTTTCCCGCCTTGGTGTCCATACGTTTGTTCCCCATATCTGTGACTCCATTTCTGCCCTGCAAACGTGGGAGCATTTTCTGTTCTTCAGTATGGTTAAGAGAAAGCTGGTTCAAATGAAAACTCATACTTGTCCCCACTACTCTGACATTTCTATCCAGAAGACTCAAAGTCAAGGCCTTTTATGGGGCTAAATCCCACAGCCGCATTTCTTCAAGTACTTTCCACAGATGGCAGGCTGCAAGATGCAGCGGCCAGTACAAGCGCTCACGTGCGGCCATGGCTAAGGAGGACAGGGCATCACAAGAAAGGGGAATCACTCACGGAAGTACTTCAGCGTCTCCTCAATCTGCTCGGTCGTGAGGTCAATGTTGGCATCTGGAGAAATGAGGGGGGTATGGAGCCAGTCGTCGTGGTCATAACCGTAGATGGTGTCAGCTCTTAGCTTGTAATGGGGCAGCTGCTCCTCCAGCAGGCTGATGATCTCAACTTCCGGAAGGTCAGTGCTGTTGCACACGTCTGGAGGGGACAAGATGGAGAGATGAAAGCCCGACCTGGTGGTGGCCCCGCCGCTGCTAGTGACCTAACCCTGGGGCCTACAGCCAGTGTCTTGGCTACTTACCCGCAGCACAGAGAGGCCAGATGAGGCCACATCAGAGATCCTTTTCCAATTTAAATTCTACTCTTGAAACTAGGAGTTATGCATGCTTACCGCCAGACCTACCTGAAATAGTTCCCGCTTGTTTAGCTGCCTACTTTCTGTGATGTAAAGCCAAATTTCTTGTGCTTTCACCATCTGGGCTAAGTCTTTCTTTCCAACCCTTTCTCTGGCCATTCTCTCAATGACTCTACAATTAAGCCAAACCAGTTATAATTTCACCAATATGCCAAACTTCTTCCTGCCACTGTTAAAACCGTGTCTCCACATAGATAAGATTTTGCCTTTGTTTAATTCATTCATTCACCTGTTCATCCTCCTGCATTTCCTTCCATCCACCGATCCATCCATCCATCACCACAGCTATATCCTGAGTCCCACAGTCACAGGAGACACGATGCAAAATGCAACAGTCATGGTCCTGCCTTTGCAACGCTTGTATCCTCATGGGGCTTCCAGCCATTAAACCAACAAGTGCCCCTCCGTCAAGGCACAGCTTGAATACCACCTCTCCCCCGACAGAATGGTGTTTTGAGCATACCAGGCAGTATTAACCCGTCTTCCTCAGGAAGAATGTGGACACCTTTGCCCAGAAGAAGGGCTATACCAGAGACTTACCAAAATCCCCATCTCCTTCGTATTTAATAAGAAGGCTGCGCGGCAGCCAAAAAAATTACGGAATCACAGGTAAAGAGAGCGTTCAGTGGCCAACTTCCCCCCTTCTGGGGCAGGAGCCCAGGGAAAGCACCTGCTAGCCGCGCCCCCCCCCCCAAACCTCCTACCACTCCACGCTAACCGTTCTTACTTAATTCAACATATAAAGCTTCACTGCAGGACATTTCGACTCAGGAAGTCCACATGGCTTTTCAAGTGCTTACGGAAAGAGTTATAAGTGGAAAGTAAAGACATCTCAAATTTTACTTGGAGCTCTGGGGACTGGAGGGGGACATGTGAACGCTCAGGATTCTCTGTCTCATGTGGGAAATGTCACAGCCAGCGCACTTGGCATTTCAGCCAGCCCCCACCAGGCTGGAGCTGCTCAGACACTCTGCAAAGGTCTGCGGAGAACAGAGTGATGCCCTCCCCTCGGTCAGGGCCAGCAGCCCAACCTCAAGGCAGAAGATGTCTCATATCTCTTTATCATCTCCCACCAACGACAAAACACCCTCCAAAAGGCTCCAGCTGAGCTCCTAACTAAGGAAGTATTTCCTCGTCTCACAGTCGAGTGGGGAGTAAGTTCCCACAAAGCTCATCTCGAGGTGAGGCCTCACAACCATAAAATGACGAGCATCTGGCTGAGGGGATACAGGGTCAAGGAGGGATGACACCCAAACGATGGCATCTCTTGGCTAACCATAGGTCTATCTGCTCCACAAAAGCCCACGCCAGCCTGTCCCTAGGAGAACGGGCAGGGTACCAACACATTCCTGCGTGACGCTCCCACACGACAGGCTAGAATCTTCTGGTGTCACTGCCATTTGGCGGTGGGAAAGGCCACGGACTCCGAAAAATAAAAATAAAATCCCTTCTAAGAACACCGTGTTACTTGTGAGCACACTGGCAGCTGCTCAAACGCTGAGACTCCCCTGTCCTTCCAGGTTCCCAGGGCTGAAAGTCAACATATTTACAGTGTGGGTCCTTGTGCCCAAGAGGTATCGTTTTCCTTAAAGCGTATGATGACCAGTGAGATCAAGTATCCAAAGGTGAGGCTGTGTCAAAAAGCCTTTTTAAAAAACTCTGAATGTTTGACTTTTCCGTAATGTGACCCGCCATGTAAACGTCAACAAGTTTTCAGCTGTGTGGCAGGCCCAGAGAATTAGGAGACGATTTTAAAGACTGCCCAGGGAGCTTTCCTTGACCCTGGCTGCAGGGCTAGGGGCCCCAAGGACCCCCTGTGGAGCGGGACACCACCTCTGCCACATGGAGAAGACACATCTGAGGCCTGAGGTTGGGTAAACATAATATGAGAGCCTTTGAGAAGTCCCCCGGAATGCTTTCACCGTGCCAAGCACCAAGCCAGGAGCCTTCAGTGCATTCTCTGACCCTCCCGGCAACCCGCGACGTAGCTAATATTTGCTCTGACTGATAGGTGAGGAAGCTGATTCACGGGAGCTGTGGAATATCTTGTAGGGCAAGGTCGCCTGGCTAAATAAGTGGTAGATTGTGTACGAGAAGCCTCAGCCGTCTGACTGTAAGCTGTGCCCTTCCCTCTGCCATCTGCTGCCCGTCTCCCAGGCGAGAGCACTAGAAATGCTGGGGGATTCCCAGGCTATTCTCAACGGGAAGTTTTCGTCCTCAACAGGTACAGATTTCATAAGTATGGTAGAGGTGTCCGACTAAACACACTGACAAATCAGGGAGGTGTCTGGATGATTTTTCCTTCCAGAGCGTAGGAAGTAGAGACAAGAACTGAAGTAGCTTGTCTGCCAACCCACCCCCACCCCTGGCGCTTACTCAAGCTCAGTGCGTGAAAGGGCACTGCTGGCCTCACCTGGAGGAAAGGAACCTTTGAATGCTCTCTACGGTCATCATTTCTCCACTGCTCCAGCTCACACTATTAACAAGCTATACCATGTAGTCTCGGGTAAGTCTCAAATGAAGGGCATCCACCTCCTGAGTGAACCCAGGCCCCGAAAGGTCCATGGCTTCTGGCAGATCGACAGCAACAGCAGCCCGGAACCCACCGACCCCCAGCCTGGCAAACCATCAGAGGCCAGGCTCACCCAGGCAAGTCGGGTGGACTTAGGCTCAGCGTCCTCCCCTTCTCCAATTACAACAGCCCCATGGATGCCGGCTCCACCTGTGAAAGACACTTTTAAAATCACAGTATTGCCCTGCTTTAAAAACCTCCCAGCTCCCTATAAAGTGCTTCATGATTCAGCCCGCACTTTCCCAAGACAGAGTCTACTGACTGCTTCCCGATATCCAATTTCTGCTTCTTTCTTTCGGTAAAGTCACCCCGAAGGTGTGGCTGGGCACGTGGCCACACAGCTAAAAACTACATTTTCCACCTTTCCTTGCAGTAAGGTCAGTCCATATGCCTGGTTAACAGGATGTAAACAGAACTTCCGAGTCAGACCCTATCCAACTGTCGAAATGCAGAGATGGGGTGGTGCTGGAGGAGCCGCCTTCAACTGTATAAGTAAAGGCAGCACCTAGGGGGTTACCAGAGCAAACCTGGGTGCCTCGGACAAGCGGATAGGGGCAGCACTCCTGGGCCATCTACCACTTGGACTTTTAAGAGAGAAAGAAATACACATCTACCTTATTAAAGCCACTTCTCAAGTGTCCCTTCAGTGAAGCCACACCAACTTTTTGCCATCCTCCAAACACATTTTCGCACAAACCTTGGTTTGGACGCCAGCTGTTCTAGCTGTCTGGAATGCCCTTCCCTGCCAGCAAACTCCATCGCAAAATATCACTTAAATTCACCCCATATTTCAAGCTTCCCTTGACCTCTCCCCTCTGGCTATGTGTTTAGTACAGAGATTATTTCACTACAATGTTACATGCGTTTTCTAACAGAGAGTCCCTGGGGAGGAGCTCTGAATTACCCCTTAACATCTAACCCAGCTCTCAGCATCACGCTGGGCAACAGGAAGTGCTCCGTAAGCGCTGGATGAATGATGGGAAAAAGGGAGGAAGAATCAGCAAGGGGTGGCAAGCCTAGTCGGACAAACACCCAGCCTTTAGCATGGGGGAGGTGGAGCCATCTAGTGTCCAGGTCTTTTCAAGTCTCACTCAGTATCTTCATCCAGCACGGAGGAAAGTCCCCACGGGGAAGTGAATGTCGCCTCAACCGCTCAGCAAACGCAAATCCAATCCAATGTCCAGCATTCTTATAGCACCACCCTGGGAGCAGAATGTAAGACCTCTTTTCATCTCTTCAGAGCTATAACCCTTCCTAGCTTTCTCCAAGGCATAAGGTTTGAAGCGGGTCCTCCTGTCCAAGCATGGGGGCTTCACTGAGGGCTGTGGGAGGTGGGAGAGGGCCCTGAGGGTCTGGGGCTGTAGGTCCAGCTATGTCCACTCTCCACCTGACTTGGGCTAGATCCATAACCCCCAGAGGGGGCTTGAAGGAGGCCCCTCCATCTAAGCGTTTGCACTGACGCAAAGGTGACACGCCAGGTTCATGAAACGTGCCAGGCGCCCCAGATGATGCACACACTTTACAGCAGAGGCTGCAGCTCTAAATTAGTGTCCAACGTTTAAAAATCAGAGAATCTCATGCAGAAATACAGGTCCCTAGCCTGTTGGAAAAAGCCAGCATATCTAGGACCACACAGTTATAGGCTCTGAGTGGTGGCCACCTCCAGATGGGCGGGGGGTAGCTCCACTGGGGTTTCTGGGCCTTCTGCCTGTACACAGGAGCTGAGGGCGCTGGGCCCAGGAGAACAGAGAGCTGCAAGGGAGAGGAGGACAGTATCCTGAACACTCCCCCAGGCTCCGGAGATCCTAGGAAAAACAGCAGGGGGAGAGGCGAGGATAAAAGGAGGGAGAGAGTGCAGTGCTGGACAAAGGGGAAAAGCTTGGCCAGAGAAAATCTGGCAAAATCAAAGTAAGAGAGGAACAGAAGGGCACAGGAAAGGAGGAAGGAGGAAAGCCAGACCCTGAGGCAGGCCAGCCAGCACCACGACTGCCACCTGCTGGCAAGTGCCTGAGGCCCTGGATGCAGCAAGAGCTGCTCCAGGAGTTTGGAGAATGCGCTCCCAGCCCTGGCCCTGCCCCCAACTTCGCCATGTCACCCGCAAGTCACGTCTTGGTTTATCTGGGGCTTTGTCTCTCCATCTGTAGAACAAAGGCATCAGGTTGCAGAAAAGCTCTTTTTCTACCCAAAATGTCTCCGAGCCACCAGACCAAGGGCTGTGTCTGGGGGTGGCCGCCACTCCCAGCACACCCCGCCTCCAACGAGGGGGGCCCATAGCACCTGGATATGCCAACTTCTTCTGAGAGGGCGGGGATCTGTATTTTTACATAAGATTCCCTGATTTTTAAATGTTGGACGCTAGTTGAGAATTCTGTAAATACCTGAGGTCAAATTAAACACATGTGCCTCCGGTTTGCACGCCGGGGTTTCCCATCCTGGTGTCTAACTCTGGGCCTTGGGAGAAGGTTCCAGACTACACTAAAGGTGACAAACAAAGAACGTGACCCCAGCCTGTGCTTGAAGAAGTTCTGGCTAGGGTCCGTAAGCCCCTGTCATTACGCATTAACCTTGGCAGTGACTGCAAACCCACAGCCATGTTTTAAAGTCTTCACAAGACGAGACAGCTCACCTACTCAGCCGCCTGCAAATCATTCTGTACAGACTTGGAAACAACGCCTTTTTCTTGAGTTATTAGGATTAAAGGGCATGGGCTCAGAGACTCACACACAGGCCATACTGGTGCCAGGGACACATCTGATACTTTGCAACTGGTATCTGCCAGACGTCCTTCTGGAAAATTCTTCTCTATCATAGGGTCACATAGTTAAGAGCCTCACCTAAGCTTCGTCGGGGAACTCAGTGTTAGTAATTATTCTCTAGAATACCACAAAAGTTGTGATTTCACCAACTACAAAGGGACCTTTAGAACTAGAAATTACTGGCTCAACCACGTCATTTAATAGAAGAGGGCTGCACTCAGAGAGGCGGAGGAGGTGGCTGAACGTCACAGAGCAGCCCGTAACAGACGTGAGACCGAGGCACGGTCCGCTGCATGGCCCCCCGCACCAGGAGCCTCAGGAAGTGGCAGGACCACCCCGCAGGCTGACATTCTCCACTGTTTACCCAGCACCCTGCCTGGTAACCAGTAAACGCTCAATAAACATTTTGCTGAACGATACAAACCACTTGTGTCTTTTCCTGCATTTCACTTACTCTCACAAACCAGCAGGGAGAGCAGGGTGAAGGGCAGGAACACATTTACAAACCAGGAAACCAAAGGTTACACGAGGAGCCCAAGTCATTCCACTAGGAAGTGACTGAGCCCACTGCACACACACCCCTGCCCCCCGACACCGTCCCCCCAACTCTAATCCACACACGATTCGCTGCTATTCTCTGCGGCCCCTTGAGAGGATCACCTAGGGAAGGAACCTGCAAGAAAGCATTTCTCCTCCCTTCACTCGTTTGTGGGCATTTCAGCAGAACTGGGGGACCCTCCCGAGAACTGAGCCTGGGGTGATGGTGCCCCGGAGCAGACAGCACTTCTGTAATGGGCTCTTTATATGCTCCTTCGGTTCTACCACAGACCTTCTGTGCCAGGACCTATGAGGGTGGGATCCAGGAGCTGGCTTTTACATCAGGTTCTCCAGGGGGATCTCGCCCATCAACATTTGAGAGTTGACAGCCCCTTGTGATTTTCATTAACTAAATTTGCTTTCTTTAAAAAAAACTGATAAATAAGGCCTGTGGCTCAACGTTCAAACGGTCTAAAAGGGCAACGTGGTCCCCTCGCGCGTCCCTCCCACGCACCTGCACTCTCCCCATTTCCACCCGAGACTTCTCAGACCCCTCCCCAGGGCTGGCGTGAGCTCACACCCAAGCCAGCCTCTCCCAGCCCTGCCACTTACAGAAGGGGACACTGAGGCCCTGCCAGAGGTGCGGGGACCTGGGCGAGGTCTCGTGGCTGAGCAGTGTTGGCACTGGACGCCAGGTCTCCCGATGCCTTCCTGTCCCCACCATCCTGAGTTCACCTCCCAACACACTACCTCCTGCTCACATTCCAGCCCCACAAGGACATGACGGGGACAAGAGTTCTCTTCTCTTCCTTGATGCCTCGCTGTGAGCAGTAACCAGTGTCTCCAGAGACATTCGCATGGAAGCAGAGAGGCCAAGGTAATCAGGATGCAGAGAGAGAAACAAAACCTGACGCTGGAAGGGCCGTGGCCTTACCTGCCACCAGAAGGGACTCTTTCTAAGAAAAAGGATAAACAATGACCCCGGTTCAGTTCCACACAGGTGGGGTGTCAGGTTCTGAGCTGTGGCTTGATCACACACGACACCAGCTCCCCATGACAGCAGCACAAACGGAGACGGCCGAGCCGCCCAGCGGCCGCCTTCACGAGCAGGGTCTCCAACACAAGGCGGAAGTGCCACCTCGTGCAACTGAATGTGGCCCCAGCCACTCAGACTCGCCAGCGTGTTGCGCAACCAGAGGGCAGGAAGAGGCGGGACAAAGCAAAGTCAGAAGAACCCTGCTATGGAGGCCCCCGGATGTCAAACTGATCGCAGTGTTTTGCAGAAATAGTGACTCCAATGGGCTTGGCACAGAAATCTACAAAAGCAGACGATACCATATTACAAGATAGATTGATTCTAACACTAAGACATAAAGTTAGAACTGCACAGAAATTTTATTTTAAAAGGAAAAATTAATGTGTTAATTTTGAGTTAAACCTGCAGGAAAATGCTCAAAACATGGGGTGGGGTAGGGTGGATTAATATTCATTCGAATTTGTTTTACTAGGAAATAAATAGAAAAAACTACTTTGGTTTTCCAGTTTTCTTGATAATTTCTCTTAAAAGCGTACATATTCTATATCTTATAATTATTAAATTACCAGGCGAAAATATTTACATGAAAATAGCCAGTGTCAGTGTGATTGTAATTAATGCGCTCACAGCTGAATTAGTGTTTAGACAGATGGAGCTGGTGGAAATTGGAACGACACTTGCAGTAAACGGTTTGACAGCATGTTTGGAGGACCAAAATTCTGCCATGACCCTCAAACAAGTAATCTCCCATATGGGATTAAAAATGAGAGCGGAATCCAAAAAATCTGAAGGGCAAAATACATAAGTCTGTTTATAGTACATACCTGATAAAGTTAAAAACATGCACAACCAGGTTCCTTGAAAAGTTAAACAGAATTACCATATGATCCAGCAATTCCACTTCCAGGTATATACCCAAAAGAAGTAAAAGCAGGGACGTGACCAGATATTTGTACACCGGGTTCATAGTAGCATTATCACAATAGCCAGAAGGTAGAAGCAACCCAAGGGTCCTTCAGTGGATGAACAGATAACAAAATGTGGTAGATATGTACAACGGAATATTATTCAGCCTTACAAAGGAAGGAAATTCTGACATAAGCTACAATATGGATGGACCTTGAGGACGTTACACCAAGTGAAACAAGCCAGTCACAAAAGGACAGACGCTCTGAATCCTCCTGTGGGGGCTGTTAGAGGAATCAAATTCAGAGACGGAACGCAGAAAGGTGGCTGCCAGGGGCTGGAGGAGCGGGGAAGAGGAATCTGTGTTTAATGGGTGCAGCTGCATCTGGGGAAGATGACGAAGTTCTGGAGATTTACAGAGGTGATGTGTGCACAACAAGGTGAAGTGTACACTTAAAAATGGCTAAAATCGGGCTTCCCTGGTGGCGCAGTGGTTAAGAATCCACCTGCCAATGTAAGGGACCTGGGTTCGAGCCCTGGTCCGGGAAGATCCCGCATGCCTCGGAGCAGCTAAGCCCGTGCGCCACAACTACTGAGCCTGCGCTCTAGAGCCCGCGAGCCACAACTACTGAAGCCCGCGCGCCTAGGGCCCGTGCTCCACAACGAGAGAAGCCACCGCAATGAGAAGCCCGCGCACCGCAGTGAAGAGTAGCCCCCGCTCGCCTCAACTAGAGAAAGCCTGCACGCAGCCAAAGGCCCAACACAGCCAAAGAAAGAAAGGCTAAAATGGTAAACTTTATGTTATGTATGTTTTACCATTATTTTCTAAAAATAAATAAAAGATGACCACTCTACTCATGTTATCGCCCAATGTACGGTTTTTGTTGGTTCTGGTTACAAAGTCACATAACTCCTGCTATTTTTAGTGTCCCATCTTGTAGAACACAAAGTTTTTCAGAAGCAAATATATTGTTCTACATCAAGAATGCCTGTCTAAAGTTTAATTTTTGTGCAGTCAAATTTTTTTCCACCAGTTTTACTGAGATATAATTGGTATACAGCACTGTATAAGTTTAAAGTGGACAGCACACTGATTTGACTTACACACATCATGAAATGATTACCACAATAAGTTTAGGCAACATTCATCACCTCATATAGATACAAAATTAAAAAGAGAGAAAAAATTGTTTCCGTGTGATGAAAACTCTTAGGATTTACTCTCAACAACTTCCATATATAACAACAGAGTTAATTATATTTATCATGTTGTACATTACACCCCTAGTGCTTATTTATCTTATAACTGGAAGTTTGTGCCTTTTGACAGCCTTCATCCAGCGCTCCCTCCCCCGAAGCGCCCATCCCCCCCTTTGGTAACCACAAATGTGATCTCTGTTTCTATGAGTTTTTGTTTGTTTGTTTCTGAAGTACAACTGACCTACAACACTATGTTAGTTCCTGTTACACAACATCGTAATTCAATATTTCTATATATTTCAAAATGATCACTAGGATAGGTCTAGTCACAGTCTGTCACCAACCAAAGATACTACGAAACTACTGACTATACTCCCCACACTGTACATTTCATACCGTAAATCATTTGTTTTGCAACTACAAGTTTGTACCTCTTAATCTCCCCTTGATCATTTTCTTTGTAATCCTAGCCTTTGGATGGCCTTCCCCATCTCCAGATTACTAAAATATCCAGCAATATTTACTTCTAGCACTTCTACGGCTTCATTCTTAACATTCTCTCTTTGAATCACATGGATTTTATTGGGTTTGAAGGAGCTATACAGGGATCCAGCTGTACTGTTTATAATGATAACAAACAACAGCAATAATAATGGCAACTGTTTATGGATGCTACCATCTCCAAGCATTTATCTCCACTGACTCATTTAAACTTCCCAACAGCCCTAAGAGTGGAGACTATTAGCATCCCCACTTTACAGAAGGGGAAACTAAGGCACAGAGGTTAAGTAACTGGATCCACATCACGTGGTAAGTATTAGACCTGGCTTTCTCACACAGAGTCTGGACCCATTGGCCATAGCCACCACCCACGCTGCCTCTGGCCCTCTGGTTGCACTGATTAAATAATTCCTCCGTGTAACTCTCTTTTCTCTAAATTCTCCTCCTCCTCCCAACTTCCACTCTCTTGAGTACTTTGCTTTGAGACTTCCTAAAACATAGCACATCGCTAAAGCTTTACTTTTGACCCATTCAGAGACTTTGTCTTCAAATGTCAGACGTGACTGATCTTACTTTTGTCTTGCCTCCTGGTGGTTCTACTCTCGAGGTTCTGTTAGTTACCTGTCTTTTGTTTTATAGAATATGTGTCACCAGATTCTTTTTTTTTTTCCCTAGTGATTTAGGGCTGAGTTTCCTCCAAGTGCTGGGAATGGAGGGTGGCAGGCACTAGGCAGGGTGGCCTCCAGCTATGAGTTACCAGCACCATTTACCCTTTTGTTTGTTTTGCGGTACGTGGGCCTCTTACTGCTGTGGCCTCTCCCGTTGCGGAGCACAGGCTCCGGACGCGTAGGCTCCGCGGCCATGGCTCACAGGCCCAGCCACTCCGCGGCATGTGGCATCTTCCCGGACCGGGGCACAAACCCATGTCCCCTGCATCGGCAGGCGGACTCTCAACCACTGCGCCACCAGGGAAGCCCACCATTTACCCTTTGAGCTATGCAAACATCATCATTTTCTTATGGGGGTCATGTTGTGAAAGACAAGGAAACACTGATTTGGAAGGTTCACACTCTATCTTTAAGATATGACACCTTATGATATCACATCAAAGAGGCATGATAGACACTGCTAGTGGCTTCCCAACCACCCATACTCTCCTACTTTCCTTAGTATCAAAGACCTGGGAAGTCTACATTTCTCAGCCTCCCTCCTAGCAAGGTATGACCAAGAGCGTTAAGTTCTGGCCATTGAGATTTAAGCAATGGAATGGTGAGGCTTTCCCAAAGGCTGCCTTCCTACAACCTGGAACTTGGACATGATAGCTGGAGCTTCAGCAGCCTTCTAAGACCATGAGGTGACCTTAAGGATAGAAACCACGAGTATGGTGGAAATGAAGGACAGGAGGAGCCCAGGCCTTTGAAGACAGGAGGGTCACACCAGCACGGCAGAGCCTCCCTCTGAACTTCTTTTACGTGAAAGAAAAATAAATCCTATCAGGTGAAGGCACTGCTCTATGCAGCTGAGCTTAAGCCTTGCTGATACAGGTAGTTACCTTTACATTACTAGGAGGTAAATCTGTATTTTTCTCATTATCTGTAGCAAAAATAGGATAACTTGCTTATACTTCATCTCACTAATCTTCCTCCCCCCTCTTGGGTTTTGTTGCTCTAATCTGGGGGTTCAGATCCAATTTCCTGTTTTCAAATTATTAACTCTTTACACTTAACCTTTGCTTTCTGGTTTCCAAAAACACTTACACCCAATATTTACAGTTAGACTCTCAAAGACCTTCAAGGCAGCCTGAGCAGCTACCAGAGTTCAGGGCCCAATCCTTCTGTCTATCCTCTCCTCCCCAAAGTCAGCCCTTACCAAGGAACAAAGGAAGTCAGTTAGCATAAGGGATAAACTTTGAGATAAAGACTTATGTGCCAAATCACAGAAACTTTATTTTATTAATAGAACAAAATTTTGTGAACCCGAAATTCCTGCTGTGCCTCTACCATTCAATGCAGTCAACTGTCTTATTGTTAATCTAAACTAACTTCCGGAACAGGAAATTCTGTTTATAAATGAACAATGGTTACTTTTTCAGAACATCACATGAGATCATCTGGATATTAAAAGATTTCAAACTCACCCAAAAACAGATCACTACAGTCTGATAATAAACAGTTAAAACAGATGAAACCATAAAACCTGGGCGTGAAACGATGCCATGTTACTTGAACCAGGTTTCAAACCAACACAAATGTACACTCAAAATGTAGAAAATTACAAAGGATAACCTCCTACAAAGAAGAATACACATGAAGAAATATAAGCCTTTGTTAAATATAAATAAATAAAGGAAAAAAAATTAAAGTTATCTCATCAGGTGACGTATGTATGATACACAAGCGTCAGGAGCAGTTAAAGTTCCTCTGAGGTGCGCACTTGAATAGCATGGATGACCACTCAAGATTCCTTGCTCAACTCCCCAACACCAGGGATGAGCCAACAAAAGCAAGGACAGCAGAAACCAAAAAGCGACTCTCTGAAAGCTTATTAAAAATGCAGGGCTTCCCTGGTGGCGCAGTGGTTGAGAGTCCGCCTGCCAATGCAGGGGACACGGGTTCGTGCCCCGGTCCGGGAAGATCCCACATGCCTCGGAGCGGCTGGGCCCGTGAGCCGCGGCCGCTGAGACTGCACGTCCGGAGCCTGTGCTCCGCAACGGAAGAGGCCACAACAGTGAGAGGCCCGCGTACCGCAAAAAAAAAAAAAAAAAATGCAGCCACACTGGGAGACATGTGAGTGTATTGGTGGGTGACAGCTAAAGGGCCTGGGGTGTCTTTTTGGGGTGATGAAAATGTTCCAAAATTAACTGTGGCGATGATTGCACAACCCTGTGAACATACTAAAAACCATCAAATTATACACTGTAAATGGGTGAATTCTATCTCAATGAAGTGGTTACTCACACACCAAAAATGTAACCCCACAAGGAATGTGAAAAAAGGTCTCTGGGCACACCTACCACCACCCTTGGGCATATCTCCAAATCTCCTGCCAAACACTGTTCATGAAAGACGTATCTGAATCCATCCAAAAGGTTAAATCACCTTCCCTATCATCCTAGGAAAGCCCAAGGAATTTCTAATACCCTTCACTGCCATTTCTACTGAAAATGGGTCAAGCAAAATGAGATTTCATGCTTAGAAACAATAAACTCTGGCTGCCTGGAGACTCCAACGATATGGAACAACTGTTCACGGCTTAACAATGCTAAGGAGAATGGGCTATTACTGGACCCAACAGGAGCCCTTTGAATTTTTATTTTTGGCTTCTCAGCTAAGAAGGGATATTTCTCTCTTATTGTTAAGTTGAAGTCCTGATACAGATCAGGGCTTGAAGGTCTAGACCAGCAGTCCACCAACTACAGTCCACAGTAAAATTCGGCCCCCTGCCTGTTTTTATAAATAAAAATTGCATTGGAAAAGAGCTACGCCCATTCCTTTAGGTATTGTCTGTGGCCGCTGTCTGCTACAACAGCAGAGGCCACAGAACTGACAAACCTAAAATATTTACTCTCCGGCCCTTTAGGGATAAGTCTGCTAGCCCCTACCCTAGGCCATCAGAGCCCAGGTCCTTCCCCTACCCACCCCCACTGAGTTTCCCAGCCCAGCAGAGCTAAGAGACTAGGCAAAGGGCTTAAAGGTCACTGACACCACTTCAGGGGCTTTCCTGAAGACCACCTACATGCCTGTGCCATTCAAGACCACTACTGCTACCTGAGGGTCTTCTAAAATCCAGGCTGATCTTCCCTCATTCCCCACCCTTGCTATGGCTCACTTTGAATGAAGAATCATTTCGCAACTCAGTGACCTTGAGCTAGGCCATGGAACTTCCCTGGGCCAATGGAATGTGTCACTTACTGCATGTCCAATCAGAGGCTCTGACTGTGCCTGTGTGGTTACATTTGTCCCCTTGAGCTCCTGTCCCCTGCCAGGAGAAGAACACGGCCCTACACAGCTGCTGCCCGTCATCCCAAATCTTCAAATGAGACAAAGTGAAGCAGACCTGAAATGAAGCTCAGGCATGGAAACTTAAGACAAAGAGCAAGGAGTAAATGTTGCAGTAGCCACTGTGAAATTGAGAGTTGTTACCCAGCATTTCTACAGCAAAACCTAACTAATACACACACCCAATTTAAAAGCATGTAAAGTACGGCCACCGATAACTAGAAGGATAAAGTTCACTGCATAGGACTGACATTCCATCACCATCAGGATCTCCTAACAAGTAGTCTAAGCAAGGAAGATGTGGCCACTCTTGGCTTTCATAACACCCTCCCTTAAAAAAACAACTCCTGGAATTAACTCCAGCAAATAGCAGATGGGAATAAAATAAAATAAAGGTGGGATGGACCAAGGCAGGAGAAGAGATGGGAGCAGATTTCTTTTGTTCTACACATCTAAAGTTGCCGGCCCTACCTGTCATACTCTTTAGACAAGTAACTCCTCTCTCCTCCAATCCCTTTCAAAAGTTGCACACCCAGGGCACTGCAGGTGTCTGGTCTCAAGGTTAAGGCTACCACTCCAGTTGCTAGTGCTCCTCTGGCCCACTAGGTGGCGCTGCATCCGCACCTGGGCAGGCCCACACCCTCCCTCAGGTCCCAGACAAAGGGAGGAGAGGACACCAGAATACAGTACTTCCAGGCCTGCCTCAGACTCAGACTTGGCCCTTCCCATTTCTACTCTCCACAAACCCCTCCTTAAATAGAAATGAAATAACACTGAGCAATGGAGTTCAAACCTACAGTTAACGACAACCTGAGTTGTCTGTTGTGAGGTTTTTTCAACACCGAAAAAAAAAGTATAGTTATCAGATACGCTGAAATCTAACGTGTTGGGTTGGGTGTGAGAACTGAATTCCTACCAAAAGAAGAGAAGGGAGGTCAGGGTTCCCATGCCCATTGGCTCTGCCTCATCATCATGTTTCTAACCATTAAGAAGCAAGACCTTCCTTCTCTCCCACCAAGAACATGACCCACATGCACGGTCCATCATGTAGATCAAAATCCAGTTTAGCGCTGAAAACCTCCTGGAACAGGAAAATTCGAGTCTTGCCCTAAGCTGACTCTCTGGGGGTCTGGGCTTCGTGTTGGCAATCTCTGGCTCCTCTGGCCATACCAGGTCATTTTCTTCCACCTGCCTTAAAAAGTCCTTGCTAGCTTGAGACTGAAAAAGGGAATACTGCCTGCTATATCAGTAAACAAAGGATGTCACAGTCATCACCGATTGCAGCCATCACCAGACAGTGAGCTGGTGAGCCCTGAGGGAACTCGGGAAGGAAGAGAATACCTGCCATCTAGCAGCCTTCAGACTGCAGCCACTCCCTACCGTGAGCCCCGAGGAAACTCAGGATGTGAAAACACAGGATACTGGCCCCAGATAGCCGAGATGCCTATCAAAGGAATGATTTCAGTGAGCCCAGACTCTTTCATCTTCCCATACATAGAGAAGTGCTAAATTCCTTAACTTGGGATATCTGTTTGTTTTTAATTAACAATTATCTTTTTTAATTTTTATTTATTTATTTATTCTGGCTGCACAGGGTCTTCCTTGCAGCACGCAGGATAGGATCTTCCTTGCGGCATACGAACTCTTAGTTGCGGAATGCACGCGAGCTCTAGTTCCCCCACTAAGGGTCGAACCCAGGCCACCTGCATTGGGAGCGCGGAGTCTCACCCACTGGACCATCAGGGAAGTCCCATAATGATATTCTTTTTTTTTTGTGGTATGCGGGCCTCTCACTGTTGTGGCCTCTCCCGTTGCGGAGCACAGGCTCCGGACGCACAGGCTCAGCGGCCATGGCTCACAGGCCCAGCCACTCCGCGGCATGTGGGATCTTCCCGGACCGGGGCACGAACCCGCGTCCCCTGCATCGGCAGGCGGACTCTCAACCACTGCGCCACCAGGGATGCCCCAATGATACTCTTTTGACATTCAGACTACCTGCCCTTTGTTGCAAAACTTCTATATAACCTGGCTCCCCACTTGCCTCCTTGGAGCAGTTCTCTCAGGGTTACTTGAGATGCTGCCTCTGGGCTTGAAGTCCTAAAAATTCCCACTAAATAAAACATAACTCTCAATCGTTAGGCTGTGAATATTTTTGAAGTCGACAAGACTCACGCTGCCCCTGGCTTGTGCTCACTTGTCCACTGCCCAGTCCGTCCCCCTGCGGCATCAGGCTTGCAGTCATCATCCCCATGACGTGATGGGCACATCACCTCCAAGCCAAACACCGTCCAGCTCCCCACCGCTCAACTCCTGGACCCCATGCTCCCCCTCTGCCAGCGACCTCTGAAATTTGAAATCCACACATCTCCCTCCCTGCCCACAACCCCCAGTCCTCACAGTTCTCAAGACCCCCTCCCCTTGATCCCCCATATCGCCTCCATCGCCTCTTCCCATGCAGCTTCAATCCCACAGCCCTCCCTCCCTCTGTGGTACTTTCGCGGCACCCACAGGACAAAACCCAATGCTGCACAAAACCAACAGTCCACCTTACTCTGCCCTGAAGCTGGGCTCCGGGGGGTGAGGGGTAATCACAAAGCATGATGGGTAGACGGAGAGCCCTAGAATGCCGTGGGCTCCCAGGCTCACCGCGCTTGGCACCCCATCTCCTCCTCCAGCACGGTGCCCAGGGGTGCCAGGGAAGGAAGTCCGATGGGCTGGGTAGGGTCTGAAACAGCCTCTCCCCGGGCGGGAAACTAGGGTAACACAGCCTCTGCGCAGCTTCCAGGTGCCCAGAGCAGAGGCGGGCTGGTCCTCTCTCCTTTCCTCCTCTCCCAGAGGTCACTTCCCTCCCGAAGACTCCCAGAACTCCCAGCCTTCAAGCCTCCTCTTCACTCCATTCCTCTCCCAGCACGTTTACCTCCATCCAGAAGAATTCAGAAGATGTCCTGCCCAGGGACTGCAGGCAGAGTGAGACAGGCCCTCCTCCCTCCATCCCCTCACCTGCAAGCTCACACCTTCACGACAAACCCCTGTGTTTCCCAATGAGCATTACAAAGCCCTTCATTATCACAGGAAGCCTGTTACCTAAGACACTACAGCGAAAGGGCCAGCTTTACAACAGGCCAACCTCACCTCTCCCACATGCTGGAAAACACCAAAGAACATTAACGCAGCACTCCCTGTAACCTGCTGTCTTTACCTAAGTGGTTCTGACTGAACGGGACGGCGAGGCTTACCATGTCTTCACCAACCGAGATCCACCTCCGTTGTCAAATTGTTTTACAAGGCAAAAAATTAAAAACTGTAACTGTTTCTTTTTATGCAGTGGGGGAGGGGAAACACAGGGAAAGGAAGGAGAGAAGGGAAGGAGTAGGGAGATGGGGAAACAGGTAGCACGGAGGAGAGAAAAGGAGTGGGAGGAAAAAGAAAGAGGTGGAGAGAAGAAGGGGGACGCAGTGGTGAGAGGAAGAAAGAAGCAAAGGAGAGAAGAAAGGAAAACTGAAAGCAAAAGTTCTCCAAGAGCGCCCTCTGGAACCAGAAAGCCTGCTGGCCCCTGTCTCTATTCGATTTCCCTATTCCGGACATTTCACATGTGACCTTTTGTGTCTGGCTTCTTTCAACGAGCACACTGTTTTCAAGGGTCATCCATGCCATAGCATGTATCAGTACTTCATTCCTTTTTATTTCTGAACTATACATACTCCATGGTATGAATATACCACATTTTGTTTACCCATTCATCACTTGATAGACATTTGGGTTGCTTCTACTTTTTGGCTATTGTGAATAATGCTGCTTGGAACACTCACATAAAGTTTTGTGTGTGGAAATTACGTTTTCAGTTCTCTTGGGTACGTAACTAGGAGTAGAATTGGTAAGTCAAACAGTAACTAGTATGTTGAACCTTTTGAGGAACTACCAGACTGTTTTCCACAGTGCAAGCTTTCACCTTGACTGCAACATCATGAGGGACCCTGAGCCAGAGCCACCTAGCTAAGCTACTCCTCAGTTCCTGACCCACAGAAATATGTGAAACTATAAATGTTTGCTGTTTCAAGCTGCCAAGGTTTGCGGAAGTTTGTTACACAGCAAGAGATAACTAACAGATGAGAATTAAACGAAGTTAGACACAAAAGGTGTTTAGGGCAGTGTCTAGCACATAATAAGTGCTCTATCAATGTTAGCTACTATTAACACAGTATCTTCCCACCACAGGGCCTTTGCTCATGCTATTTTCACTGCTTGGAATGCTCTTTCCCTCCCTCCCTTCCTGCTATCTCCTACTTATCCTTCAGATTTCTGCCAAGACTACTTTCCCACAGAAACCTTCTTAGAAATGCCACTTCAGGGAATTCCCTGGTGGTCCAGTGGTTAGGACTCTGCACTTTCACTGCCAAGGGGCTGGGTTGGATCCCTGGTCAGGGAACTAAGATCCCACAAGCCACGTGGCGTGGCCAAAGAAAAGAGAAAGAAATGCCACTTCAGAAATCCCCTTTATACAATCTCTTAGCACCCTGTACTTGTGTGAATATCAAACATAGTCATAGTTAAATTGTAATCTGTGTAACTATTTTCAAGACATTTTTCCCCTTCCGAAATATAAAAGAATCTCAACCTGGCACACCGCCCTACCCTCTGTACACACAATGAAATCTCAATAATACCTCTTAAAGGCCAACAACCCACTAGAAAAATAAGCAAAGACAAAAAACAGGTTGTTTGCAAAAAATGAAATAGAAAGGAGGCAGAGACTCATTCATAATTAAAAAGAAACAAAATAAGATGAAATACCATTTTTTATGACTATCTGATTAACCGTGATGAAAATGGTTGATCAAACTCAGAGACTGCCACTTCCCCACATGGATGCTGGGCACTTAATGGGTGCAGGCTCTCTGGAGGGCCGTGCTGTGATGCACGCAAAATCCTAAATGCACATTTCCTGTTAGCCCACAGACATGCAGGATAAGTGACCCAAAAGATGTACACGCAAGAACGCTGTTCCTTGGAGCACTGTTAAAAAGCAAACACTGGAAACAACTTAAAGCATCTGTCAAGAGGGGACTGACAAAAAACAGAGGCTCTTTTTTGGCCACTGAGTGGCGAGTATGATGAACTCCCTGCCCTTATAGCTGCTACTTGCACAGCAACCCTGTCTGCAGGGGCAGTGCCTGCCTGCTCACTACATACCCTAATGAGGCCAGGTCCACACACCTACAATCAGAATCCAGGCTCCATCATTTTAATTTAGTTTCTCCTTTACATTACAGTAAGGCATTACACTGGTTCTTCTAAGATGATGTGTTTAGATGGATTCGTTGTCTATTAATTTCTGATTAATAAAGGAGGAAGTACACAATGTTTGTTATAAAAAAAAAACATGTCTGAGAACAGCTGGTTTAAATAAATGGAGATGATAACGATACAGCCAAACGAGTGACTATAGAGCCATTGCAAAGCATAAGGCAATATTCTATGTACTGTAATGAAACAATCGTAAGTAGTAGTTAATTTTTTTAATGCAGATTAGGGTATATGGTATGGTCCCATTTGTGTATTTCTAGAAAAGGAATTATGTGCATAAAAACTTCCTGGAACGATTTTTTTTAATGGTTAAACTGTACAGATGGACGAGTGATGGTTACCCTACGTTGACTATGCTTTGGTACAATTCCAAGTTTTACCATTTGCATGTGTTACTTTCATCATTTAAAACCCTAGTTAAATGAAATTATTAGAAGAGAAAAATCCACAATGAAGGAAGTTAAATGGGGCCAGAAAACAACACTACTGGATTGTAAACCCAAGGATGCCTGGTTTCCATGAGAGGACAGGCCACCCCACTCTGCACCTCCTTAAAGGTGAGGGTGATAACAGTACCTGCTCGGCAGGATTGTGCTGAGAAAAAAGTGAGTTTCCAGAGCAGTGCCTGGAAGCCTGCCAAGCACAGAGCAACTACTCAATATGTGTCAGCCATTGCTAGCATCTGTGATGGCTGTCAACTTGACTGAGCCGTGGGGTACCCAGATATCTGGTCA
This sequence comes from Delphinapterus leucas, assembly GCF_059928025.1. Taxonomy (NCBI): domain Eukaryota; kingdom Metazoa; phylum Chordata; class Mammalia; order Artiodactyla; family Monodontidae; genus Delphinapterus; species Delphinapterus leucas. The sequence goes on from NC_143138.1 coordinate 59,781,442, forward strand.
AACATTATTCTGGGTGTTTCTGTGAGGGCGTTTTTGGATGAGATGAAGATTTAAATCGGTAGACTGAGTAGAGCAGATTCCCCTCCACGATGTGGGCAGGCCTCATCCAATCCACTGAAGGTCTGAAGAGAACAAAAAGGCTGACTCTCCCTCGAGTAAGACAGAATTCCTCCTGCCTGACTGCCCTCCAGCTGACATCAGCTTTTTCCTACCTTTGGACTCAAACTGAAATACTGTCTCTTCCTAGGATGGCGAGCCTGCTAATCTCTGGACTGGAATGACACCGCTGGTTGCCCTGGATCTCCAACTTGCCAACTACAGATCTTGGGACTTGTTAGCCTCCATAATTGCGTAAGCCAATTCCTTATAGTATGATATATATATGTAATATTATATATATATATATATATATATATATATATCCTGTTGGTTTTCTCAGGAAAGCCCTGACTAATACAAGATTTGTAAAATTTGATTTGTTCCAGGTCTAATTACAGTTACAAAGTTTCTGTTCATAATAGTTTCACTTGATTTGCTCAAGTCTGTCAATGTTCACACAAGATCAGACGCCAGAGAAGAAAGTCAAGTTTCTCTGGGCCGTGAGTCCCAGAGTCACCAGTGAACTGTGTGGCTGGGAGAACATCCAAACCCAGCTGCAAGGCACACCCAGCACCCTCTCTTGCTGAATCCCTGGAAAGCCCCTACCCAAACCTCCGCAAAGTGGGACAAACAGGGTGCTGACGGCAGAGGCCCACATCTGGCCGCTTCAGTCCCACTAAAGAGCATCTTGAACGAAGTGTGTGTGAAGTGACACTTGCTCTAATACTTGCAAAACAAATTAATGTAAATCCATTATGAAAACTTGGCATCTAAAAGAACACCCTTAGGAATAGTATTTGTGGCTGGGACCAAAGCACCCCTGATCAATTCTTTAATAAGATTACTCTTTACTTTTCTTGTAATTTATTATTTGCCAGCTTCCTAAAATGGTTTAAAGTAGGCAAGGACTAACACCAATACATTAGGTGCATTAAAAACCTGCTTCAAATTCAGAACGAAACCAATTAGGAGGATAAAAATATAGCAGGCACCTGCAACTGTAGCCTCCCAATCACATGTCAAGAATCTTACTAATACATTTTAACTAAATTTTACCGTATATGTCAAAACCTTGTGTGATAAATATTCTACCCACTCACCTAAGGATGAGAAATGGAGAAGCAAGGTCAGCTGGTAACTCCCAATCTCATTTACAGCATGTTTAAAAGGCAAATGTGAATGTTTTGTGTTTTGCTGAAGATTAAGTGTTAGCTCTAAAATCAGCATAACAAGGCCCTCCTCCTGCACTGCATTTGCAAAAACAAACCAACTGCTAAATAGGGGCCATTCCACTGAGAGAAGAAGCAAAGAACATTTCTAAATGATAAATTTGAAAAAAACTTGTAATTCCCTAGATTCTAATTCACGTTTTCTCTCTCTGTGAAAGAAGATATGTTTCACTGTCCATTCTTTTCTGTTTCACCTAGCCAAGTAAGTACCATTTACATCATATATTTTCAATGGAAAACACAGTAAAAATTTTATTCTAGACAGGAATTGACAAGCAAGATTTTACATTCAATTCATAAAAGAAAGTCCATAATACTTTAATTTGAGCATGTTTTCAGAGGACAAATCATCAACTCTGATGGCTTTCGATCAGTGACAGAAAAGGGACAAATCTGAAATGGTGGCCCTGTGATGACAAGGACACCAGACAGGACAGTTCCCATAAGCATAGTGGCAGCAATCCTGTCTGGGTCACAGCGAGTCATTTCCACCTCTGCCCACCTCCAGGGCTCCGAGGGAGAGGCCAGAGCTCATCTACGGACACCAGCAAAAAGCTGGCCTCGAACAGATGCTAGTTGAACAGAATTATTGAACAAGCCTGAAAATACTTTAAATACACAGACGCACACACACACACACACACACACACCCCACAGCATCTCCATTATCTCCCATCCAGAGTCTCATCTGTCTTGAAACCTAAAACTGAATAGAACAGGGCGAGAGGAGCTCATGCCTCTGAGGAACTCACTGGTTTGTGGCCCAGCAGACTGTGAGCAACAGCACACAGACGGGACAGAAACCAGACGGGCCATCGATCATCAGGCTCTGATCAGCCTGGAGGAAGTGAGGAGCAACGCCAGCCCCACATCAAGAGACAGGCCAGGGCAGAACTCATTAGCAAGCTCGCCGTCACCGGGGTGTGGATGGAGGTACAGGGCCAAGCACATTTAGTACAGAAAAAAAGAGAAGTGGGGCAGAAAAGAGGGAAGGAGCGGGGGAGACACCCTGCCTGACACTGTTCTTCACCTCCTGAAAAATTCCTTGCTGACCCAGACACCAGGTGACGCTTTAAGAAACCAGGATAAGACACAGGATCAGGAGGATCAGTAGGAGAGGCCAGAAGGGGCCTCAGAGACTGTGGTCAGCCGCTGCAGAGAATTTCAAAGAGCAAGGTGGTGGAGTCCAGAAGCCCGGTCCCAACTCAGACCCACTGCTCATGGCCCTGCAGGGGTCACCTGCCTCCCCTGAGCCTGCATGAGGGGCTGAGGGGTGAGCAGCCTCCGAGGTCCCTCTGCTCTGCCTGTCAGTAACTCGATACTGCAATTCCCCACCCCAGGTCCAAGGACAACCCGCCAAGCCGAACAGAACAGGAGAGAAACAACTTTCCCTGTGGCCTTTTCACCCTTCCGGCCGCAACTTTCACAAAGAAAAGCAACAGTGGACATGCCGGGCAAACACACTTACCACATGAGCTTGTCCGAATGAGCCTGCCTGGGCAGAGTCTTGGCAGAGGCTGGGCCCTCACGGGCTGCTCAAACTGACATACCAATGCCATGTGCAGAAAGAAACTCCAACAGCAGTTCAGAGCGAACAGCGATCCCCCATTAGCACCCGACCCAGGCAGCACCTCAGCACAGCCAGCTTCTGTACCTACTCAGCAGTTCTCTGAGCTTGCTTGTTGGGGCAAATCCTAAGACTACTCGCTGCCCTGGAAGCACAATGGGTTACGTAACTAGAGGCAGCATGGGCACCCTATCGGCTCATCTTGTTAAACTGCCCCAAGAAGAAAATGACGCACCCCAAAATGTGATATCCCTAGGTTGAGGATAAGGGGAGGGAGAGGGGGAGCAGGGCTTTGTGATGGGCATTTGGGCTTTGCCTAAAAATTAAAGAGGAACAAAAAGTCTGCTGTTCATCTCAGCGCTCCCCAGGAACTGTGGGTGGCGTGGATTTATTAGAGGCCGGGTGCCAAACGGTCTCCCAGGACTGCACTTGGCAAAGCCCTTGGAGTCCACATACGCATTCTCGGAGAAACTCCAGATCTCTGGAAAATGTTTTCTGTTCTGTGTCTTCCTCTCGGTGACCGACAAATGAGACTTTAACCTGAGCGTGTTCTGCGTTGTCGGGCTGCGTCTTAAACACGTAACAGTGTCTGTGTTTACGCTCCTGTTTACCAAGCCACTGCCAAACGTGACAGCACTGAGCTGCTTCTCAGCTGTCTTATGGTGCTTGCTACAGATGTTCCAGCAAAGAACCCCCAGTTACCATGCCCCATAGCCTTTGAAGTTTCAGCACTGCAATTCTGCCATTACTTTGCCCTCGGTTGTCATGTTCAAAGCGAAACGACTTTGACAAGCTAAATGTTTCCCGGATTTCACTGGCACAGATGCCACTAGAATCCCAGTGATTATTAGCTCATGTGTTTAGACGAATGAAGATGCAGTTGGGACACTGCCTCCTCCGAGAAGCCCTCCTAGTCTCCCGGATCCTTTCCCCTCCAAGGCTCACCCAGGCACCCTCCTTGATGCTCTCCCGTGTGCTGTGCTTATCACTGCACAGCCTGCACAGCCTGTTTGCACAGCCTGTTTCCACTCATCTACGTCCCCACCCAACTGGACGATATTCCTTGGTGGGGGATGGGGGGCAGGTGGCAGGGAACACATAACCCGGGGGTCATGACCTACACGCAAGCCCCGCCCCTTAGAGCTCAGGGTCTTAGGCCAGATGCTGAACCTTTCCTGATTTAGTCTCTTTACCTGTAAAAACAGGACAACAGTCTCCATTTAATGGGGATGCAGTACTAATTAAATGACACAACTCATTCATTCAGCAAATGTTTACTGAGCACTGGCCACAGGCAGGCGCTCTTTCAGACACTGGGACTCGGTGGTGCACAAAGTCCTTGCCCTTAGCGAGTTTCTATTCTACTGCAAGTTTGGTCAACGAAATACAAACATGTAGTACTCACGGCTAAGTATGGGGAGACAGCTAAAGCAGGTAAGGGAGATGGGGAAGGTGGGTGTGGACCACCCTCTATGCAGGGGAGTCACAAAAGGCCTCTAAGGAAATGCCATTTGGAGAAAGTAAAGAAGGAATCAGGAGGACATCTAGGGTTAAGGCGATCCAGGTGCTGAGCAGCGCAAGAACAAAGGCCCTGAGGTGGGATGTGCCGGGTGTATCCAAGAATTAGTGAGGAGGCCAGTGTGTCCGGAATGGAGTGAGTGAAGAGGAGATAGGTCAAAGGGGCACAGGCAGCCCTGTCACTTAGGCCACGGTCAGAAGGGAGCCCGCTGGAGGTTTGGAGCACAAGAGTTAAACCACCTGACGTTGTATTTAAAAAGCCACTCTTTTGGCTGGGCAGAGATTGGATTGCACAGAGGCAAGAAGGGAAACAGGAGGCCCAGTTAGGAGCCCACTGCAATGATCTGGGCGTGAGATGAAGGTGGCTTGGACCAGGGTAGTTACTGTGGGGCTGGTGAGAACCAGTCAAACTCTGGACACACTGGGAACAAAGAGTCAACAGACTTCCCAGCAAACCAGGGTCTGATAGAAATACAGAGGTCATGAATGCTTCCAAGGCTTCTGGCCTGGGCAACTGGAAGGATTAAGTACCATTTAGAAAGACCGCAAAGAAAGCAGGTGGAGGGGGAAATCAGGAGTTCATTTCTGGCCAAGTTAGTCAGAGATGCCCAACAGGCGTCCAAGTGCAAGTGTTGTTATGTGGAGTCAGACCGACACATCTGGCCTTCGGGGCAAAGGTCCAGTCTGAGGACAGGAACTGGAGAGTGCTCAGCGTAGAAGCACATTCTAAATCCCGGAGCCCGCGTGAGATCACTTAGGGCGTGGGTTACCCGAGAGAGTGAAGGGCTGAGCCCCGGGGCCCCCAAAGTTCCCAGAGGGGAGCAGCTAGCAAGGTCGGGACCCAAAGCCAAGGGAGGACAGTATTTCCAGGAGAAGCGGGTGGTCGGCAGTGTCAACTCCTGCTGAAAAGGCTAAGGATGGACCCCTGAACCGAATGAGGCCGTCAGCACTGGGGGCACGGTGGGGTCACAAGCCTGCTCGCGGTGGGCACAGGAGAAAAACAGGAGGAAAAACAGAGCAAACCGAAGAGCAGAGACACAGGCGCTAGCTGCAGGGAAAGCAGAGCAAAGAAGGATTCTTTTTAAGAAGGGAGAGATGATAGCATGCTTTTGTGCTAACAGAAAAGATCCAGGAGCAAGGAGAAACGGATGGTGTAGTAGGGAGAGGGCGGGGGCCGGAAGCGTGTCCTTCAGGGCACAGGCAAGCAGCAGTAGGATTTAGTGCACACGTGGAGGGGAGGCCCCTGGTGCAATCGGGAGCTCAGGGGGTCAGCACCCAGGCATTCGGCTGGGATCCCGGCACCTCCAAGCCCCTCACACCCAGGAAGCTCTTGACATGGGGTGGGGCTGGGGGCCCTCAATGCCTAACTGGAGAGAGAACAGGGGAAAACTACACACCATTCCCACTCAGAGCCCCCTCCTGTGAGGGCTCCAAGCAGTTGTCTCAATGATCCCTTGAGGAAAGACACAAACGAGAGCTCCGTTACAACGTGCCTGAATAGCAGATGTCGCCAGCGCGCTGGGGGATGAGCGCCCTGTTCTCAAGACACTGGGAAGGCATGACTGACAAAACTCGACAAAGTTTTTGTCTGTGCAAAACTTGACAGTGTACAAAGGGTGCTGCAGGGAGTTCCCCACTGCTGCAGCCCACAGCATCATGGCATGTTATTTCCATTACACCTATCTTATGTCTGAAGAAACTGAGCCTCAGAGAGAGGGGCAGGGGGCCAAACTACACTGAGCCCCGCTACGGGCCAGGGACGCTGCTCAAGGTTCAGTGATCCCGTCTTTAACCTTCACGACAGTTCTATGAGGTGCTGTCTTCATCTCAGACAAGTCAGTTCTGGATGGCCAGTCTCATGATCCCAAAGCTCAGCCTCTTTGCACTTCGGTAGTCCCTCCCCACTCTCCACATCCCTCCCCGGGACCCACTCCTACGGCCCCACCCTTCCCCGGACCTCACTGACTTCCCCCGTTCCTGGCAAGGAGAGGTACCCTTACCAGTGATGGTGCAGGCATCCCGGTACCCTCTGCAGCCGGGAGCATCTTCCACAGCCTCGCTTACATAGTGTTCCTCAGGGATGCCCGGGCTGCAGGCTAGGACTGCATGGTTGCACGCCTCCGAAGGGGGCACGGAGTTGGCCAAAGTGTCGTCGTGCAGAGCTGTGGCGTCCAGCTTGGCAGGTTTCACGGGGAGGTGCCCACTGCCATCGGGGACCCCGCTGCCGGAGTCAGGGGCAGTCGGGCAGACGGCCCCCAGGAGGTCTGGCACACCAGCAGCGGCTCCTCACGGGGAATCTATGGGACAATCCAGAGAGAGGAGCTCAGTGACTTAGAGTCTCTGAAAAAAAAAAGAACAGAATCTTCAGAAAATAAGGACCCCGAGATGATGTGGGATCAGACTGTAAATTCTGTTTCCTTCAAGCCAAGGTACTTCCAATTGAATTCTTCAGTTTCGATAAAAGAACTGCAAGGGAAGTTCCATTCAACCAATCAGGTACCAGTACAGAACAAAATACAGAGTGTGTGGCTTCATTTACTAACTGAAACCTGTCTTGAAGCAGCTCTAAGCAAATCAACAGACTGGACCACAGCTAAAATGATGACACCTACCCTGAAATGAGCATACCCAGGTCACCTGGCAGCCACATGGAGCGTGGGAAGAGCTATGCATGAGCATCCTGGGGAAGACATGCACCCCTCTAAAAAAAAGCCATCTTTTTTTTGTATATTGAATTATATAAGATGTGATACCTCTCTTAAACCCTTTCCAACCACCGTATATTCTCAACTCTCCAAGAGCTTTACGGCATGCCCCAACCTTAAGCTACAGCATGAAATTAGAAGACTTCTTTAAGAATATGATGCAAACTACAGACCTTATGCCAAAAAAACACACGCAGGTTCAGGAAAATCAGCCCATTCATAGGCTCTCAGGAATCCAAGGGCAGCAGGTTAAGGGTCTGGGGACTAGCAGGTCACTCTCTCTAGGGGCCATTCCAGCAACATCAGCCTGACCCAGGGTCCACACCCCCGCGTAAAATCTGGATGGGCCTAAAAAATACCTGCTAGAAAAGGGATGGTGCATGGCAGAGGCTACTGAGAACCCCATTTGGTTCCAGTAACAGCAAACCTACATGCAAGAGATGTCTCCACACGGTTCAGGAGAGCGCTACCACCTTAGACATTAACTTTCAATTCAGCCAAGGGCCCTTTCCTCCAAGCCCACCTCCACATACCACATACTGTGGGTATGCACACATATATCCAGAAAAAATGCCGAACATGACCATCATGAACAAGACAGAAAGCCTGAGAAACATTCTTCAGCAGGACAGTTCTCAAAGTGTGGCCTGAGAACGCCCGGGGTTCCCTGAGACCAGTTTAAACGGTCTGCAAGGTCAAAATGATTTTCTAAGGTACTTTCACTATCATTCTCTCATAGATGGTACGATGGAGCTCTCCAGAGATTTCCATGATGTGTGATGATACCTTTGTTCTGAAGGTTAACGAAGGGAATGTGTACTTCTGAATCCTTGTGGTTTAAAATTTTCTGTTTTGATTTCTAATACAATATGTGTAAATCAAGGTGACACACGTGAACAAAAGCTCTTTGGGATCCTCAATCATTTTCCTGGGACCAAGAAAGTTTGAGAATTATTGTTCTAGTAATAATATATTTACAGTTCATTTTTTTTTTAAATAAGAAAAAAAGAGAAAAAAGAGTAAAGTTAACAGAGATTTACTCAACATGGTGCAGTCAGTGATGAAGGGAAACAAACTACAGCCCTCAATATGAAGTTATTTACCAAAATACACCAAGAGTTCCTATTGTAAATGGTGATAAACTCCCTGCCCTCATTAAAATGAACATACAAATATAAAGTAGGAAGAGGTGCGGGAGCCTGTACATCCCTGGTGAAAAGTGATAGGGAGCCAGAGATAAAAAACAGGATTGTATCAACAACATCTCCTCAGTGATTCAAGTACAGACAAACGGAGAAGCCGCCCAGTAAGAAAAACCCTGGAATTCTCAAGAAGAACCCCCAAAATATTGTGGGCAGCAGAGGCCTGAGGGAGTGGACTAGAAGACCTTCCAGAAGGGAACCAATTAAGCTATTGTTATAGGGTACTCTAAGATATTTAAAGACATAACGACCCCACTCTTCCCGAGGAGCTGCAGGTACTCGGACCACACCTTGTGAGCTATCCCTATTAAACAGATGGACAAAAAGAACTCAGAGGTGGGGAATACAAGCTAAGTAGGCACGGCAGTGAAATTAAACCAGGGACACTTAAAAGAAGAAAAATGGGCAAAGGATATGAAGATTCTCTCCCCTCCCCAAAAAAGAAGTACACAAACCAAACATTGTCAGGACCCTTAATTGTGATCCAAAAAAATCTCTTTATCAGACTGACAAAGATTTAAAAACTATAACAATGCTCAATTTGATAAGAGTTTTAAGAAACTTATAGTGGAGAGATGGGTAATAAATTCAGAAGGACAGCTTGGCTAAATGCATGTAGCTTTTTGGCCCGAGGATGCACAGACCAAGGGTGCTTATCACAGTGAAAAGCTAAGAACAAGCTAACACGTAACAGAGAGGATGGAGCCAATTACGGTGCAGCCACAGAGACGTGAACTCTGCAGCTGCTAAAAGGAAGTGTCAGAGCAGATATGAATTGATCAGCGTGGAAGGATGCTCTACACAGAGAAATGGTAGGTAATGAACACGGGCTCTAAAAGGTTTTGAAAACTCATTAATGGATTGGACCCTCATTCGAATTTTCTTTAATCTGTACTTCGACGCAGTCTATATGATCCTTACACAAAAGTTTGAAATAGTTTCTCCCTTTGCAAAATGCCATTGTCCCCCTGAAATCAATAGGGTTTTTTTTAAGTTGAAATATAATTAACATACCATATTTTGTTAGTTTCAGGTGTACTACATAGTGATTTGACATTTGCATACGTTATGAAATGATCACCATAAGTCTAGTAACCATCTGTCCCCACCAATCAATGTGGTTTTTAAAACAAAGGGTCAAAAACATAAAGATTTCTTAAAGAGAACTTCAATCATGGATTTTACAACGTTTGCTTTCATTTTCTATAAAATGAGGGAGTTGGCCTAAATCCTGATCACCAGCCCCAAATCACTACCGTCCCTCCTCCTAGTACCTTTGCTTCAACTTACAGCTCTCACACACTAACTCCGAAACACAGCCAAATAGTTCAAGTAAGTGCAAACATTTTCTCAAAAAAACAAATTTTGGAGACACCAGCCCGTGCTCACTCAAGCCTCAAGGGGAACTCAAGCAACCACATTCAAGTCCAAAGTCCCCTTTTTATGGGCATCAACTGGCAAAGCCTTCAAAAGCTTGAGAAGCCCTCTTTTTTTTTTTTTTTAAAGTAGAACAAAACTACTCCAATTGATTTTCTTTCATCTCAAACCCCAGTTAAAATAATTAAGCACACAGATGTGTATATTCAGCATTCACATACATACCAACTTGAGGTCCATCATATCCCATGATTTGTGAATTTTAATTCTCACCGTATGACTTTTTTGCCAGAACAGTATTTTTGTTTTACTGTGGTTAAAAACAAACACATAACATAAAAGGTACCATCTTAACCATCTTTAAGCTCAGGAGTGTTAAGTACATTCACACTGTTGCACAACCCATCTCCAGAACACTTTGCATCTTGCAGAAATGAAACTCTGTATCCGTTAACCAATAATCCCCCACTTCCGCTCCTGCCAGCACGGGGCAGCCACCAGTATGCTGTCTATCTGTATCTCTATGAACTCACTACTCTTAGTGCCTCCTATAAGAGGGATCCTACTGTATTTCTCTTTTAGTGACTAGCTTATTTCACTTAGCATAATGTCCTCAAGGTTCATCCATGTTGCAGCATGTCAGAATTTCATTCCTTTTTAAAGGCTGGATAATATTCCACTGCACTGAGAAACCCTTCTTGAAGTAAAAAGATCAATCTTTAGCCCATGAAAATCTAGTGGGAAATAATCTAAATCTCTATCAATACAAAAGCAGTTTATAAATTATGGCCCGCCCAAATCACTGGATTTTATAAAATAAGATTATCCACATAAGGCACTTACATCCATGCCAGGTACATATCACAGTCTCAAAATAATCATTATCATTGAAAGTATCATTTCCAGACTCTCGGAATCAGGCACCTTTCTGGACTCTCCGCCAATATCCATATGCCAACATTTCCAAACCTATTGTATTTATATCGTGAAACCTTTTGCCACAGGATATCTGGCCCCATGGCATTTATTTCATGGAACAGACTTTGGGGAAAGCTTCTCTGTATTTGGCAAACCTCCATACCTTCATCACCCCCCTGTCCAGGACTCATCTCTCCCACAGGCTGTGGGAGCTCCTTGAAAGCATGGGCTGGCCCTAGCACCTGTTAGTTACTGAGTAAAGATCTGCAGAATAAATAATAATGAATGAAACAAGGGGTTTGGTCCAAACGACCTGAGGATTTCCTGAAGCTACGAAGCTGTAGTTCTATGATCCATACAGGAACCAAAGGGTCAAAACTCCCAAATTACACACAGCTAACCCTGAAGATTCACAGAAATCAATGGGGAAACTTTCTGAAACACTCCTGAGGTGTTCCAGGGATGCAGACCACCTCCCATGGGCCCTTCAGAATGGCCTCAAATGAACCTCACTTCATCCTTTCCAATACAGATCAACATACACCAAATGTGATGTCACGATTAAACGTGTAAGATCATCCATATACAATAATTCAGGAATCAGGAAGCCTCATTTATAGACCACTGAAAATCTGGGTTGCAAGTCCCTCATCCAGTTTTTAGAAGAAAGAGTCACAGCAGGTACCCTGTGAGGAGACCCAGGGACCGCGGAGTGCTGAGTGGTGCTCAAAAGGGCACCGTTAAGGACTCAATTTCCTAGGACAACTGTTTATCAGTGTTTTTATTCATAATGCAGTTTTTCTGCTGATAACTCAGGATCTCTAACAGCTCAAGGATCAGAAATAAACAGAGCCAGGCATCTGATCAGACTTGCAGAGGAGGCAAGCCTCCACTGTGGGAGAGACCGCCTAGCACATGGCCTCAACGACCCCAAAACATCATTTGGGGTGAAGAGGAGAGAGATGAGTTCCTGTAGGTCTCCAGCCTCAGTTTCCTCCTCTCTGAGGTAATAACACCCACACCTCTCGGACTGTTAAACTGATTACGGACACAGATGCAAATAATGTACCCAGCACAGTGTTAAGCACACAGCAACCCTCCAAGTTCACACACTCTCAAAGTGGTCACCTCCCCCTCAAAATGATTCATTTACTGTCTAAGAGAAGTGACCCTTGCATGTTCCTAAATTTTCACAATTTCCCACACCAGTATTCTGTTAAGGCAGTGCACAATTGTACAATCTTAACAGTATCAACTTTTGTTGAGACTTATGGTGTGCGCCAGATACTATGTCAAGTGCTTTGGAACCTCTAACTTCTACCACCTGCCGCTGGTCACCTCTCTCTTAGCTGAGTACTGCTACCAGTTCCATTTTACAGCTGAGGACAAGAATGCTCAGAGAGGTTCAGTAACTTTCCAAAGGTCACAGAGCCAGCAGGAGGGGGAATCCAGGTCTGAACTGAGAAAAGTGATGGGAACCCCATGGGAAAACGATCCTCAGCTCCTGGTTACTGCCCCTCACTCTAATGTACGCAGGCATTTCCAAGGCTTCACACGGGGTTCAGGAACAAAGCAGCCACAGCCCTGGATGCTCTCTGGCTCTGGCCAACCCTGGCACACCAAGCAAAAGGCTTCTTTCAGGCAGAGGGCACAAACGAGGCTTAAGCAAAGTGAGAGTGCATGGCCCTGAGAGATGAAAGCGCCTCTGTCTTATCGATTCTGCTTGGGGAGCCTTTGGGAAGGAGAGATTTTTCTTCGCAGAGGAGTGAGAAATTCTGCAACCTGGTCAAATTTTCAGCAAAAGAGGTACCAGGAAACGAAGCAGGAAATAGTACCCAAGGAGGCAGGCTGTTTTGCATTTGAGCTGAGAGGGATCTCCTGCCTCTCGCCTGGGGTGCTTGGCCCAGGTCCGGTGCCTCACTCTTCTCCTCAACTCGTGATCAAGATTCCAGCCCCTAGGCTGTCAAAGAGTACTGACCAAGCTGCTCAAGCCTAATGCAGTTTGCTGCTGACAGAATACATGTGTGCACGATTTCCTTCCCCTCCAGCATGGGATTTTTGTGGCTCAGAACCTGAGCAAAAACTCCAAGAGCTGTGTGACACTGAGGGGACGGTGTCACTCCTCTGGGCCTCAGCCACCCCATCTGAACAAAGAAGAGACTGAATGAGCAACAAAAAGCCAGTGGCCTTGCAGATAAGCCATGCCAGGAACCCCAAGTGCAGGCAGGTGGAGCTGCAGGAGGGCTTCTGTGTCCTAGTCAGCCCTTCCCCCACTGCCCCAGTGCTATTAGCACGAACCCTCTGCCACCCACGTGTAGGCAACTTCTGGCAGGAGAGCCAAGCGATACTGTGCAGACAGAGCTGCCCTTTGTGAACACAGATCACCTGTTTCCCAAGGGCTAAAGCAGGAGCTTCCTCCAGGACAAACTCAGAGGCTGTCAGGAGAAAACCAGAACAGATCTTCGGGGCTGGCGGCCCAACAGGTGACAAGGAGAAGCCCGTGCTGGGTGACCCCCTCCATGGTCAGCCAGGTGCCTGCCCTTTCAAGGTTTATGTTTGGGGGGCAGAGGCAGCCAATGTATCTGGGGGACTGACTTACTGTCACAGTTCAGCAATTCTGAACAAACAGGTCCCAGTGCAGCAAAAGTTTTCAAAACGGGATAAATTGTTCTCCAGGGTCATATCAGCCCTCTACTGCTATTGTGACAAACTGCCACAAACTTAGTGGCTTCAAATAGTCATTTTTCAAGTCACAGTCCTATAGGTTAGCAGTCAGACACGAGCCTCGCCGGGCTCCAGCGGAGGCGTCAGCAGGGCTGCGCTCCTTCCTGGAGCTCCAGGGAAAAACCCGTATACCAGGTGTATTCTGGTTGTTGGCAGAAATCAGTTACTTGTGGTTGCAGGACTGAAGACCATACTTCCATGCTGGCTGTTAGCCGGGGGCTGGTCTTTGTTCCTAGAGGCTGCCCGTGTTCCTTCTCCTCCTTTCCTCCTTTCCATGGGCTCCTAGAGGCCTCTCTCCAGTCCCTGCATGCGACCCCTACATCTCAGAGCCAGCAAAGGCATGTCGAATCCTTCACACACTCTATCTTCTCCTTCTGCTGCATCTTTCTAGTCTCCTCTTCTGTCCTTTTCTGTTTTTAAGGGCTCATGTGATCACACTTCAGATAATCCAGGACAATCTCCCTATCTTAAAGTCATGTGACCAATAGCCTTAATCCAACCTGCAAAGTCCCCTCATAGCAGTACCTAGCTCATTACGTGACTGACGAACCAGGCGACAGGAGCCTTGAGAAAACAACTTCAGAATTTTGCCGCCCACAAGGGCCTTCGGTTCTAAAGGCACAGTATGCTTTAGAAGCCCCCACTAGCCCCAAGCCTACTGAGAAGGCAGACCACAGTCAGCCCACAGCCTCCCAGGCCCTTTCAGCTCCAGAGCAAGATGACTCAGATCCAACGATGGGTACCACACAGGACTGGGTTTAGTCCCAGCCCAGCCACCCCCTACTGACTGCAGTCCCGGGTCAGGTTCCAAGACGTCTCATCTATAAAATGTGGGTACGACCAATGGTTGACAAGCTGCCGGAAGAAGCAGACACAATGAAAGGAAATGGCCTGCCAGGCCTAGGACGGCAGGCCTGAGACCGAATCAAAAGTCTGGAGACCCACCTTAGGGATCACAAGCATTTAGCACCTGGACATGCAATGGAGGCACTTTTTCACCACATTGTTTCTATCTTAGGAATAATCACATGAGGCCAAGGAACTTGCAGGCTGTGGATAGTCCTAAAGGAAAAGAGCCGTTTGAAATCAGGGTGAGCACCCCAGAACCTTGATACCTGCTTGAGGCCGACACGCTCGCAAAGGATCTTGACTAAGGCCTGACTAGCACCAGGGTTCCCCCCTCTCTGGCCAGGGCTATTTGCTTTGATGCTATCTTACAGCTACTTCTCTGAGCAAACGGCTGCCTGCTTACATGGTGATAAGATGAACATGTGCTTTTTGCAAGTGCAGAGAGCCCCAGCACTCCTTGCAAAATGAGCTACAGGTCTGGCACTGGGCTTGTTCATTTACATGCATGATCTCGTTTAAGGATCACAACCTATGAAGTAATATCCGTATCTGCTTTTTACAGGAGAGAAAACAGCCTCAGAGAGATTAAATTACTCTCCCAGGATGTGAACCTAGATTTGAATGGCTCCAAAGATGTTGCTGTATTACAGTTTTGAGTGTATTGTGCTTATGTCCTTAAAGTTGTTCGAAGTCCGGTGGAGAATCAGATATTTCATGGGGTCCTCGACCAATGATCATCCTCCTTCATCTAGCCACTGTCTCTCAAAACAATGCTCTTGCCATAACAGAGGCAAAGGAACTCAAAGCGAAGACCCCACTGAGACCACTCAAGCCTGTATAAGAAATATGCACACCCCGGATTCAAAAAGAGTCATGTACCAAAATGTTCATTGCAGCTCTATTTACGATAGCCCGGAGATGGAAACAACCTAAGTGCCCACCATCGGATGAATGGATAAAGAAGATGTGCCACATATATACAATGGAATATTACTCAGCCATAAAAAGAAACGAAATTGAGCTATTTGTAATGAGGTGGATGGACCTAGAGTCTGTCATACAGAGTGAAGTAAGTCAGAAAGAGAAAGACAAATACCGTATGCTAACACATATATATGGAATTTAAGAAAACAAAATGTCATGAAGAACCTAGGGATAAGACAGGAATAAAGACACAGACCTACTGGAGAACGGACTTGAGGATATGGGGAGGGGGAAGGGTGAGCTGTGACAAAGCGAGAGAGAGGCATGGACATATATACACTACCAAACGTAAGGTAGATAGCTAGTGGGAAGCAGCCGCATAGCACAGGGATATCAGCGCATAGCACAGGGATATCAGCTCGGTGTTTTGTGACCGCCTGGAGGGGTGGGATAGGGAGGGTGGGAGGGAGGGAGGCGCAAGAGGGAAGAGATATGGGAACATATGCATACGTATAACTGATTCACTTTGTTATAAAGCAGAAACTAGCACACCACTGTAAAGCAATTATACCCCAATAAAGATGTTAAAAAAAAAAAAAAGAAATATGCACACCCCAAACAGACCAAAGATGGGGGTCTGACCTCCAGGGCCATGTTGGGCTGGCCGACAGCTGACGGGCGACTGTGCAGGTCTTCTCCTCTCCTACTTCTCCATCATATCACTCCCCACTTCATCTGACTTTTCTGGCCAACGGGACAAGGGGCTAAGGAGTAGAAAATATCATGTAAGAGTTGAACAGCTGGGGGAGGAGGAGATGAGTTGCAGTTTTGCAGCAACGGTGTCAGGAAAGAGCAGGACCGCCAAGAAGCAGCCACTGGCCCTACAGGACGATGCTGCTCTCTGTGGGCTTTCACACGCGTAACGCCATTTGTCCCGTAAAATAAATCCGTGCCACAGCTCGGTAGAACCGTTCTCATTCTGTGAGGTGGGGAAAGGTTAAGCGACTTGCTCGAAGTCTTCTCTCAGATAATGGCAGAAGCATCTCAGATGATGACGGGAAGCATTTCTTATTTACTCAAAAATGTCAACTACTGCTATACCATGCTGCAAGAGGAAGGAGCATCTTGGGAGAGGGCATGTGTGGCCACCCACAGAATGAGGAAGAATACTCGGAGGAGCTGGTATCAGCAACTACAGCCAGAAAGTCGGAGCCACGTGAGGTAACCAAAGGCACAGGAAAGGAGATGCCATATGGTCTCCAGGATGGCAATCAGGGCTCTCTGTGAAGTCCTATGAGCATGACTGAGGGTTCCTAAAAAAGGAGAGGCCAGGACAGCTGGAGACTAAGGCAGATACTGTCAAGGTTTCCACGAGGATGACTGAAGGGAAGAACTCGAGCACGGAATGGGGGCTGCACGGGTGTGCCCGTCACATATGCCCAACACCTGCGCCTGTCACTTGTGTCTGTCACGTCTGCCTGACCCGGACACCTGACAGGTGTGCCCGTCACGTGCGCGGTGCCCTCACATGTGTCTTTCCTCCCTTGCTCTCTCTCTCTCCCAGGCTCTCATGCCCAGGCACACACAAGCACCCACGGACACCAACACACACATGTGAAATAAATGTCATTCTTAAGGCCATACTGTTCTCTAGCTCTGAAGGTGAATCCCTCCGATTTTTTTTTTTTAATCAAGAATCACTCAAAGAAAATTTCCATCACTCAAGTCAAGTGGAGAAAAATGCCTCTGACCCAGCTTAGTCCCATAACTCAGCCTTCTCTTTCTAAACTGTGCTGAGGACAGAAGCAAACCCACCAATACAAGGCAGTGCCCCCTGCAGATGCCTACGAAGTAAGGACAAAGCCATTTCATCGGTCAGGTCTCACTGAATGAGAAGTGTCATGTGACCAATTCCCCGGTTTCCAAAAATAATTCTGCTACAACCCAGAGCACAGAAGTGCCCAGCCACGCTGCCTTCTGTAAGCCCAGTGCCCTCTCCCAGAATAAGGAAGAAAGGAGAATAAAAAGGCAGCGCGCTCTGACAGCCTTACGTAACAGTCCCTGTCTCTCCGGCTGGCCGCAGCAGATTTATAATGTGCCATAAATAGCTCCCTCTCCAGGGAAAGGAGACCACGCTGTGAGGCTGAGCTGCAGAGCCTCACTGACAGCCTGCCTCTCCTCTTCCATCCCCAACGGAACCTTCATGCGTCTTGCAGCACAAAGCGAGTTCAGTGAGAGCAGCTGGCCCAAGCCCAGCGCAGACCTAAGAGACCTGAGTCACCTAAGAGACCCTAAAAGCTGAACAAGACATTCAGGGAGCACCGTGTAGCACAAGCCAGTGTAGGAACCATAATTACAGCACGGTCCTCTGCAGACAAGCCTCCCCAGCATAGCAGGCCGACAGAGCCGCTCTGTGCTCCCAAACCAAGTCGGGACAAACAGCAGCCTCTGGACATTTCATTCTGCTAGCCAGAGAGTGTAAGCCACCCTGGCAGGCGGCAGGCAGGCTGGAGGTGGTTCTTGGTGGAGCATCATGGCCCGTATGCTCCCTGCCCCAATTCGAACCCCCATCAGAAAACCCCGATCTGCACCAGAGTCCTCTCCACATTCCCAGGTCCAGGGAGGAACCCTAGAGGCTGGCCAAAGCCGGGCAGGGTGTAGCAGGAGTGGGAAGCTCATCCCAAATCCCTGTGGGGTGGCTTGTTGGAAATCTCTGCGATTCCAGGCTGGAAAGCGGTTGCTCTGAAGAGGAAAACTTTCCGAGAAGACTCAGATGTTTTAAATGAGGAAGCCCTGCAGCCCACACTGCATGTGCTGTCACTTCGAAGGGGTGTGGGGTGCAAGAAACGGGGAGAGAGAGAGTCGGGATCCACGGGGAAGGCAAGTACGTGAGACCTGTTAGTGATAAAACCTCACCCAGCCAGAACAGTGGCTGCGGAGCTGTCACGCTCAAGGATAAAGGTAGTATAATAACCAGAGTGAGGAAGAGGCCTGGGAATGCGGGGCAAGAGTGAGAGAGGAAGAGAGGGAAAGAGAACAGTTCTCTGTACGGGACCCCTTGCTGGGTCCCGGCTTTTACTGCACTCACTCCCCGGGTGGAGTCTGGCTTTAAAAAAAATCATAATGACTCCAACAAGGAAAAGAACACGAATGCTTCCCGGTTATTGCAGTGACCGTGAGCCCAGCCAGGCCCGGGTACATTACCCCAGGGAATGCTGACCTAAAACTCAGGGCAGCCTGCAGGCCTGCGTCATGGCCCTCCTCCAGTTGCCGATGGGGAAACTGGGGCTGGAGGCAACGCCCCACAGTCCCAAGAACCTAGAGGCGGGGCCAGTGTTGAACCCAAATGTGTTTAATGCCTCAGCACATGGCAAACGCGCCAATAAATGCGTAACGACAACATCAACTTAGTTCATGGTATTCTTCTCTTACCACTTATGTAGATCTAAAATTTTCAAAACCAGTTGGGACATAAAAAGGAGCAATCCTACATGAAAAAGAAACTTTTAAGATTATAAGAGAAGGTCGATTTCAAGACAAATGCTTTCAAAGAAACCATGAAGATTATTTTACACTGAAAAATGTTAACCTCCCCAATAAAAATACTCATGTAGGAATCATTATGAGAGAAAATTCAATAATAGTTTTCAGGAGAAAAATCACAAGTAATCAGAGAAATGAAAATGAAAACAAGTATGAGATACCCTCTTATTATCTATCCCACATGCACACCTTTTCCCCCTAGTTATAACCTGTGCCTCTGACCATGTGGGTAAGGAGGTCACTCACACCCGGGAGTACGCATCAAAAGCAGTTCCACTTGGGGCTTCCTGGTGGCTCAGTGCTTAAGAATCCACCTGCCAATGCAGGGGACACGGGTTCGAGCTCTGGTCCGGGAAGATCCCACATGCCACAGAGCAACTAGGCCCATGTACCACAATTACTGAGCCTGTGCTCTAGAGCCGGCAAGCCACAACTACTGAAGCCCACGCGCCTAGAGCCCATGCTCCACAACAAGAGAAGCCACCGCAATGAGAAAGAAGCCTGTGCACCACAAGGAAGAGTAGCCCCTGCTCGCTGCAACTAGAGAAAAGCCAGCGTCCAGCAACGAAGACCCAACGCAGCCATAAATAAATAAATTTATTTTAAAAAAAAGAAAAGAAAAAAATAGCAGTTCCACTTCTACAATTATTTCCTAAGGAAAAATCATAACGGTGCACAGAGATTGAACTTTCCTCTTCCAGCACTGCGTCACAGTGAAACACTGGAAAATAAAAAATGTCTAATAATACGGATTTCAATGAAATAAAACATGGTCCATCCATATAACAGGTCCGTACATGTTCCATTCCTAATGATGCTGCAGAGAAACCCACGGAAGCCAAGAAAAGGTACTCGGGATAGCCAGAGTGGGAAAAAGGCAGGTCACCAAACAGGGTATAGAATATAGTGTCTCTGTTTCAGTAAAAATGAGACACATACAAATATAATTGAAGAAGATCTCCAGTAGAATTTCATCTCCGCAGGCATCCTTTTCCCATCCACAGAACTACACCCAATAGCCCTGTTACCCCTCCTTATTAGGTCCTTGGCTGTCCTCCAGCACGACAATCGAGCCCTCACCTCTCCACGCTTCAGCACCGCTGCACCGTCCTACCAGCCCACACGTTTGAACAGCCTGGATATGAGCACATTTCCTCACCATGGCCACAGAGGTACAAATGCCATTTCCTAAAGCACATCCACTACAAGTTCAACCCCTCTGGGGACAGAAAGACACCGTCACCATTAGTCACTATGGGATGTTGGGCAGGTCGGTTTAACTTCTACAAGCCTCAGTTTTCTCATCTGTAAGATGGGAAATAGTAATAGTACCTAATGATGCAGGGCTCTCACGGGGATTAAAGGAGATAATACACTAAAGTCAAATGTCCTCTAAGCCCTTAGTAAATGCTCAATAAATCACACCTCTGCTCAGACCTCTGAGAAAACTCCCCAGAAGCAGGGGTTAACCTTCTGGGGAAATGGGCGCCCTATTTCAACAGGCACTTTCCTACAATCAGACTTTATAAAAAGTTCAAGCACACGTAATTTGAATTCCATGCCTCCTACAGTATTGGCAGAAACTGAGTAAAATAAAGACTTACTCCTGTCTGTTTTGTTCACTGTTGTGTCCCCAGTGCCTGGAACATAGTAAAAGTCGAGTGTAGAATGAATTAAATGATTCACCCTTTATGCTCAAACCTACTGAACACAACCAACCCAACTGTTCTATCTTAACCACAACTACACGATAGGCTAGTCACCACGATAATTGTGGTGACATAAAGTACAATGGATTTCCACTGAGTCATCTGTCATATTAGGAAATGAGAAGGAAATGTGGGATCTTCCCGGACCAGGGCTCGAACCCGTGTCCCCTGCATTGGCAGGCGGATTCTTAACCACTGCGCCACCAGGGAAGTCCTTAAATTGTGTTTTGAAGAAAGCTTCACTTCCATTTCCATGTGAGCTTCTCAATGTGCACTGAACCTACAGTGAAATCATAGCCTTGTGTTTTTGAAAACAGATTCCGCAGCTATGGAAACAAGTTGTCACTGTATACTGACTTCACTGTAGGATCAAGTGAGAAGAAACATCTCAGCTTGGACACAGCTACTTAGCTACAAACATTGTTCTTTTCAATAAAAGTGCTTAACCGTAATCAATAAAGCCCTTAAGTTCCTAATTCTCTAGACAAACTGTAGCACATAAAAGTTCCTTCAGCCAACAATTCATACTTCAGGCACATGTGTAGTAAAAAAAAGTGTCCCATTCCTGATTTTATTAATTCCAAATAATCCCCCGAGAGGCAAGTGGGTTCCACTTGGTCCACATTCAAAGTCAGATTCTAGACTTAAACCAGCTTGACGGCAAAGAACAAATTCTCTATAAAGCACTAATGCGGGCATCTGGAAATTACCAGAAAGGAATGGGAAATCTTAGCTCAATTTTTATCATCCACTTTCAGTAAGTAATCCAAAACAGACCTTGGAATTACTCATGAAGTAGCACAAATAATTAGGAATGTGTGGTACTGACAGCAGAAGCCCAAAGTCTCTATATAAGAATATCCCAGGAAGCAGTGAGGTCAGAGATCAGAGCCACCAATGGGCTGAAGGAAGCACATTTTTACCCCAGAAAAAGGCACTCCATTAGTCTTTCTGACTGAAATTAACAGGGCCGTTACTAGGAAACTCGTCAAAACAGCCATGCAAACATTGAGTGAACACTGACAGCTGGGCCTTCAGTCACAGAGCTTCCTGGGATGGCAGGATCTCACTAGGGTGAGGGATTATGGTTAGTACAATGCATAAAGGCAACAGCAAGACAGGAAGTGAAAGGAGGAAACACACCAGCTAGGCACTGGATGGCGGGGAGCCGGGGGGGAAGGGGGCAGGGAGGACTGAGTCATCCCCAAGCAGAAGAGGGCTGGCACCTCACTAGTCCCCGCCAGACACCACCCCCAAGGGTGCCAACTGCGGGAGGCCCCACAGAGGCACCACATCTGACCGTTGATGACCTTGCTCAGAGGGACCAATACCCACATGCAGCTTTATTTAGCAAGCCAAGCTATCTCTTTGTCCCTCCATCATATTTCCAGAACAGAGCAAGCAGCATCTCTGCACAGCCTTGGTGGGTCTAACACACCTCACAGCTCCTCTTCACAACTTAAAGTTGAACAGCAGACCCAGCTAAGACAGCTTGCTCATAGCTTTAAAACAACACCACCCACGTGGCCTCAGGGGAACTGATGGGGTCACATTTTTACAACTGTGTTATGCTTTGCCTACACTGTGTTTTTAATTTTTGGACTAACTGCCAAGTCTTAAAAATCATAAGTTTTCACACACGAAAGTCTGGATTGCTCAGCCCCTCTTGATAAATGTGGAGATCCGGCAACTTGAGGCTCACATTCGTGAGATTTTGCTGACAAGTAACACTTGGTCAGGACCTAGAAAGCAGCTGCCCTCCAATGTGCCAAAGTCCCCACCACTCCCTAGTACCTGGTACCCGGTTGATCTCATCCCTTTGTGTTATCCACCTGGCCTCTATTAGCATGTTCTATAGGAAAAAAAGGGGGCAACATTCTGGAATAGCTTTGCTTCCACCAATACAGAATGATTCCAATCTTGGCAGATCTTCTTTTATATGTCAATGTCATTTGCAAAATTCCAGTTAAAAAGAATCTCCGGAAAGGGGATTGGTTTTAGATAGAGTTCTGATTAGCTTACTGTTTATACTTACAATTGTGACATATAACCCAACATAAAAATTTTTAAAGAAATCCTTAAACTTCACATCACGAGAATTTTCTCCAACAAATCCTACTGTTCAATTTACAATCAGAATCTTCCAGGAGATCTATCAGACAGACCTTCAAAGACTAGATAATCCCAATTATACTTAAATTGTTCCAGAGCAAAGGAAATGAAAAAGAAATCCATTTCTTTTTATGAAGTACATATAACACTGACACCTAGGTACTTCCCTGGTGGTACAGTGATAAAGAATCCGCTTTCCAATGCAGGTTGGGTTCGATCCCTGGGACCCCACATGCCGCGGGGCAACTAAGCCTGCGTGCCTCAACTAGAGCCCGCGTGCCACAAACTACAGAGCCCACATGTCCTGGAGCCTGTGCGCCACAACTAGAGAAGAGAAAACCCACATGCCACAACTAGAGAGAAGCCCGTGCACCACAACGAAGAGCCAGCATGCCGCAATGAAAGATCCCACATGCCACAATGAGGAGCCTGCGTGCCACAACTAAGACCCGAGCCAAAAATAAATAAAATAAAAATAAATAAATAGGGACTTCGCTGGTGGCGCAGTGGTTAAGAATCCGCCTGCCAATGCAGGGGACACGGGTTCGAGCCCTGGTCTGGGAAGAGCCAGCATGCCGCAATGAAAGATCCCACATGCCACAATGAAGAGCCTGTGTGCCACAACTAAGACCCGAGCCAAAAATAAATAAAATAAAAATAAATAAATAGGGACTTCGCTGGTGGCGCAGTGGTTAAGAATCCGCCTGCCAATGCAGGGGACACGGGTTCGAGCCCTGGTCTGGGAAGATCCCACATGCCGCGGAGCAACTAAGCCCGTGCGCCACAACTACTGAGCCTGCGCTCTAGAGCCCGCAAGCCACAACGACTGAGCCCGCATGCCACAACTACTGAAGCCTGCGCGCCTGGAGCCCGTGTTCCACAGCAAGAGAAGCCACCACCATGAGAAGCCCGCGCACCGCAACGAAGAGTAGCCCCCGCTCGCCGCAACTAGAGAAAGGCCGCACACAGCAATGAAGACCAACGCAACCAAAAATAAATGAACAAAATTTTAAAAAATAGATAAATAATAAATCTTAAAAGAAACCACTGACACCTAAACCAGATAAATACAGCACAAAAAAAATGTAAACTAGAGACTAACCTCACGCGTGAATAGCAGCACCTTGCTCCACGAGGAAATGCCAGCAGCATTCTCAATAAGGTTGGCGACAAAGTTATATCTATACTACTGTAATATCTCCACGGCTATGTAACAATGTGCACAACAATCGACAGCCTTCATCAGTAACCAGTTAGAAGATGCAACGGAAGATAAAACGCCAAATACGACAACAAAATATAATACTCAGAAGTAAACTGAACAAGATTCATGTAAAACACAGGAAAACATTTTTAAAAATCCAAGTGATTCACTATGACACAAATTAATTGTAAGAGTAAAATACTGGAAGCAACCTCCATGTTTACATATAGGAGTTTATACCAAACAATGGAATACTACGCCACAGTAAACAAAAGAATGTATCGGGAAGATCTCCGTAAACCGATTCTAGAACAGTCTCTGGAATATACTGCTAAGTGAAAAAGAAAAGGTTACTACTTTCTCTACAAGGAAAAGGGGAAATAAAATATTCACACTTAAGTAGCTATTTATTTTTACAAAAAGAAATAAGGAATAAACTAACAATGGAAAATGGATTACCTTTGGGGGTGGGTAGGAAAAGGGTGAAAGATTAAGAAGGTAATGAGCCGCCTTTGGGTAGAGCCTTTCCTACACTTTGGACTTTGGATCATGTTAATGTTTTACATAATCTAAAATTTTAGTTAAGCCAATGAAGATGGAGACTCTAACACTGAATATAAACAGAAAGAAATGGACATAACCAGATAGCAAACAGTAACAACCTTAGCAACCTTAGCACTCAGAAGAAAAGAAAGCATCAATCAAAAGAGAAAAAAAACAAAGAAAGCCTCAATCAATGTCACTGGTGCATACAACACTCTTGTATGTACTCAATGAGATACACTCTCTAAGGGTCAAAAAGAACTGCAAAAAGTAAATCTTGAATTTTATATAGTAGGTTTGTTGATGGTAGTGGTATGAGTGTAGCCAATTTTTTAATTATTTGGGGTGCAGTGTGTAAATATATTGGTGTTGTTTATAACAAGGTTCGGGAGTTGTCAGTTTAGTTGGAAGGGCAGGGAAGGCATTTTTGGCAGAAGGCACAAGAAAACCGTAAAAAAGTTCAACATGGGTGGAACTTAAGATCTGGGGGGTAAAGGTGGAGAGGCGAGTGCAGACGCAGGCCACTTCAGCACACAGCTCCAGGGGCTACTACTCACACTGTAGTCTATGTAATCGTATAGTAAGGTGGCCCTGGCCTCGCACCCCATGCTAAAAAGAGCTTGGCCTTTGTCCAGAGGCAAATAATCCACCATGGCAGACATTCTCTCGGCTGCAAGTTCACCCTGAGACGCTCAATGATTTAAAGGTAACCATGGGCTTTGACATGAGAGCTTCATGGCCTGGAGGTCAGGAATACTCAGTATAAACCAACACTGCCAATTCAGATCTGCAGAAAGACATGTATCTTAAAACCTATTCTAAAACCTATTCTAGAATTTCCACAATTCTGTGACCTCTGATTAGACTCAAACAATATCAAAGCAAACGGCCTTTACCCAATGTAACTACTGAAAAAAATGTGGCTACTTAACCCATTGAAAATATATCCTTAATATTCTAAGGTAAAATCAATTCATAGATCATTTTCAGAAAAGCGTTTTCATTTCCCAGAAGAAATCTAGCACAAATATTTTAACTTCAGTATTTTAGGAAACATTCTGTAAGCTGCTTAAAATCTTTACTTTTCAATTGCTTTTCCATGATAAGTTCATAATAAAGCAAGATTCATCCTGTCCTTATTAGTCTAGAATCACATGGTAGCTTCCCAGATTCCACTTGACAACATCCTAAGAGTTCTTAGGAATTACATTCAGGTAACTCAGCAAGTTCAGAAAACTGTTTCGCAACTCAAAAGTCCTCCTGCACTGACTTGGGACTGTCTGTGAGAGAATTCACATTTTTGTGATGCGTCACCATCACCCAATCCAGGAGCCTTCTGTGGCATGTCCCCCAGGTCCTATCTCACCTTGGTCTTGGGGTGTTTCAGTTATCTACTGTTATACAGCAAACCACCCCAAAACATAATTGCTAAAAACAACAACGACTGACTATCTCTCACATTTCTGTGGGTGTGGCAGAGGCTCAGCAGGATGGTTCTTCTTCTGGTCTCACTTGGGACCTCTCGCGAAGTTGCATCAGATGATAACAAGGGCTAGGGCATTTAAAATGAGTTCCCTCACATGTCTAGCACCTTGGCAGCGATGCTGCAAGACTGGGACCTCTCTCTCACGTGGAAACATGTTGTTTCCACCCATTGGGCTTCTCCAGTGGTGGCAGGAGTGTTCAAAGTATGAGGCAGAAATCGAAGATCTCTTTAAACTCGGTCTTGAGAGTTACACAGTGTCACTTCTGCCACAGTCTACTGGTAACAGTAAGTCCCAAGGCCAGCTCAGATTCAAGGGGAAGAGATACAGACTCCACCTCTCCACAGGAGTGTGGCAAGAATCTGGAGCCCAGCCCAGATTTGTATAAACTCCTATATGTAAAGACAGCATCGTTCCCCTCGGACAATAAGGTACAGCTGTGCTGCCCCTGCCTGCTTTCTCTTTGTTCACCATATGGCTCACAAGAGAGTAAGAACTTGGGACTTCCCTGGTGGTCCAGTGGTTAAGACTTCGCCTTCCAATGCAGAGGGAGCTAAGATCCCACATGCCTCGCAGCCAAAAAACCAAAACATAAAACAGAAGCACGATCGTAACAAATTCAATAAAGACTTCAAAAATGGTCCACATCAAAAGAGTAAGAACTCACGAAGTCACCAAGTCTTTCCTGCAAGAAAAGTCTGATTACGCAAAGAACCTTAATGCTTCTTCGGCTATGGTCAAGGACAAGAGTTGCCAAACTTTTTCTATAAAAGGAAAGAGAGTGAATATCTCAGGCTTTGAAAGCAATATGGTCTCTGTCACAACTATTCAACTCTGCCACAGCAGCAGGGAAGCAGCAGTAGATAATATGCAAACAAATGGGTATGGCTGTGTTCCAATAAAAGTTTATATACAACAACAGGTTGGAGGGGGACGGAGTTGGCCTACAGGACTTAATTTGTCGAGCCCTGGGCTAGGAGAATGAGTGCTGGATTTCGGACTGGAAAATCAGGCCTGGAAGTCTGACTTTACTCACTATCCATGTGACCTGAGTTTCTTCAACTTTCTGAGGTTACCTTCCTCATCTAAAACGTAGAGAAAATGCCATTCATCTTCTGAGGCGGTTGTAGGAAGGGATATGCGTGAAAGTGCACAGCCCCTTCCCTCAGTAAGAAAAACATGCCTTAGTTCTAGCCTGCAGGGCCTGGAGAACAGCTCCTCCAGAGGGGGGGGTCCCAGGGAAATCTAGCTGGCAGGACAGAAGGACTGTCCACCACTGTTTCCCAATGGAATGGAACCTTCACTGATGAAAACTGTATTTCGCAGCAGACTGAACAGTCTTTGTTAGAGACCTGGCCCTGTTTTGCTCTTCCTCGATAGCAAAATATCTTGTTTTAAGGCATACAGACAGTATGGACGCAGATGGTTTTTCACAAACAAGTAAGCATACATGGTCAGCGAGAAGAAAAAAAATACCAAAGTAAGCAAGCCTCAGAAGTGTGATTACTCAAATAGAAAGTTTATTCAGCGGTACAGCAGTGTGATCATATTGTATTCAAGCTGGTTTTGTAGCTTCTGAAAAGGTTAAACAAAAAACAGTCTCTGAGACAAGTATATATATACATTTTTTAATGCTAAAGGCGTCACTGGAATTTTTTTAACATGGGAGTGCAAGCTTTACTTTTCTAAAATTGGCCCTGAGAAGGAAAAATAAAGTATTCAAAAAATCTATCCTTAGCCAAAAGGAATTTAAAGCATTAAAGTACTTGGTTTGCATCTCCCCTAATAGGGCAGTGCTTTGTAATACCAACAGTCCTCTAAGAAAATAAGAGATTCCTGTGTAGCTGGCAGCGTTCTACCCCAGCTTTCAGAAGATTCCATTCATCCACAGGAAAGTAGACAGATCAGAAGCTGAGTGATTTGTCCACTGTCAAAACCTCGTCCGCTGTAGGATTTTCCCGCAGCACCCACAGGAGCAGGATCTCAGCCATGGCCCCTCTTGCAATTTCATCGCCCCCTTCTGCCACAGCCGTGTGGCCCTGGCCAGAGCAGCTGTCCCAGTCTCCAGGAGAGACAGCTGCGTTCTGGGGGGACGGCGTTAGAAGGGCGTGCGTTCCCTCCTAAGCCCCAGAGTGAGTGCCAATGGCTGTCATCATTTGGATTGAAGGTCCCCTTCCAAAGCAATCTGGATCACTTCCAGAGCAAAATACTACTGAATAAAGTTAAAATCTAGGCAAACGGATGGATGGAAGGATGGATGCTTCGGACTTGTTGCTCCTGATCCATAAATTAATAAATGGATGTATATTGTTGGTCTTCTGAGTCAGAAATGAGATGGAAAAGAAGTGAGATGACTTAGCATGAGACAAGCAAAAGCGAACATTCCCAAATTCCCTTGTATTTGTACTTGAGCGGAATGGAATTCTCACATGATAGCTGGGATGTCTATATTAAGGATCTCAGGCCAATCTTCTACTAAATAAAGTTCCAGTGGCGTTGAGTTCACATGATACCCAGAGCTCTCCAGACAGCTGCTTGTTCTCCCCACATCTCCCGCTTTGGAACTGCAGCTTCAGAGTAGCTCCTTGCCTGCTCTTGCCATGGCCAGAGTCCATGCTGTACCCAGGAGGTGTGAGGGTGATGAGCTATCAAAGGACTGACAGATAACAGAGCTGCCTCTCTCACGCTCTCTGTGTATGTGTGTGTGTGTGTGTGTCCGGAGCCTGTGCTCTGCAACGGGAGAGGCCACAACAGTGAGAGGCCGACGTACGGCAAAAAACAAAACAAAACAAAACAAAAAAATCCACCACTGAAGGTCGATGGGTATGAAACATGTTAACATCAGGGGAAGATGGATCAAGGGTGTGTGGGAACTCTCTGTACTCTCTTTGCAAATTTTTTGTAAATCTAAAATTATACCATAATAGAGGTTTTTTTTAATAATAAACTTTAGGTCAACTTGAAGGCTTGAAGCATATCATTCCAGTTTCCAAAGGCTCCTCCTACATAAGGAGATGAAGCTGATCAGGTCCCCAAAGGACTGCAAAACACACCTGACGTTCTGTGACTCCTTAGTGTTGACATCAAGACGTTTCCCCCTTCCCCGATGGCAGGCTGCAGCTATACACTAGTGAGATTGCTAAGCCGAGTCCCACCTGCAGGACAGGCAGTCAACTGCTTATTATGTTCCTAAGCCTTCCCACACTGTCGGTGCCTCCCTGCCTCCACTCTCCCAAACGCAAAGGGATAACAAATACCAAGACGTGACAATGCGCAGGGGAAGCAGAGGGGCAGTATTCACATGTCTCCTTCTTACCCACAAGAACCTTCCTCAGGAGACTGAAGCAGACTGGTCCTAATTGCGACGGCCCGTGTCAAAACCATGGCGGGGGCGGTGGGGAGAGGGTGGGGGGATGGAGGGTATGGGGGTGATGGTCAGTGGGGGTGGAGGGTGGGGGAAATGGGGGTGAAGAGGTGGGGGGATAGGGGAAGGGGGGGTGAAGAGGTGGGAAGGGATGGGACCACGGTGATAGGCATGGACCAGTCAATGCCTGCTCATGCCTCCCCCTCCCCCAGCCCCAGGTGTTGCAAAGGAGGAGGCTAAAGAGTGGAACAAAATCTGGATTCTGTTAGGAAAGAGGAAAGGGTAGTAGAAGACGGATATGTGAATTGGCAATCGGTTTCTGCTACTCCCATCATTCATTTGCTCATTCATTCATTCATTCAAGCAGCACCACTGTGAATCTGCTGACAGTCTGTGTCTTGAAAACTCTTGCCCAGAATTGGATTCTAGCCCTCCAGGAGCTTATGGTAGAGCCACATTTGCATAAGAATATTCCATTTCTCTGATATTCAAAGTAGCACTGGATATCCCAGGCAGTCTAAATACCAAAGAGTAATTTACTGGTTTCAGAGTGATTTTAATTACTGCACCGTAAAATGCACCAGTGCCCCACTTCCCATCTCCATGGTCACTGCTGGCTGGGAAGCTGCTTAATCTGAATCGGTTGAGGCAGCAGAAGGTGCCCTTCACCAGGCCCCATCCTATTAATAGCAGCTGTGCGTGACTCAGGTTACAGGTTGGCTCAAATCCGTATCAAACTGGCTCCTCCAACTGAGGCAATTTTGGTACTTAACTTTGTCTCTCACATGAGATTCTTATTTTTAAAACCCAAGTACTGGAAACAGAAAAGTTGATGTTGAAGTATATTAGAAAGGATATAGAGCAGTCTATTATTACAATTAAGGCCAGAAAAAAGTAAGCACTGTGATTTTCAGAAAAAAAAAAACCATCCCAAGTACTCCATGTTGTATCCTCACGTGGCACACAGTTAAAGCTTAAGATACGAAAAACACATACTATTATGTTGCATTTGGGACATTAAAAAGCAGGATTTCTTACCTTGTTTCTACAAGATTTCTGAGTGAATAGAACAAAAAAAGAATGCTTTTGATTTGACAATTTCTAACATTCACCTGGGTTAAACAAACTATTTAATGTCAGTTAACAGATATACTATCTATAATTTTAAAACTCAATGATACAAGAGAAAAGGGTATATTTCTATTTACGTTGAAATATGGTAAGCATTTATTGCAGGATACTTAACCCCAGGTATATTTCAATTAAACAAAATCATTTCAAAGGTTTGAATGACACAAATGGCCAACGGGCACATGAAAAGGCATCCAACATCAACAAACATCAGGGAAACGCAAATCAAAACCACAGTGAGACACCAATTCATACCCTCTGGGATAACTAAAATCAGAAAATAATAATAAGGTACTTCCCTGGTGGCACAGTGGTTAAGAATCTGCCTGCCAAGGCAGGGGACACAGGTTCGAGCCCTGGTCCGGGAAGATCCCACATGCCGCGGAGCAACTAAGCCCATGCGCCACAACTACTGAGCCTGTGCTCTAGAGCCCGTGCTCCACAACAAGAGAAGCCACCGCAATGAGAAGCCCGCACACGGCAACGAAGAGTAGCCCCCGCTTGCCGCAACTAGAGAAAGCCTGTGTGCAGCAACAAAGACCCAACACAGCCAATAAATAAATTAATTAATTAATCAAAAAAATAAAATAAAAACAAATTGTTTTTAAAATAAAAAAAAGATAATAACAAGTGCTGGAACCCTCATACACTGCTTGTGGGAAAATGTAAAAGGGTGCAACCACTCTGGAAAGCAGTCTGGCAGTTCCTCAAAAAGTCACCATATGATCTAGCAATTCCACTCCTTCCCATCTACCCAAGAGAAATGAAAATATATGTCCACACAAAATCTTGCCTATGAATGTTCGTAGCAACATTATTCATAGGAGCCAAAAGGTGGAAACAATCCAAGTTCATTAACTGATAAATGGATAAACAAAATGTGGTATATATCCACAGAGGGAATATTATATGGCAATAAAAGGGAATAAAGTACTGATCCATGCTAGAACATGGATGAACCTCGAAAACATCACGCTAAGTGAAAGGAGCCAGACACAAAGGACCATATGTTATATGATTCTATTTATGTGAAATGTCCAGAATAGGCAAATCCAAGGAAACAAAGCAGATTAGTGGTTGCCTGGGGCTGGAGGATTGGGGGAAATACGGAGGAAGTGGTGATGAGTATGGGGTTTCTTTTTGGGGTGATGCAAGTGTTTAAAATTGATTATGGTGATGGCTGTACAACTCTGTGAATACACTAAAAACCAGTGAATTCTACACTTTAAAGGGGTGAATTGTATGGTATGTGAGTTCTATCTCAATAGAACCATTTTTTTTAAAGCTGTTAAAGTCTATGGGAAGGGGTGACAATAAAGGGATAGGCACAATTTGGAGTGATGAAACTATCCCGTATCCTGGTGGGGATCACACAACTCTATACATGTATTAAAATTCACAGAAGTGGATACGCCAAAAGAAAAGAGTCTATTTCGCTATATGACAACGTGAAAAATAAACATTTTTCCATGAGTCTATGGCTTTGGGTATGCACAGCTGACGTATTATGAACAAATGCTCAAAGATAATCACGTCAATGATTAGTCTGTAAGACAGGGAATGACTGACCTCTTGCTGACTTGGCTGTATCTGCCTCAGTGAATAAAATAACCAAGTCACCTCCACTTAGCACCACGCATAAATTGTAACATTCCCTTCCAAACAGTTCAACCATGCTGGGAACAGGTATGATGGTGATAAAACAGCAGAAGGCCATTTTGATAGGAAATAATGGAGTCTTCCGATATAATGCCGCTTCTTCCAGCCACTAGGTGAGGAGTGGGACTGGCTGTACGACTGGTGAGCAGGTGACCTGGGGTGAGTTATTTCAGACACTCCTGCTTAAACCTACCCACAGCTTCTCATCATTGCTTAAATAAAACCCAAGCTCCTGATTCTGGCCTGCAAGGCTCTCACTGTGCAGCAGGTATCTGGCTGTACCAGGCTGGGGGCCAGGGCAAGGCAGGACAGCAGCGTGGGCCATGAAGCCAGCCAGGCCTGACCCTGCAGCCAAAGGGAAGACTGAAGGAGGTCATTCACTCCACGGGATTGATTCATTGATCACGCTGACTCAGTGCTCAGCGCAGTAACCGGCACATACGAGCCCTCAATAAACAGCAGCTGCTGTTACTAATTTTTTTTTTTTTTTTTGGCTGTGTTGGGTCTTCGTTTCTGTGCGTGGGCTTTCTCTAGTTGCGGTGAGCGGGGGCCACTCTTCATCGCGGTGCGCGGGTCTCTCACTGTCGCGGCCTCTCTTGTTGCGGAGCACGGGCTCCAGACACGCAGGCTCAGTAGTTGTGGCTCACGGGCCTAGTTGCTCCGCGGCATGTGGGATCCTCCCAGACCAGGGCTCGAACCCGCGTCCGCTGCATTAGCAGGCAGATTCTCAACCACTGCGCCACCAGGGAAGCCCCTACTACTGTTACTATTATAGACACACAAGTTCCACACACATACACAGACACACACACACACACACCCCAACGTCAGCTTCCTAAGGACAGGTGTCTGCCTCCCCCGTATCCTCAACACCCACAGAACCAGTCTTAGAGAACAGAGGTAAGATTCAGGAAGAGCCCAAGTGTTTAGAGAAAATTCTACAAAAATTGAAAGCAGACCTTTCCCAATATCTCTGTCACAGCTTACCTAAGTGTCAGGGTAGAGTAGGCTGTCTTCAGGGAGAGAGATTTTGGTTCCCACCTGTGTGAGACGAGCAGTAAATCCATCGCTGGTCATGGAAAAGGCACAGGGGACCCTCAGCAGACAGGGGCTGGGTCTCATTTCACTCAGGAAAGACAAATCAAGGAGGCAGGGAAGGCAGCGTCCCTGGATTTGGAATACCTCTTTGCTCGGGCCAGCTGAGGCCTGCTCTACCTGCCCAGCCAGGTCAAGCAGGGTCAGTGTGAACTTGGCTCAGAGCAGGCCCTTGCCAGGGCTCCTGTGGGCCTGGATCCTGGGGGCGGCGGCGGGGAGGCAGTGGCTCTTCTGACAGGATTTCTCCAGTCTTCACCCGGGTCCAGGAGGAAAGGAGACCACACCACAGAAGGGGGCCAAGCAGAGTGCACCCAGCTCCCTCACGGAGAGGATAGGCTTAGCAGGACCCTCGAAAGCAGCCACTTGCCCCAAGGGTCCTCTTTTACCCTCTTCCTTCGCCACCAACGTGATCCCTAATTCTGAATGGGACTGTGGTATTTTCTCTCTCGCAGAGTGTTCGGGTTTTTTTTTTTTTTTTCCCAGGGATGGGCGGCTGGGGGGTGGTCATCATCCACCTTTTCTTTCTCTAGGTGCAAAGGATGAGCTCAGCTATCACACTACACAAACTGTAAACGTCCACTAAAAGTCAAGCAGACGGGGTCCATAAGGTCCACCAGCTTAAACAAATGGAAAAGAAAAGATTTCATTGTATGGGGCATTGCCTGGGAGAAGCAAGAACTCATAAAAACAGCCATTGTTCGGGAGGAAAGAATCCGACGGCTTTATTCCAGGCAGCACATGAAAAAGCAACATTCAGCCAGCTTGCAGAGTCAGGGAATCTAAATGGCAGTGGAGTGGCCGGTCAGCCGGCTCCCCCTGCCTTTCCCCCTTAACAGAAGGCTTGAGAGGAGCCAGGCACACCAACACCACCAAATGCCATGGGAAAATGGCTTCTTGAGGGCCTGTGCACCTGGCCCCCGATTTGCTCAGGATGCAGGGAACTCTGACAACGGGAACTCAAATCCTGAGGCCCCTCACCACCCCAGTCCTTAGCACACTGGTGTCCGTGGCTCTTGCATGATGGGGGGGAGGGTCAGAGGGAGACAAGGGAGAACAATGCATACAGTGTGAGCTCAACCAGGTTAAACACACATCTCATGAGCATATGCACACAGAATAAAGACTGGAAGGAACCCCCAGAATGCCAACTGCTGTTATCACTAGCATCCACACACACAGACCTTGTTAGTTCTTCACATAATGTACAATAAGACAAGTTATTTTTTCCTTCCAGATTTAATCATGCTTTGGGTCCACTTGGCTACTTTCCCAAATCAGAGGCTGAAATTGCTCAACAATGGCATAAGCAGCCTTAAGCAGTGATGCTCCAGGGATATTTCCCTCAGGAAGCCTCAGGTGAGATTACGGCTCCCTAGGGGGATAGCTTTCCAAGTTTTCTGGGACTAAACCCCAAACCCACAACAACTGACTTTTCTGTGTGTGTCTACAAGATCATCTGAACGAGTTAGCGTGCACTAGAACCTTCTGGAGGGCTTGCGAAAACACAGATTGCTGGGCCCCAAGCCTGAGTTTCTGTGGTCTGGAGTAAAGCCCGAGAATTTGCATTT
The DNA here is from genome assembly GCF_059928025.1 of Delphinapterus leucas. Classification (NCBI taxonomy): domain Eukaryota; kingdom Metazoa; phylum Chordata; class Mammalia; order Artiodactyla; family Monodontidae; genus Delphinapterus; species Delphinapterus leucas. The sequence goes on from NC_143138.1 coordinate 59,815,966, forward strand.
CAGACAAGCTCCCAGGTTAGCTGATGCTGCTGGCTGGGGACCAGCAGGAGGGCCACTGTTCTAAACCAAAAGGTAATTTCAAGCCAAACGCATCCCTAAGACAACAACACACCGAACTCCAGCACAGGGCTGATGCCATGCCCCTCAGAGCCCAACCTGGCGTGGAGCGTTTTTGCCTTGTAACCTCCTTTAAATTCTTGTGAGTTTGGACTTCAATGATTACTCCCTGCTTCTGACGGAACCTGCAGATCTAATAATTCAAAAACTGGGCACGTGCTAAGTAAGCTATCGTATCACGAGGCCATAGCGCAGCTGCAAAACACAAAAAGGTCTCCAAATAAGTCACTGGGGTGTCGCCAGGCAGTAGAGAACACAGGATTAGAAGGGGGAAAAGGCGATCCTGATGAACAAGAAATAAAGTTATTTTAAGACCCTCAGAAAATACCAAAACTCACAGTGTTCAGAATTGACAATCAAAAAGCATACATTTGGGGTTTCCCTGGTGGCGTAGTGGTTGAGAGTCTGCCTGCCGATGCAGGGGACACGGGTTCATGCCCCGGTCCAGGAAGATCCCACATGCCATGGAGCGGCTGGGCCCGTGAGCCATGGCCGCTGAGCCTGCGCGTCCGGAGCCTGTGCTCCGCAACGGGAGAGGCCACAACAGTGAGAGGCCCACGTACCACAAAAAAAAACCAACAACACAAAAAGCATACATTTACTGGGAAGGAAGAGAAAGCTACTCAATTAGCACCAGAAATATGACCCATTGGTGCTTTATGGATTTATGATTGGCAGTTAGTTTTAAGGGAAAACATTTCTATTTCTTCCTCCCAAAACAAGTACTATAAATTACAGCAGACACTGCACCTTCTAGCCTAAATCCAAGTGTAACAACTGTGAACACACTGATCCATCTTCCCCCCGTTAGACGGGCTCCAAGCATGCAGTAGACATCCTCTGAATTCCATCTTCGCAGGAGTGGGAACTCCAGCAAGAGCTGGTTTATCCTCCTGGCCGGTCAGCTGAGCCACAAACTCCTCCAGAGCAGGAAAGTCTTGTACAAGCAGCCAGGCAAGGCAGCACAGAAGCAACCAACCAGAACCCACACCTGCCGGTGGAGCCACCTAACTCCAGCCTGTCTTCCTAAGCTATGGCCTTCTGAGGGGCTCTTAGGAGTTCCAGATTAGTGCAAAACTTACGTGTGATTTTTTTTTTCCCCAGATGTGCTCTATGGCAGATCTGAATCAATAGAAAGAAATAAAACTGTAACAGTTGGACTTCCCTGGTGGTGCAGTGGTTAAGAATCTGCCTGCCAATGCAGGCGACACGGGTTGGAGCCCTGGTCCGGGAAGATCCCACATGCCACGGAGCAACTAAGCCCGTGTGTCACAACTACTGAGCCCACGTGCCACAACTACAGAAGCCCGCGCGCCTAGAGCCCGTGCTCCACAACAAGAGAAGCCACCATAATGAGAAGCCCACACACCGCAACGAAGAGTAGCCCCCGCTCGCTGTAACTAGAGAAAGCCCGCGTGCAGCGACAAAGACTCAACGCAGCCAAAAATAAAATAATAATAAAATAAATTTTTTAAAAAAACAGTAACAGTTGCTCAGCCAAAACACAACACTTCCAGTGATGCAACGCTACCCAAGTGAGTCCCCAGTTTTTATCTGTTTGCCACTCAGTTTGGAGACCACTGCCCCAGAACACACATTACTGGCTCAGATACCAGCCTGGTACAGGAGAGGAGGGAGGTAGGAGAAGAAGGCCAATCTCTGCAGGCTCAGAGGTGTGCAGGCACAAGTGCTCTGCTTATAGGATATACTAAATTGTTCAATTACCTGAAGTTCACACAACCAAAAAGCTCCAACAAACAGATTTTTTAAATTACCTTTATATGTAACGGGCAATTATGACAATTCTGAAGAACGTCTAAATAAAGAGTACACTGCGCAGTGTTCCAATTTATTAAGCACAACGGCCTGATTTCCAGCCCTCCCAGCTGCAGGAGCCTCGGCTAAGTGGAAAACACATGCCAGGTCCTCAGGATCACAGAACACCGCGGGCTGGGCTGAGATCTGCGTCCCAGTCTGGGGCCCAACCACGGCAGCGAATGGAGAGTCCAGGGGCCTCAGAGGCCCCATCTTCACTTTAAGCGTTAGCATTAGGCAAAGGGTATCTGATCTTCCTTATCCCAGAGTAGACCCATGACTACCCAACCTCACAGAGAAACTTCAGCTTTTGTTTCAATGAATTAAATAACAATGTGATTCCACCTTTAAAACTTCTACCCTGGAACAGTTTCCACAGTGGGTTTCCTGTAAGCGAAGATGAGTCCAGCTTCCATATAAGGTTATAAAATGAAAAGGTATACATTTATAGAGATAAAATATACTATAAAGTGTGTTCTCATGAGCAGAAGTTTATGGTAGCAATAGGTTTCTGCTTTGAGAAATTTTAATCATCACATTTCAAAATTGCCACATCTTACAGGAAATCTTTCTTTTTTTACATCTTTATTGGAGTATAATTGCTTTACAATGGTGTGCAAGTTTCTGCTTTATAACAAAGTGACTCAGTTATACATATACATATGTTCCCATATCTCTTCCCTCTTGCGTCTCCCTCCCTCCCACCCTCCCTAGCCCACCCCTCTAGGTGGTCACAAAGCACCGAGCTGATCTCCCTGTGCTATGTGGCTGCTTCCCACTAGCTATCTACCTTACGTTTGGTAGTGTATATATGTCTGTGCCACTCTCTTGCTTTGTCACAGGAAATCTTTTTAAAGAAACGCACAGGCATCAGCTGGTAAAGGTTTTATTTTCTTCGAGGAAACTGGTTTTACGGCTTGAGTTTCTTAAACTGAGCTAACTTAAAAATCCAGAGAAATCATGTAATTCAAGTGAAAAAACAGAGCCCAGAAAGAAAACTGGCAGCAGGCTCATAGCTATTTCAGTGGCTGACCAGCTGACCTTTGCCACTAAATATTTGTAATAACTAATAGATAGCATTTATTAATAAGCACTTAACCTGTAGCACCTCTCCTCACCCTCACCACCTGATGAATGAAGCACCCCATCTCAGTCCTACTGAGGAGACCGCAACTTTAGAAGCTTAGGAAATGATCACACGGCTGGCAAGGGGTAGAGGGGGCTAGAACCTGGGAGGTCTGGCCCCAGAGCCCAAGCTCTTGGCACCGCAAGACGAAACTTGTACTGGCAGATCCAATTTATCGACTCTACTTTCTAGGAAAGTTGCCCTCTTAGACAGAGAAAACTCCTTCCACGTAACACAAATGAGATGCAAACGACCTTTAAAAAAAAAAAAACAGCCTGAGCCTGGGTGGGAGGGGAATCTGGGGGAGAATGGATACATTCTCAGCCATATGTATGGCTGAGTCACTTTGCTCTGCACCTGAAACTATCACAACATTGTTAATTGGCTATACTCTAATATAAAATAAAAAGGTTCTTTTTACAAAAAAAAAAACAGGCTTAAGAGTAGATGGGGGTGAGGGAGGAAGACACTGTAGTAATGAAAAAGCAGTATTTTAAAATTCCAGCATCAGTGTTATGGTCCACAATCTACAACAACCCAGTGCCTGGGGCCACCTGAAAGGTGGGTTTGTACCCAAGCCAGGGGACAGGGACACCTGGACTCCAGCAAGTCAAGAGAACTAGCTGGTCACGGGCCACACTTTTTATCCCATACCAATCCACTTCCGGAGATCAGCACAAAGAATCACAACCAGACGGCAAGGAACACTTGCCTTTCCATTTTCAAAACACTAAACTATGATCACAGTCATCATTTTGTTTTATTTAAACTATACAGCCTCCCACTAACCAAAGGCATTTTAAAGGGCCAGGAAGAAGGCTGTCCATCAAGTTATCAAGAGCTCTAAGAGGCCAAAGCATTGTCCTCTTCCAAATCCCAGTCCCCTGGAGAAGGAGCGGGGAGGGGCTCCTGTTCCCTCAGCAGGCCACTGTGTGAGAACCGGAGACACAGGGAGCAAGGCCAGGGACTGGCTCAGAAATGGCCAGACCTTCCAGACACAGCCCGTCTGAGACCATGGACACTGGGATCCCCTTTACTCCCCACCTCCATGGAGAAAACAGGACACAGGGGCTCGCGTTGGAAAAACCCACAGGCAAAAAGCCAAAGACAACATCCATCTAAAGCTGGAGAGATTCGCCCACAGGGCTGGGGGTTTGGAGCAGTTAGAGGGGTGCTGGGGTCAGAGCAAGGACAAAGGATTCCCAAGACAAAGGGGGAAGGGAGAGGGCAGGGGTCAGGAGGAAGGAACTAGGGAGAGGAGGAGGGATGAAGGAGGGACCAGCAGGAGAGGCCATGGGGAGGAGACAGGAGGAGGAGAAACGGGAAAAAGACAGGAGGAGAGGGGCGAGATGGAGGGGAGAGAAGAGGACAGGCAGGAGGAGAACTAAAAGCAAAGACAAAATGAGACAGCTTAGGGCTTCCCTGGTGGCGCAGCGGTTGGGAGTGCGCCTGCCGATGCAGGGGACACGGGTTCATGCTGCCCTGGTCCGGGAAGATCCCACATGCCGTGGAGCGGCTGGGCCCGTGAGCCATGGCCGCTGAGCCTGCGCGTCCGGAGCCTCTGCTCCACAACGGGAGAGGCCACAACAGTGAGAGGCCCGCATACAGCAAAAAAAAAAAAAAAAAAAAATGAGACAGCTGAGCTCCATGAAACGGTTGCCAAGCTGCTGCCCGTAAACCCACAATAACAACCACCGATACACTAATCCTTACCCCAAAAGGGGAGGAAAGGTCAGCAAGAACCGTAAAGCAGAGTTCCCAGGATCGAATTCCACATAAGCATCCTTCTTAATGAATTCTTTACAAAGGAGACCAACATCCTCTGGTAATAAGAACCCAGGATCATCATTCTTTTTAAAAGATGAGACAAAGAGATCAGTATAATTAGCAGCACTTCCAGACCATGACAGGTCAGGGTCTACTTCAATATTAAAGACAGTAATCACAGCAGTGGCAATGATACATAATCAGCCCTAGAGAGTAGAACAGCCCTTTCGCCATCCAAATTAAGAATTGTATTCCTTGTCTGGGACATATACTGTGAAGCAATCACTTTTATGGGTTCTTTTTCCAAAAGAAAAAGGACAAAGAACTTTAGTTCAATGAAAAAGAATTTTTCAAGCACAAGCAACTTCTATTAAGAAGTGTCTGTTTCATTGAAAAGAAAAGGTATTTTCACTTAATGGCAGTTCTGAAAAATAATATAAAAAAGTAGTGAGGCAATTTCTGAAAATCATTTATTGTAATATACCATATTAATAAAATAGAGGACAAAGACCATATGACCAGCTCAAGAGATGCAGAAAATGCATTTCACAAAATTTCAACAACCTTTCAGGACAAAACATTCAAGAAATTGGGAATAAAAAGAAACTTCCTCAACCTGATGGAGCGCATTTATGAAAAACTTACAGATAACATCAGACTTAATAGTGAAAGACTGAATGTTTTCCCCTATGATCAGGAACAAGACAAGGACGTCCACTCTTGCCACCTCCCTTTAACACTGTCCTGGAAGTTCTAGCCAGAGAAAATAAGCCGAAAACTACTTGCCGGCTGGGCAACCTCTAATTGGTTTCCATGAACCCACCTCTGCGGGGGTCGGCTGGGAGGATAAATTGCTATAATCCATGTAAATGCTCAATAAATGTTATCCACTGTTATCATTAAGAAAGAAGAATTTCCACTAAGATCAGGAACAAGACAAGGTTGCCCACTCTCACCACTCCTATTCAACATAGTTTTGGAAGTTTTAGCCCCAGCAATCAGAGAAGAAAAGGAAATAAAAGGAATCCAAATTGGAAAAGAAGAAGTAAAGCTGTCACTGTTTGCAGATGACATGATACTATACATAGAGAATCCTAAAGATGCTACCAGAAAACTACTAGAGCTAATCAATGAATTTGGTAAAGCAGCCGGATACAAAATGAATGCACAGAAATCTCTGGCATTCCTATACACTAATGATGACAAATCTGAAAGTGAAATCAAGAAAACACTCCCATTTACCATTGCAACAAAAAGAATAAAATATCTAGGAATAAACCTACGTAAGGAGATACAAGACCTGTATGCAGAAAATTATAAGACACGGATGAAAGAAATTAAAGATGATACAAATAGATGGAGAGATATACCATGTTCTTGGATTGGAAGAATCAACATTGTGAAAATGACTCTACTACCCAAAGCAATCTACAGATTCAATGCAATCCCTATCAAACTACCACTACCAAACTAGTTCCATTTTTCACAGAACTAGAACAAAACATTTCACAATTTGTATGGAAACACAAAAGACCCCGAATAGCCAAAGCAATCTTGAGAATGAAAAACAGAGCTGGAGGAATCAGGCTCCCTGACTTCAGACTATACTATAAAGCTACAGTAATCAAGACAGTATGGTACTGGCACAAAAACAGAAATATAGATCAATGGAACAGGATAGAAAGCCCAGAGATAAACCCACGCACATATGGTCACCTTATCTTTGATAAAGGAGGCAGGAATGTACAGTGGAGAAAGGACAGCCTCTTCAATAAGTGGTGCTGGGAAAACTGGACAGGTACATGTACAAGTATGAGATTAGATCACTCCCTAACACCACACACAAAAATAAGCTCAAAATGGATTAAAGACCTAAATGTAAGGACAGAAACTACCAAACTCTTAGAGGAAAACATAGGCAGAACACTCTATGACAAAAATCACAGCAAGATCCTTTTTGACCCACCTCCTAGGGAAATGGAAATAAAAACAAAAATAAACAAATGGGACCTAATGAAACTTCAAAGCTTTTGCACAGCAAAGGAAACCATAAACAAGACCAAAAGACAACCCTCAGAATGGGAGAAAATATTTGCAAATGAAGCAACTGACAAAGGATTAATTTCCAAAATTTACAAGCAGCTCATGCAGCTCCATATCAAAAAACAACCCAATCCAAAAACGGGCAGAAGACCTAAATAGACATTTCTCCAAAGAAGATATACAGACTGCCAACCAACACATGAAAGAATGCTCAACATCATTAATCATTAGAGAAATGCAAATCAAAACTACAATGAGATATCATCTCACACTAGTCAGAATGGCCATCATCAAAAAATCTAGAAACAATAAATGCTGGAGAGGGTGTGGAGAAAAGGGAACACTCTTGCACTGCTGGTGGGAATGTGAATTGGTACAGCCACTATGGAGTACAGTATGGAGGTTCCTTAAAAAACTGAAAATAGAACTACCATATGACCCAGCAATCCCACTACTGGGCATATACCCTGAGAAAACCATAATTCAAAAAGAGTCATGTACCAAAATGTTCATTGCAGCTCTGTTTACAATAGTCAGGAGATGGAAACAACCTAAGTGCCCACCATCGGATGAATGGATAAAGAAGATGTGGCACATATATACAATGGAATATTACTCAGCCGTAAAAAGAAACGAAATTGAGTTATTTGTAATGAGGTGGATGGACCTAGAGTCTGTCATACAGAGTGAAGTAAGTCAGAAAGAGAAAGACAAATACCGTATGCTAACACATATATATGGAATTTAAGAAAAAAATAATGTCATGAAGAACCTAGGGGTAAGACAGGAATAAAGACACAGACCTACTAGAGAATGGACTTGAGGATATGGGGAGGGGGAAGGGTAAGCTGTGACAAAGTGAGAGTGGCATGGACATATATACACTACCAAATGTAAAATAGATAGCTAGTGGGAAGCAGCCGCATAGCACAGGGAGATCAGCTCGGTGCTTTGTGACCACCTAGAGGGGTGGGATGGGGAGGGTGGGAGGGAGGTTCAAGAGGGAGGGGATATGGGGATATATGTATGCATATGGCTGATTCACTTTGTTGTACAATAGAAACTAACATGGTATTGTGAAGCAATTATACTCCAATAAAGATCTATTAAAATAAATAAAATGAAATACTTTGCCCAACATCAAAAAAAAGAGAAAGAAGAAGCAAGTGTTAGAGCCCAATTTTAGAGGCTGAAAGAGATTATCTAGATCTCGCTCAGGTTGGTTCCTCTAACACACTCTCCCAACACAGAACATGCTATTCCCTCCACCTGAATGGCACTGCCCCCTCCGTTTGACTGGCTACTTTTCCTTTAGCTCTCGGCTCCTCAGGGGAGCCTTCCCAAACTTCCTAAGCCACAAGTTCCTATGATAGCCCTCCAAGCACAGTGGCCTCATGGTCACAGTTACAACTTTACATTTGTTTGTGAAATTGCATTATGTCCATGTACACAACCATACTGTAGACTCCGGGGGGCAGGTCTGTGTGTCTGTTCACCATCCCCAGCACTGTGCCTGCCATTCATTCAACGAAATCACTGTGGCAGTTATCTAGAATAATCTTTACTTAAAACCAACTGATTATGGACTTTAATCACATTTACAAAATACCCTCACAATAACAGCTAGATGAGTGTTTGATTGCATAACTGAGGACTACAGCCTAGCCAAGTGGACACATTGAACTGACCATCACACCCCCTAAGATCAGGAACAAGGCAAGTATGTCACCTTTTACCACGCTTACTCAGCACAGCGATGAAAGTTCGAGCCAGTGCAATAAGGCAAGAAATGGAAATGAAAGGCACATGGGTAGGAAAGGAAAAATAAAACTGTCTCTATTTGAAAAAAACAAAACAAAACACTGTGCCAGGCACTCTGCTAGCTCCTGAGCATCCCCAGTTCACGTGATATATGACGTCCCTGACTTACAGCAGCTTCCATTCTATTTAGGGGAAAGGCTGGAAACAAAACCCATAAACCAGTGAGTAAGATCGTAGAAGAAAATAGGCAAGGGTGGTCCAGTGGTTAAGACTCTGTGCTTCCAATGCAGGGGGCGCAGGTTTGATCCCTGTTCGGGGAACTAAGATCCCACCTGTGGCGCTGCCACAAAAAAAAAGAAAGAAAGAAAATGGGCAAAAAATGGGCACACCATAAGTATTTGTCCAATAAAAGAATGACAAAGACCCTTCTCTAATTAGTTACTTAACTCCTAAAACTATCAAAGTAACTTTTGTTTGTATCAGACCACAATAGCACGGCTCTCCTCCATGGTTCCACAGTGCTATCTCTTCACTCTGCCAGGTTAACTTCAAAGGAGCATAAGCTCCCCAGAAGGTTAAAAGGCACTTCAATAGCCAGGGACAGATCTGGCCTGAAAGTGAGGAGACACTGCCTCTAATTCTCAGGACCAGAAACACATCAATTTTTCCCAGTTGCGACATGAGTCAGAGCAGCCACGGCTATCTCATGACCCAGGAATTCTGTTACACGGCTCTTGTGACTACAAGTTGTGATTTTAAAAGGTTCATGAATGTGTGATAAAAGAGAGCACAGGGAGGCTGCAGAGAAAGTCGGCTCCTGTGAGGCCGGCTGCTATTTCCAAATCCATGCCCTTCTATCACCCTGGTGGAGGGACGGAGCAACTTAAACCAGCACCATGAAAACCAACTGAGTTAAGATTGGAAAGCTCACTTTTGCCCTTCAGTCATTCGGGAAATATTTATTGAGCAACTATTATGTGCCAGGCACCATTATGTGCCCCCCTAGTACTGGGAATATAGCAGAAAATGAATACAACAAAAACCCCCGCCCTTGTGGAACTTGCAATCTGTGGGGAGTACCTATCTCAACAAGTTTTGTCCCCTATACTACACAGACAGGAATGGCCCTTTGGCTCAAGAGCTGAATGCCGAGTCAGACGTCTGCGTGCCTTCCACTGTCCAACTGAAGCCTTGCACAATGCTCTTTACCGTCAAGGAGCCACAGACAAAAATAACAGCAGTGATAGGCCACTGGAAAAAAACCTGCTGATACAGACAGGTAACCTGGTGTCAGGAAAGGCTTCCGAGGCCAATCTCAGGTCAGAACTAAAAGGTGAGTGGGAATTAGCCAGCCTGCCAGAACAGGCTGTGCAGAGATTGGGGGGGGGGCGCCGGGGGGTCCTCTACAGGAGAGGTAACAGCAGAGGAAAAGTCCCGGAGGAGGAAGAAAGCATGGCTCAGTTAGGGGAACTGAAAAAGCTCTGAATGGCTTCAGCAAAGGAAGGAGGGGCAGCAGCCTCTTTGGCCCCATGGGGAGTTCCTGAATGGGTTTGAAGCAGGGGAGGGATGGGATTCTATCTGCACTTTAGAAAGGTCACTTTAGCAGCAGAGTAGAGAAAATACTGGAGCAGCCAAGCCTAGCAGGGCATTAAGGGAGATCTGGGAGGCGACTGCCCAGAAGGGAGGGAATAACAGAAATGGAGAGTCAGGAAAAGGTCCAGGTTCCTGCCTGAGCAGCTGAGAGCAGTGGTGCCCTCCAAGTGACTAGGCAGACCCTTTTTATGGCGGGGAGAAGGCGGGGACGAGGGGGAGTATGTGGTGGCACTGGCGGTGGTAATGAGCTGGGCAGTGTCTGTGCATCTTAACATGGAGGTGTGCGGTGCGCAAGCCGGTAGGTAAATGGGTCCAGAACTCAGGAGAAAAGATTTGGGTTGTGATGGGAACCGAGGCCACAGGTGTGGTGGCCTGTAGGGGCAAAGTACAAGGCAAGGTGCTCACCTGAGGTGACACACCATGAGGACACCACCACTGAAAGGCTACACGGGGGCAGAGGAGGCTGCAGCCTGCCAAGGCGGGGTGGCGGAAGGAGGGCGAGGGAGGCCTTGAGGGTGTAGCTTTCCAGAAGCCAAGGGAAAAGAGTGTTTTGGGATGGAAACGATGCAAGTAGTGTACTCTGTGCTGTCAAAGGTCAAGAACGCCAGGACTGGAAGGTGTGCTCCGGGCTCAGCACCAAATTCACTGTGCTGGTGGTGGTGGAATCAATCATGGGCTCAGGCGCCCAATGGTAATAGGGCCACAAAGAAGAGGAGAGGACGTTTCAGCGAGACTGGCAGCAAAGAAGGGAAAAGCTATGAAAGGGGGTGAAGACATGGGGTCTAGGAAGATAGCAGAGAACTGGGTATGTTATAGGATAGTGGGTGGGGTCCACGGATAGATGATGCTCTCCTAAGAGACAGAAAGGAGGGCTGATCAACAAGCACCAGCCCTGAGTAGGTGGGATAGGATGCGATCCAACAAGAGGGCACAGATCAGCCTCAGGCAGGAAGAGGGTCCTTCCCTCACGTGACAGGAGGGAGGACAAGAGAACGGCACTCCCACGGCCGGCCGGGCATGAAGGCTGCAGGGCAGCTAGGCTGCTGTCTCCTGCTCACTCCGTTAAAAGTATCTACTGGGCTTCCCTGGTGGCGCAGTGGTTGAGAGTCTGCCTGCCGATGCGGGGGACACGGGTTCGTGCCCCGGTCCGGGAAGATCCCACACGCCGCGGAGCAGCTGGGCCCGTGAGCCGTGACCGCTGAGCCTGCGCGTCCGGAGCCTGTGCTCCGCAACGGGAGAGGCCGCAACAGTGAGAGGCCTGCATACCGCAAAAAAAAAAAAAAGTATCTACTGAAAGCAAGCGCTTAGGTATTTGAAAGAGACATGGGAAGTCTAGATCAGTCACTGCAGCAAAACGCAGAGAGAGAAGCCCAAGGAACCACACGGGAACTGCTGGGCGGAGCCCACGGCTCGGCTGAAGCTGCTTTTACACGGTCATCACGCTGGGTGACAGGTGATTATATAATTTCTCCAGCCATCCCCAAAATGCAGGGGCAGAGTTCTGCCAGGTGGCACCAAGGAAGGACAGCAGGTACTCAGTGAGGACAAGATAGGGTGGAAGGGGAGAAGCCAGGAACCTGGAGGGGGCAAGGAATGCGTGCAAAAGGCTGGAAGGACTGGAGTTCAGAGAGCAGGGACGTTACGCCTAGGATGTGAGGTGAAACAGATAACTCCAGGAGATGACACAGTCCAGCTGTGACAGGGGCAGTGGGTGAAGCAGGGTGGAGAAGCCACTGCTGGAGGGGAGACAGGCAAGGTGCTAGGTGAGTCATCAGAATCCAGAATGATTCAGAAGTAGGTCGGGGAAGATGACCTGAAGTCAAATGCTTAAGTCTTCCCAGGAGGAGGCAGTGAGGCTGGGAGCGAAAGGAGGAAGGAGGGGATAATACACCGAAACTCACCAGCCCCAAAGGAACAGGCTCAGAGCTTCTTCACTGAATGCCTGCTACATGCTGCCAACCAGCAAGAACAAGGCAAACCTTCCTATACATGCCCTTCTTTAATCCCTGCAATCACACTACACAGTCTTATTCTATAGATGGAAAAATCGAGGCTCATTGGCTAAGAACTCGCCCAGGGTCACAGTGCTGGACCCAGAATATGAGGTTCCGGCTTCTGACATCAAATCAGCTCGTGCCCACCACATTCACAGAGAAGACAGGGTAGATTGCATTATTTATGCCCCAGCAATCACATATGCCCAGGCAAGGGTTCTCTAATTGCACCTCACACCATCTCCGAGGAGGAGGGGTCAGGGGCCACCCGCTGGTGGCTAATAAGCGACCACCTGTCCTCCTGAATGGCTCACTGTACTCACTGAGATGGAAGGCCACAGTAATTACCCAGAGCCCATTAAAAAGAGCCCAGAACATGATGTGCTAATAGTTCCAGAATAAACTCATCGAAATATCTGTTTTTAAGGAAACACTAGTCTGGAATTTATATTTCTAAAAGAGCTAACTTGACCCTACTCAACAGGAAAAATCCCTTCCTTCCCACACTTCCAAACAAAGCAGCCAGCGTTTTAATTCCAATGACAATGGATTTTCATTTTTAGGAGGACAGTGGCCTACCACACTTTTTTAGGGAGGTAAAAAATATTGGTGCCACCGTCTCAGGGTGATTTAAAAAACAAAAACAAAACAACTCTGCCAGAAAGCAGCATGATTTTCTGTCCTCAAATACTTCAGATTCCAAGAGAATGCACCCTTCAAATTCTTTACCCATAACCTCAGCCTCTGACCCATCTGAAGCATGAACACCTGCTTTACAAGGGAACCTGCTAAGCATTCTTAGCTCAGTCCCTCCAAGGCTGCGGTGGACCAGCCGAGTCCCCTCACTTCTCCGGAGCTGTGGCTGTGTTTAGTTTCTCCCCTGTGCCACGCCTCAAGGCCAGCCTTGCAGGGAGGGAAATAATCTCAGATTGCTGATGTGAGCAACAGTGATAATGATAAACCTTGGATCAGCTGTTTAATCTTTTTTAATCTCCCTGGCCCCTGAAATTCTGATCCTCCCTGGGGGGAAAATGCTATCACCCACATCCATCATAAGGAAACCGGAAACGTACCTTCAGATAGCCCCAGTCTAATGTAGGAGAGAAGCATTTTTAAAATAGTCAATTTCCCAATGCCATTTGCAGCAACATGGATGGACCTAGAGATTACCATACTAAGTGAAGTAAGTCAGACAGAGAAAAACAAATAACACATGATATCACTTATATGCAGAATCTAAAAAATGATACCAATGAACTTATTTACAAAACAGAAACAGACTCTCAGACATGGAAAACAAATTTACAGTTACCAAAGGGGAAAGGGTGCGGGGAGGGATAAATTAATTTGGGATTAGCAGATACACATTACTATATATAAAATATATAAACAAGGTCCTACCCTATAGCAGAGGGAACTATATTCAATATCTTGTAATAAACTATAATGGAAAAGAATCTGAAAAAGTATATATATACATAAAAAAACTGAGTCACTTTGCCGTACATTAGAAACTAACAATATTGTAGATCAACTACACTTCAATTAAAAAAACATAAAAAATAAGAAATAAAATGGTCAAGTTCCAATAGGGCACTGTCTCCAGACACAGGTTAAGCAAATATGTGTACTTACACTGAGACAATATTATCGAGCCCTTTAAGAATCCCGGAAAATTTTCAATTTTGAAAATCCATATTCCTAAGGTTAACAATCATCAATTGTTATTGATACTGTGTTCTGAGGCGTATTGCTCCTCTGTCTCTTCGTCATCTGTTCAGTGGTTACTTCATGCTCATTGATTTGAGATGCACCTTCTGACTTCTGCCACGAAGCGTCGTTTCTCAGCCATAAAAGAAAATAGCATTCTCGTCCTTCCCACTGTTTAGCTCCAGCTTGAGATGAGGACGCCTCCACTCATTTCTTTGGTGTTGGGAAAACTTAAACCCCAGTGCCCCTACCAACCACTTGACCAACAAATTGCATGTAACGATTTTTAACACCAGGATTCTTAAACTGTGTAAATGCTTTGTGATGTTAAAAATTCCACTTAGAATACATGTAAGATTGAAGGCATCACACTAGATCTTCTTTGCTCGTGGCTTCCCTCACCCAGCGCCAGGTGTCCCGAACTGCCAGCCACCGGGCCACAACACATCTTTCCACTGGCCTTCAGCTGCTACCACTCTCCCTAGGCCTGTACCAACCTCTCCTCTCTCCCTGCTTCCACTCCTGCCCCCATACCCTGGCTCTCCACACAGCAGCTGGGGGATCGGTGAAAAAAGTCAATCAATTCATGTCACTCGCCTGTCCAGAATCCTCCAGCAGCTTCCTTCCAATCATACTTGGATTAACATTTCAATTCCCGACCAGGGCCCGGAAGGCCAGTGAGATGCAGGCTTGTGCTGACCATCCCCCTATCCGTGTCCACTTACCCAGAGGGGTGCTGCCCTCCAGCCACACTGGCCTTCTTGCAGAGGCCTGGGCACTTGCTGTCTGCCCTACCTGGCACTCTGTTCCTCCATATTTTCCCATGGCTCATTCCCCTCCCCTCACCATTACTGGGTCTCTTCTTACCCACAACGTTTGCATCTCTCTGGCCTGCCCCCAGACCTGGACTGTCTGTTTACTGTCAAATCTCAAGGCCTGGCCCAGAGAAGCCACTCAACACACACTTAGCAATCATTCTTCTAAGGAGACCTCCAGCTCCTACCCTGCCAAGAACACCCTCACTCCAACCAAAGGTGACTCTTACCTGCAGAAGGCCGATGAAATCAGAACTAACCACCTTTCTGGAGCAAACATGAACCACTCAGCAAATACATCGGATGTGGCATGTACACATCTCTGCCCACAGCCCGGAGCTCCAGCACCTGCACCCACCAGTCTGTAAGGTTCCTCTTCTCCAGATAAAGTTAGGAAAATGAAAAGAGACTGTTCCTGTTTTTCTTTCCCATTCTCTCAATTGGCAGAGATATCAATGTGAATAATTAGTTGCCCAGTTCAGTATCACTTTTCTCATGCTGATCTCACTCTATAGTTGGAGTTTGGGGTGTTTTTTTTACCTTTTTTGCAACTAAATACTTTTTTAAATTCAAAAAAGTATTTTTCTACAATAGTTATATTTACTCTCTCTTGAAGAAAAATGCCTAGGTTACAGAAACTTTTCTCAAGATCTACTTCTGACAGTTATAGCCATCATTAGAGTAAGAAAAGATGCTAATGTATGAACATATTATTTCATTATTTTTGAAATGAGAATATAATGCTGTGTCATAGCTACAAAATTAATATAAATATTTCAAAATATCAACACTTTGAAATAAACATGAGGAAACTTCTATAATGAAGCCTGCATCACTCTGAGCTTTAAAGAATATACATTGAGGTCATATCATATAACAGCACATTTCCTGCAGAAATTCAGGCTCCTAGAACAATAATTTAAGTCAATCTGATATTGATTCTATCTTGTGATCCCAAGCTGCGATGTAGGTTACTATCAAAAGAAAGGGAGAGGGGGAAGGGACATGTGGAAGCTGACTGATAAAAGCTGGTCAATGAGATGCAGGAGAGGTCATCAGCAGAACCAACAAGGCACAAATCGTGTGCCAAACTAAACAACAATTACCCGTGCTCCAGGCCAGCTCATCGATCTGTTCGGGCTTAGAGTGGCCCTGCAGCCACCGCTGTGCCACAGGAATGAAGAGGGCATTTAAAACGGACACTTGGCCAAACAACCTCCAGTGTAGCATCACCCTCGGACTTACCTGCCCTCCTTATACTTTCTAGAAATGCCAAGGTTCACTTTTACCCTAAAACGGGCAAACTTTCTTCCTGCCCTACTGTGTCTTTTTCTAGTTCCACACAGGGTTAAATAAAAGGGCCTAAAAGGAGAAAATAAGGAAGTATGGAAGGGAGGGACAGAGGGAGCACCAGGGGAGTGAAAACAACACAGAAATAGAGAGACAGAGGGAGGGGAAAAGACACACAGAGAGAAAACAGAGAGAGAGACAGAAGGAACAGCAGAGAGAGAGAAAATAACACCGAGGGAGTGACAGTGAGAGGGAAAAAAAAGGAAAAAGTTCATGGGAAAAAAGGAATAATGTGTTTCATGGAAAAGCTATTTGTTTCCGAGTCGCTCTTTTTTCCATGTACTGTATCATGCCATATGTGGGAAGTGAGGGAGGCTGGAACTCCGCCTAAGAACATCTGCCAGGGACCTTAAAAGCCTTAATAATAGCACAGCTGGTGTCCCCAGCCTAATGAGCTCACCACCCACGTGACCCCCCTTCCTCAGAGGCTCCTCCAGGGAAACGAGGGGCCGAGGGCTGGCCCAGGCCCGCCTCCTGCCCTCCCCCACGTCCAGGCTCTCCTTCCTCCACTGCCTTCGCCCTCCCTTTCCTGAAATCACCCCCACCCGTTTTCCTGAGCTAACTTACTCTGATTCCCCCAGCTCCTCGGAACAGAGAGGTTCTTAACACGAAAGGCAAATATCAGAAATAAAAGAGGTGGACATCCCTACAGACCTTCTGGACATTAAAAGCACAATAGTTATGCCAATAAATAATTCAACAGCTTAAATGAAATGGACACACTCCTTGAAAGAGGCAACTTGCCAAAACCAACACCAGAGGGAAGAAAAGGTCTGAAAAGCCCAATATCTATTAAAGAAATGCAACTCCTAAATGAAAAACCTTTCCACATTCAAGGAAAGGCCAGGATGCCACCACGTGGGCCTTTCTGCCAGGGTACAGGCCCCTCCAGGATCTCTGGCGATTCACTGTCTCTGACAGGGAGGCTCTCGGCCAGCTTGACTTTCCCACTGATCACTGCCTGTAACTAGGAGGAAACCATGCACACAAAATTGGAAAGGAGGGTGCTGGGGTATGGGAACAAAGAAGTGAAGCTTTACAAGTTTGGGAAGTTTTAACCCTCGCTGGTATAATTTTTTGAAACCAATTCCCATCACAGTGCACTTTTAAAGGCCCTCTGGGACTTGAACAAACGGCACCTTAGCATCAGGATGGGCAAGGATTTCAACTTCTAAGGGGAAACCTATTGGAAATTGACAGAGAGGAGACTCCAGTTGGCCCTGACACGGTATCCATAGTAATTGGAAGAAGCTGAAAAATCTGCGATCTCTCTCTCAGTCCGAGCAACACATCCCAACCACAGTGAGGAGCCAAATGGACATGATACGTGGGGCTTATTCACCAGAAAAAGACAAAGGAGGCCACGTTTCAGAAACCGCGCTCGGTGATACACAATACCATGGATGTCTGTAAGCACGTACTGAGGCTAGCAAATTACATGATTCTATCCCTGCCTACCAGGTAATTATATCAACAGCAATCACATGATTAGCTGGAAGGTAGGCAATCATTAACTTTTCCTACTGTTAAACACGGTTACACACCAAAAGACAGTGTTTTATACCTTGTTAATGCCATGAATAAGCTATCTAAGCCTTGACAACTTCCTGTTTTGATTTATGACACCAATGCCACTCCTGCCATAAGTTAACATGGCAAAATTCACAAAACTTTAAAGAACAATTATGGTATTTTAAGGACTATAAGCACTTTTATACAGTATTCCCTTTTGTTGAAATGTTTAATAAACTGAGAATCCTTTCCAAAAATAAGAGTTGTTTCCGTTCGCAAAACACCAAAAGCATTAACAGAATCAGTATATTCTTTATCAACCTTGTCCTTCCACTTTCACTCTTTTTAGGTTATACATCCAAGGTCAAGTCTATGGTTCTCAAGTCTTAGGGACTCCTCCTGGCTCCATCTTCGGGCCCATAACAGTACACCTGGCCAAGCTGTATTTGGGCATCAGGCAAAAAGAAAATTCAGTAATACCGATTATGTCTTTATTTAAAATTTTGATTTTTTTCATCACTGATTTCTTTACATTAATTTAGATTTTTTTTGAAATATTGCACTAAAATACTATTGATATTGATTACTTAAATTTTTTGGCAACTCCCCCGCCCTTAAATTTTGTACTGTAGGCAAGTGCCTCAGTCACTTTAACTTAGCCAAGGTCCTAGCCCACAATAATAACAATACACCTTGGGTGAACCAATGAAGCAGAATAAACACCCATGCTCCCTGTCAGAGACTGGACAACAGCTGCCTTACGGACCATCTACTAGGGGTATGTATGTGTGTGTGTTCTAAATGACTCCAAGGGGAAGGGGGATTGGTAGGAAAGCCACAAGTTCGAGCACAGTTAAATTCTGTGGAATAAATATTTTACATCATGTTGCATTAAAATCTAACAGTGGCCAAATTAACTAGGATCTTTAATTATCTTACACATTCAGCTCCATTAATTTTTACTTACATATACACCTTATACAGTCAATACTCCCTCAGAGGTAACCACCACTATTCTGATCCTTATTACAGGATAGTTTTGCCTGTTTTTTTTGTTTTACTTTTTGTTTTATTTATTTATTTTTGGCCGCACCACGCGGCATGCGGGATCTTAGTTCCCCAACCAGGGATCAAACCTGCGCCCCCTGCAGTGGAAGCGCGGAGTCTTAACTGCTGGACCGCCAGGGAATTCCCTGCCTGCTTTTGAAAACGGAATCCTACAGTGTATAATTTTGTGTCTGGTCTCTTTTGCTCAGTATTTTGCCTGGAACTTTCATCCATCTGTTGCATGGATTAGTATTTCATTCCTTTGTATTGCTGAGTAGTGCTCCGTTGTGTGGATATACCAATTTGTGTATACAGTCAGCAATAATTAATGGACATTTGGGCTTCTTCTAGTTTGGAGCTATTGCTAGTAAAGCTGCTAGGAACTAAGTAAAGAACACTGGTTTCTGCTGAGTGTATGCCCAGAAGTGAATCACTGGGTCATAATATATACGCTCAGCTTTAGTAAATATTGCCAATGTTCCCAGTGTTTGTTCTTCTTTGCATGCGGTGCATGAGGATTCCAGCTGTTCCACATTCTCACCAGGGGTTGATATTGTCAAATTTCTTATTTTGTCCATTCTGGTGGGGCTGCAGAAGCATCTTTGCTAAAACAAGTGATTTCTAATTCCAATTTTACCACGATTCTACAGCTCCAATAGTACAAACCGTAAAACCTCAAGTAAGATGTACGTGAGTCACAAAGCGCAGAAAAATCTCTAATTCACAGCTCATTATTTCAGGAATTCATAAAAATATGGACACAAGCAATATGTGAGACAAACACACATGATGCTTGGCAAGGAAACCTGAACACATTCATGAATACCAAAGGAATTCTTACAGTCAATGTGTTACTGTAAGATGTTTACAAGGCTAAGCCAGCATCTCTCCTGAACCATGGAGAAACGAGTGATACAACTCTACAAATAAATGCACACCTATTATGTATGAACGAACCCAAAGAACATTTTAGCCCTTATCCTCCTTGGCCTCTCACAGCAGAGGGACCCTATGAACCCCACCTATCGCCACAAGAACACTCTCTCCCAGCATTTCTGGTCTCCTCCTGGTCAATCTCTGTGAGTGCTTCTACATGTGGTATCACCACTGTCCACACGGGGATAGCCCCCAGACCCTAACCTCACACTCAGATCTTTCTACTGAGCATCAGCCCCAGACGTCCCACTGCCCTAAATACCTCCCCTTGGAAATCTCACGAGCACATCAAACTCAGCACATTCACAATAGGATCCTCCAGGCCTTCACCCCTACACAACTGATTGATGTTAATCCAATGTGGAAATCTTGGCCCCAGGCTTGACTCTGCCCCCCTCCCCGAACCCTACCACCATCTCCCCGAAGAGCAGGGCTCATCCCCTCAACATCACTCAAAGGAATCCACTTCTTTCCACCCACAATATCACTTACAACCCCAGGTGAAGTCACCACGCTCTCTCTCCCTGGGTAAAGCCAGGGCTTTCACTGCAGGTCTCAGTCAACCAGGAGGTGGATGAGGCCTGGGACCACACGCCGGCCTGGGCACGTTCACCAAGGGAAAGCCAGCCACCTCCCCTAAACGACACCCCTGCCCTGCCACGGCTTTCTCTTAGGAAAGTCTACAAACTGCATCCCTTTTCCGCCCTTGTGAACAAATGTAGCTGCAGCTTCAGAGTTTATGAGGGAAATTCTGAGACTTGATTATCCTCGTCATTCTCTGTCTTGCTGCCTCTTGCCAAATAGAGAATCCAGTATATCATAAACGATAAAGGTCTGACTATAAGATAACCAAACTCCCAGGGATATTTATTTTCTTTTTTCCCTTCCATAGGAGTATTATTTCTCTTCTAGTATCAAGAGACTTACCCAGCTAAAAGTTTTTCGTGTCATGGATAGATCTAGAGATTGTCATATTGAGTGAAGTCAGAGAAAGACAAATATCATATGACATCACTTATATGTGGAATCTAAAAAAATGGTACAAATGAACTTATTTACAAAACAGAAATAGAGTCACAGATGTAGAAAACAAACTTACGGTTCCCGGGGGAAAAGGGGGGAGGGATAAACTGGGAGATTGGGATTGACATATACACACGACTATATATAAAATAGATAAGTAATAAGCACCTACTGTATAGTGCAGGGAACTCTACTCAATACTCTGTAATGGCCTATATGGGAAAAGAATCTAAAAAGTAGTGTATATATGCATGTATATAGCTGATTCACTTTGCTGTACACCTGAAACTAACACAACATTGTAAATCAACTATACTCCAATAAAACTTTCTATTTATTTACTTTTTTAATGTTTTTTTTTTTTACGGTATGCGGGCCTCTCACTGTTGTGGCCTCTCCCGTTGCGGAGCACAGGCTCCGGACGCGCAGGCTCAGCGGCCATGGCTCACGGGCCCAGCCATTCCGCGGCATGTGGGATCTTCCCGGACCGGGACACGAACCCGTGTCCCCTGCATCGGCAGGCGGACTCTCAACCAATGCACCACCAGGGAAGCCCTCCAATAAAACTTTTTAAAAAATAAAAAGTTTTTCATGGTAACATTCAATAGTTGCTATGACATTCCTCTTGTACTTGTAAAGTAGCTCCTCGTTTAATAATACAAACTATTTTCCTACCTTGCAAGTATAGTATAAATACATCCACTGCATTAGCCAGCACTTTAGCCTATTTTCCCAATGATCTGTTTGTCATTCCTTATCTACTGTTGTAGTAATAAGAATATTCTCCTTATTTTCTCAAATAGAAAGGTATTTTCTCAAAATTTTAACACAAACTACACTTCTCCCTTTAAGAGACCTTTGAAATGTCTTGATATTTGTGTCCAAATATCAAGTCAAAGGGATTTCTCTAATACCTTGGGATTCTTGCAAAGTTAACCCTTTCTCCTCAGAGCCAAAGGAGGGAAGATAGTTGTCAGATGAACAAAAATCACTGCCTTAGATCATGGGGGCCATTCCTGCTAGTATCGCAAAGATGAAGGCCAGCACACACCCCTAGGGCGTGGCACAGATATGTGCTCCAAAATTATCTGTGGATGAATGGATCATAACAATGGCTAACACAGAATGCTTACTGAGTTAAGCGTACATATTAATTCATGTGATCCTCTTAAATAACTATATGAGGTTATCATATAAGGTAATGATTCAGGAACTCGCTATCATAAACAGTTCTTTGCTGGGTTCAACATATCTAGCCCCGACAAAGCACCAATCTTAAAGTGGGGAATAAAAAAGGAACACGGCTTCAAACACATCAACAGTATGGTAGTTTATCCAGACACATTGTTAAATCTGGACGTTTTTATTTTTTTACCAAATGAAAAAAAAACAAGGCTATACACTACTCAGGTCCATAAAGCAAAATTTTACAATTCCCATAGTACTCAGCCTTTTATTGAAAACATTCTAGATACAAAGGTTGAAATGAAATACCCACCGTCCAGATAACAATCTTTTCTTCTCTGCAATGAAAGCCAGTAAGCCAGTTGTCTCAGAAATTCTGCACCCAAATGTAGCACTCACAGGGCACCAGTGAGTCATACATGTAACAAATTGCTCATTTTCCTGCTCCCCACCTTTCCTCTAAATCATTACGGCTGCTATCCCAGAATCATAGGTTTGCTTTTTTGTTTGTTTGGTGTTTTTAATCCCCCATCACAAAGCTTACCAATTCCAACTTTGTTCCAATTTCGTAACTCAACAAGAATCTGCCTGTCCCTTTAGTTTAAGTAAACCTCCAGTTTTCTTCCCAGGTTTGAAATTCTCCAACGAAAGCAAGGCCCACATCTTTGGACTCCTCTTTTAATTGAGGGAAAAAAAAAAAACAAAGGCCCTTGCCATTCTAACTGTCCTGCCAGATTTCTGCCAGTGTCAGACCACCACCACCCCACCCCCACTGAAAGTCAAGGTCCGAGGAGAAAACCAAATTCACTGTTAGAACCCTGTATTCAGAATCACAAAATGTAATGGATTGTCTTCCTGAGTTGCCCTTCTGTTTTATCCTCTTTGGTCCTCCAACTCACACACTCCAATTTCCATTCAAAATAAAGAAGGTGAGGGAAAAATGGAGGCAAAGACCATAAACACAGAGACCCTAAAACACTGGTAGCATCTAGAAACCTTATTAACCTGAATCCCACTACACTTGCTAAATAAATTAAATGTGACGCCCCCAGAGTTAAGCAGCAATCAAAAGCAAGGGCTGAAGCAAGAACTCCTATTACCAACCACTTTTCAGGAACTCCCCACAGCTCAAAGCAAGGCAAAGACCACGGTTAGTGCTGGGAGGATAACAGAATGAAGGGAGAAAAGTGACTTGAAATAACCATGTCACAACCATTATGATGGCAACTATAAAAAACAAAAACAAAAACAGAAAATCGGACTTCCCTGGCGGTCCAGTGGTTAAGACTCCATGCTTTCAACTCAGGGCTCATGGGTTTGATCCCTGGTCAGGGAACGAAGATCCCACATGCCGTGTGGCTAAAATAATTAATTAATTAATTAATTATACATAAAGTAAAATTAAAAAAAACAGAAAATCACAAGTGCCAGTGAGGATGTTGAGAAATTGGAACCCTTGTGCACTGCTGGTGGGAATACAAAACAGTGCACTCACTGAGGATAACGGTGTGGTGATTCCTCAAAAATTAAACACAGACTTACCATAGGATCCAGCAATTCCACTTGTGGATACATACCCAAAAGAAGTGAAAGCAGGGACTCTAACAGTTGTTTGTGTACCCATGTTCATAGTGGCCTTACTCACAACAGCCAAAAGATGGAAGCAACCCAAGTGTCCAAAGATGGATGAATGGGTAAACAAAATGTGGTACATACATAACAATGCAATAACATTCAGTTTTAAAAACGAATGAAATTCTGGTACGTGATACAACATTATAAACCTTGAAGACATTATGCTAAGTGAAATAAGCCAGATACAAAAAGACAAATACTGTATGATTCCTCTTATATGAGGTTGCTAGATATTCAAACTCATAAGAGACAGAAAGTAGAATGGTGTTTGCCATGGGCTGAGGAGAGGGGGAGAATGGGGAGTTAGTGTTTATTCAGTACAGAGTTTCACTGGGGTAAGATGAAAAAGTTCTGGAAATAGATGGTGGTGATATTTGTACAACAATGTGAATGTACTTAATGCCACAAAACTGTGCACTTTAAAATGGCTAAAATGGTAAATTTTATGTTATGTTTACTTTACCACAATTTTTTTAAAGAAACAAAAATGGTCACTGCATTAGGGATTTCCCTTCATCTCTCAGACTGGAGGACTTGGGCACCTCTAAGGGAAAAACAGAATTTGGCAAAGATAGGTTATCTGCTCCCACACCCCACAGGAGGTTATGGAAGGGGCACGGTAGCCCTGTGGCGCTGCACCTGCTAAGGAAGCAGGAGGGAAGATGGTAGGGTGAGGAGAAAGTTACATATACTGGGGTCAGATCCACTCACCTTCCATCTGGCTCCCATTCTGTCATTCTTGTGGTCTCCCATATTCACAGTGCATATGAGCCAGCACTTAAGATTTACTCTTCAAAGGGTAGGTAGGTGGATAGGTAGGTGGATAGATGGATGGATACATGAATGGACATTTCAACTACTTGGCTAGAATTTGAGAACTGCCTATGACCGCTCTGGCATATTTTTAAGAACTCAAAACACCTCCCAATGTTGGGGTAGGGAGGGTAAACCACTGGTTACATTTTGGGCTGCTTTTCTCACTACTGATTTAGAATGACAGTTTGTCCCTTCCCTCTTGGGTCCTCCGATTATACAGTTCACTGCATACAAGTGAAGGAAGCGAAGAGGTGGGTGTTGGGAAGAGAGTGGATTCAGCAATCTTTTCTGAAAACCCCAGCCCCTTTCTTTTCAGTGGAGGGCAAGGGGTTGAATCCAGCTTTGAGCACCAATTCTCCCCAGCAACGCAGGGAGCAAGTGTGTGCTGGCTACTTACTCTTCCCAACATACGAGAAGTCTGGCCTTGTGCTTCTGAAAAGAACATTCTGTGTAACCATGAAGGAATGTCTAACGATTAACACCACCTGGGGACGTGTTTAAAATGCAGATTCAGATTTAGCAGGTCCCGGGCAGGGTCTGCCATTTTGCAGGTCTAACAAGCTCCCAGGTGATGCTGAGGCTGCAGGCCGACCCACCACACATTGAATAATAAGGCCTTACACTCCTGCAATCAGCTGGAACCATGACAGCAGGGACCAAAATCAGGCAGAAACAGCAACAGTCAGGATCTCCCTCTAATGAGCATCACCCTCCTCCCACTGCCATTCTCCACCCAGGCCACAGCCACTTGGTTCCACCATGAATCTGGACCCTTTGTCACTTTGGGATAATTAGCCAAGCCATCTGCAGTCACTCACTCCCAGCTTTTCTCATCATACTGAAGACAACTGATGCTCCTGGAGCTCAAAGAAATTTTTGCTCCCCACTCCCCAAGAAAAGTTTCCCCATGGTCCTCAAACAGAAACTCGAGGATGGCTTCTGCATTCATTGCTTACCTGCTCCTCTTGGCTAAAATGCATGATTCAATAATACAAGTGAAGCCAAACTATTTTCAATACTCTAGGGAGACATTTTAGCTTTGGCCACATCACAAACTGGAAATTTTGGGGGAAGGACCATAATAAAAGGAGGCGAGCATACACTAGATCATGCCTCCTCTACTTTTTGCAAAACTGAAAAACTGAGAGCTTGCAGGATGCTACCATTAAAAAAAAAAAAAAATCCAAGCCCACCCACAGTATATGCTGTTGATATTAAAGAGCTGCCTGGAAGGACTTTTTTGACTTTACCAAAACATCAGAGGAACTGATGGAGAACCTCGAAAATCCTCTGGTTCTCCATATGCATGGATGCTTCTTCTCTCCAAACCTGGAGAGAGAAGAAAAAATAAAATCTCATATTCCTATTCTAATCAGTACCTATTTTAAAAGCTGCAAATACACCTGCATCTATGTTATCAAATGTAGAATTTACCAATAGCTAATCTGTGTAAACACAAGTCAGGAGACAGTGGCTTTTTTTTTTACGGTCTTTTTTTTTTTTTTAAATAAATTTATTTATTTACTTATTTATTTTTGGCTGTGTTGGGTCTTTGTTGCTGCATGCGGGCTTTCTCTAGCTGCGGCGAGCAGGGGCTACTCTTCGTTGCAGTGCACGGGCTTCACATTGCAGTGGCTTCTCTTGTTGCAGAGCACGGGCTCTAGGCGTGCGGGCTTCAGTAGTTGTGGCATGTGAGCTCAGTAGTTGTGGCTCACGGGCTCTAGAGTGCAGGCTCAGCAGTTGTGGCACACAGGCTTAGTTGCTCCGCGGCATGTGGCATCTTCCCGGACCAGGGCTCGAACCCGTGTCCCCTGCATTGGCAGGCGGATTCTTACCCACTGCACTACCAGGAAGCCCTCCACAGTCATCTGAGATCCCACACCAGGTTTTAGGACTTAATTAAGTTCAGGTCCTTGATGTCTCATCGCAGATAGAATTCAGTGAGAGACAAAGTGATAGGTTAGAAGCGGATTTATTTAGAGAGAAACAAACCATCACAAAGCCATCTCAGGAGGCAAAAGCACACCAGTGGCATTTTGTTAGTCAACAAAATCACACTATCTACTAACTAAGCCTAGGCATTAGGAGAAGTACAATAAAGAGGGAAGGGCTCTGAATGGCACGCTAAAGGATACTCGTCAGAAAAAGTCAAACCACTTACTCCACATGTTCGCAGTTATGTCCAACTAATTCTTTTTTTTTTCTTTTTCAATTCTTTTATTTTTCGTTGCATTGGGTCTTCGTTGCTGCCCGCGGGCTTTCTCTAGTTGCGGTGAGTGGGGGCTACTCTTGGTTGCGGTGTGCCGGCTTCTCATTGCAGTGGCTTCTCTTGTGGAGCACGGGCTCTAGGCATGCGAGCTTCAGTAGTTGCGGCACGTGGACTCAGTAGTTGTGGCGCATGCGCTTAGTTGCTCTGTGGCATGTGGGATCTCCCTGGATCAGGGATCGAACCCGTGTCCCCCGCATTGGCAGGCGGATTCTTAACCACTGTGCTACCAGGGAAGTCCCTCAACTAATTCTTTTTTTCAAAAAAGATTTCAAAGCCCCCTGAATACCCCGAGCAGGGTCTTCCTTAACATTCAAATCCAGATAATTTATATTCTGGTGGTTCTTTAATTTACTCATATACCTATTTCCCCTAAAAAATGGAGCATCCTTTCCAGATGTCAGTACAAAATCCATTTCCTCTGGGAAGATTACCTTCTGCTGTGAAGTGTCCTGGCGTATCATAAAATCTGGAACTAGAAGAGATCCTAGAAATAATCCAGTTCCAAGACTGTCAAACTGGGGTACAGGTGCTTATGCTGTGGGGAGCCCCCAGAGCCCCAGGGAAAATAAGGTGCATCTTCCCTGAGCGCTTTTTGACTCAAGGCAGCAATTTAAAGCATTTTTATACTAAAATACGTAAGATGAATCCTGCATTCCATTCTACATCAAAGGAATCGCTGAGGGCTTCCTTGGTGGCAGAGCGGTTAAGAATCTGCCTGCCAGCCGCATAGCATAGGGAGATCAGCTCAGTGCTTTGTGACGACCTAGAGGGGTGGGATAGGGAGGGTGGGAGGGAGACGCAAGAGGGAGGAGATATGGGGATATATGTATATGTATAGCTGATTCACTTTGTTATAAAACAGAAACTAACACACCACTGTAAAGCAATTAAAAAAAAAAAAAGAATCGGCCTGCCAATGCAGGGGACACGGGTTCAAGTCCTGGTCCAGGAAGATCTCACATGCCGTGGAGCAACTAAGCCCATGCACAACAACTACTGAGCCTGTGCTCTACAGCCTGTGAGCCACAACTACTGAGCCTGTGTGCCACAACTACTGAGGCTTGTGCCACAACTACTGAGCCTGTGTGCCACAACTACTGAAGCCCACGCGCCTAGAGCCCGTGCTCCACAACAAGAGAAGCCACGGCAATGAGAAGCCCGTGCACTGCAACAAAGAGTAGCCCCCACTCGCCGCAACTAGAGAAAGCCCGCCAGCAGCAACAAAGACCCAACACAGCCAAAATAAATAAATTAATTAATTAAATTAACTAATTAATTTCAAAAATAAAAGGAATTGCTGAAGTAACACTGAAAAGTCGTGGAAATCTCAGGCTGAGCTCCCCCATCCCCCTTTCCAGGGTTCCTTTGCCCTGAAGGTTATGAGGGCAAGTTTCAGAAGCATGAAGAGAATCCATTCCCTAGCTTGAGACACGGAAACCAAAAGACTTTCTCAAGGCTGTGAGTGGCCATCTGAAAGGTCACTGCCCCTAGATAGTCTTCAGAGAGATTTACAGTGCTTCTCACCACCACCCAGGTGAGTCTGGGAGCAGTCTTTCCTAGAATGCCAGACTAGAAGCACAAACAAGGATTTTAAGAGCTCACTTCCCACCCAGTTCCACCCTCTTCTACCTCAGGTGCAGTATTAACAAACACATAATTAAATAGGCTTCTCAGTGAATAATGAAGCCACACAGCCCTTCAAAAACACATGTCAAACCCTTTCTTTAACCAGCTACACATCATTTGGTATTATATGTAGCTCAGAGGCATCTAGATTGACACATATGCTATTATTTACTGTCTCTTTGCTAAAGCTTTGAATTTTTCAACAGTGCAGGTGGCCTCCATTTGGATACACCTAATAAGAAGGCAAGTCAAAATAGGGAACATTTATTCAAAAAGAAGAAAAAAGAGTGGGGGAGGAACCAGAAGACCCATTCACAGTGTATCTCTATACAACAGACACTCACCCAAGATAAAATCTAAGAACACACATGAGCCTTGGGCTTGGTGGAGATAGTTCTCTCCCTAACATCTGAATCTCCTTAAAAGAACCATCCCTGGGCTTCCCTGGTGGTGCAGTGGTTGAGAGTCCGCCTGCCGATGCAGGGGACATGGGTTCGTGCCCCGGTCCGGGAAGATCCCACATGCCGCAGAGCGGCTGGGCCCGTGAGCCATGGCTGCTGAGCCTGCGCGTCTGGAGCACGGGAGAGGCCGCAACAGTGAGAGGCCCGCGTATCGCAAAAAAAAAAAAAAAAAAAGAACCATCCCTTTGTCCTCCCACAAAAATCATGATGCATACCAAATACAGATGAGTTAAATAGATCAGGGTTCATTTTCAAAACCAAGGGTCATGTAATCGTATATTTGAACAGGCTGGCCACTGTAATATTATCCTCAAGTTTATTAAGCTGCAAGACAGGTGAAAGGCTTGATTTAATATCTGCAACCCTCAGTGAGTTTAAATGAACTCTTCACCCTTCAATGCCTTTCTCATTGGAGCCCTATAGGAGAAATAAAGAACTGCCCCTTCAGGAAAAGCGGCCACCAACCTGCTTGCCTTCCTCGGCTGTCTTCCAGGCTGTATGGTGCCAAAGAATAATCAAGTGTATGAAAACACCAACAGCTGATGGGGCAGAGAAAGCCCAAGGTCTGCTGCCCATCTTGGGAGCAGGCAGTCAAGATGGGAAGCCCAGAGGGTTAATGCCAGACTCATCTAACAATTACAGAGACCTACTATGTGCAAAGTCGGGGTAGGGGCTCAGAAGAAAGTCCACATCAGATGGCAAACAGTAAAAGGTTGCTAGTTTGGAAACTGAAAGTTTAGGAACTCCTCGGAATGCGAACAATGCTATTTTATTTTCAAAGTCCTTTTACAGGATCTGATTCAACCCTCACAATAAATCTATAAGAAGGAAAATAACCGCTATTATATCTGCTATCTTATCCCTGTTAGGGCTCAAAAATGTTACCAAGTCACAAATCTAGTCATGTTGGAATGAGACCTGAAAATCCTCCCAGGTCATTCAAACTTTTGCAGACACTTTCATTCAAAACACTCTTTAATCCTTACA
Source organism: Delphinapterus leucas (assembly GCF_059928025.1). Taxonomy (NCBI): domain Eukaryota; kingdom Metazoa; phylum Chordata; class Mammalia; order Artiodactyla; family Monodontidae; genus Delphinapterus; species Delphinapterus leucas. The sequence goes on from NC_143138.1 coordinate 59,845,554, forward strand.
ACAGTCCAGTGAGGTTTGTTTGGGTTTTGTTTGTTTGTTTTAGG